>NW_017617143.1:0-325000 GCF_001879475.1 Ipomoea nil
GTAACTGAAAAAATTTAACAATAGTTGCACTAGCATATTTGTGCAACTTCTAGAATCTATTACCATAGCACACACATTCTCTCTAATTGACCTTTAGCACAAAATATATTTTCTCTTTGAGACTGATCTTCTTTAAAGGGTGAACATTCAAACCTCCTTAACAACAACAATATGACTAGACTCACTATCAACATATTTAGAATCAGAATCTAAAGGTATGGATGGTTCTCTCTCAACATGTGCATGGGGGTTTCAAAATGGTCACAAACCTCATCCTCAGATTTATATTCAAGACAAGAAGTAAATTTTCAGATTGTGTTGTTATCTTAACTACCCTCTTGTTAGGGCCAATCACGAGCTATGTGGCCTCTCATCTACATCTATAACAAATCAATTCTCTATCATGTTGAGGCCTTACTGCCTCACTTACCTTTTCCTTACCTTTGTCTCGTGAATCATCTCTTGGAGGAGGATGTTCATCACGCCTTTGAGGGGTGGAAAAGTGTTGTTCCATCTTGATGCACCATTTTTGGACTTGTACATTTTCATCTCTTTGATTTTTGCCTCAGATTCACGTGCAGCATACAGGGCATCATAAAGGGTGTCATATCTCTGAATACTCATTCCACACGAATTTCTAAGTTCAATCCTTGTACGAAACGAGCAACAGTTTTTGTCTCTTCTTCATGTATGTCTCCCTGTTTAAGCAAAATACTTATAGTTTGGTAGTACTCATCAACTGACTTATTTCCTTGCACCGTTCCCTGCAATTTTCTTTCAAGATCATTGAAAAAGATTTAGGACGAAAGGTTAGGCGCATATCTTCCCTTACTTGAACCAAGATTCATAGGGAATAAAATCAGCAACTCTTCCTATTTCTTTTTCTCCACCAAGATACTGCATACCCCTTAAAAGATGTAGCAACTAGCCTAATTTTTGTAACATCAGAATAGTGCTTTAAATCAAAAAGTGTTTCAAACAGCATTCTCCATTCTATATACTCTGTTGGTCCTTCTCACCAGAGAAGTTAGGAATTTCAAGTTTAATGTTTCCTAACTCTCATTAGGTTGTTGGATCCTTTGACATTAGGATCCACTCTCCTGCTGGTGGCAGTTGTCGCTCATCATTGTGTGGTTGCACTTGCTGTGAGCGTTGCTCCAGATTAGTCATTCGTGTGAGTAACCCGTCATGGCGAAGGTTAGAGCATCTATTTTTTCTTCCAATGTCTGGGGTGGTTTGGAACTTGTTCATCCATCTGTAGAGGAAAAAAATTCTAAACAAAAAGATGTGTGAGTAGACGTTAGTGAAACCAAAAAGTTGGCTCGCTCCCTCACTTATTCTCAGCTCGCAGGTAAGAGGTAGATTATATAGCTCTGGGGGTGCACTACACACTTTACAAACACACACTCCACTCGTGTATCGCTCAAGGTGGCAGATACTCTCACCAGCCTTTTTCAAAAAGGAAAATTCTAGTCCGGTACTCAAGTTGATATGGATTCAACCTCAAAGTTCAAGAAAACGTACCTTGGAAGACTTCACAAGCCTTTGAGAGTAAGGTGTATCGCGAATCGGTAATAAAATTGAGAGCAAGAAGCAAAGAAAAAGGACAATACGAGCAAAGAAACTAAATAAGATTTGAAAGAAAAAGGAAACCAAAAGAAGGAAGATGGCAGAAAGATATGCAAGACCAATATCAAAAGATAGAGACAAATAGAATATAAAAGGGGTTCACGTGTACCACAACCAATTAGGAATCTATCAAGAACTCCTTCCAACCTTATACTTTTCCCTTCCTTTTCCCACCAAGATTCTCCTACCAACCTTATTCTTTCCCCAACCTTATTCTTCTTCTTCTTCTTCTTTTGCTTTCTCTTTTTTTTTTTTTTTTTTTTTTTTTTTTTTTAAATAAGAAACCTCCAAATAACCACTGTAAATATCAACAAAAATTTCGGACCAAGAGGATCCACACAACCCCTTCAAACAGAATCAAGAATTTCAAGAATCGCCTAGAAAACAGAAACAATGCCTGACTTTGAAGATCAATATCTCACTAACCAGAAGGAATTAGACAGTGTATAATATATCAAAAGAACGCCCAGAAGAGATCTACAACATATCAAATTTCAGATAAAACTAACCAGTGGATCTCGAGATATAGGTAATTCTTTGAAACTGGTCACAGCTCGCGAAATCTGGACAGGGTGTGATTGAGACGTGATTGCGCGTAAATGCGCTTTGGATATAGGTAAGGGTAAGATGGGGTTGTTTTCTTGACAGAATATGTGGTAATATGGTCCTTAGGAGGTGTGAGGTCTCATTGATATTGGACGGGAAAAAAGGAAAACACTTTCGGGATTGTTTTTCAAGAAACTGGAGAACATGTATCAAGATTCAAGAACACAATCAAGAATGCAAAAGAAAATTTTTTTTGGGGTTTTTTTAATGAATAAGACACGAATAAATGTAGTATGTAAGATAAGAACGAGATAAACCTAGGTAACCAAAGAAACCAAATTTCTAATGATAATGAGATAAACCTGGCTCTGATACCAAATTGATATGAATCTAGTCCAAGATTCAAATAAGATGAGTATTGTCCCAAGAATTGCTCTCAATGTAAAGATAGAGATGGATCGAAATACCTTAAACCTCACGAGAAACCCTTTGTCTCGAATCCTCAAAGACTTGGAAGAATCCGTAGCTTCAAGTACCTCAATGTTGCAATCTTCAATCAACTAGAGTCGGATCTAGTTTCCTTCGATTCAAGAACGAGTCCACGAACCTAAATCTAAGGTTGAAGAAAGTAAGATTGATTCGAGTCCACGAATCAATTTGCTAGTCGAGTCCACGACTAGCCACTAATTGAGTCCACAATTAGCCATAAGGTTTCTTATACAAGTGTAAAGAAAAACTTAAAGAATTTTATTGAATTAAAGCATGTCAAAACTGATATGGATGTGCCCTTTATAGGTATAGGGCAGCATTGTAATCTAAATACAATGGGAAAAAGAGTCCTAAACTAATCTAGAAAACAAGTAAATAGAATTTTATTTAGAATAGGATTTAAGGAATCCTTTCTAAATACAACTAGTGTTTTCTCTTTTATGCCAAACAATTTAAATTAATGATGACCAAAAATAATAGGGCTGATTTGGGCCTAATTTAATCACCAAAATCAGCACTTAAACAATTATAAAAAAGCCTTGAGTTATTCTTCATATTTTGCAAATGGGCTTGACTTGGATTTCCACATCTTTGAACATCACCAATGAAGAGTTGCCTTAATTGTTTGGACTTGGGCCTTGTGATTGGCCCAATTAGTATTCTTAATGGATCTTCATATGATGGGCCGCATCATGGTGGATGCCCATTTCCTAGTTCCTTGTTGGATTTGCTTAGGTATCAAGGTTTGTTGGATGGGTTTTCGCCATAAGGGCCGAGACTTACCTGAGTTTGGTGAAAGAGTTTTATCGTCACATGGTTGTGACAAAGGAGGCGATAAGTTGGAGATCACCTCTAAGGTGAGAGTGTGAAGGTTTGTTGTCTCAGAAGAGGTTGGCTCAGTTGTTGAGTTTGTGATATGAACCTAGTCCAAGGTTCACATAAAGATGGAATATTGTCCCAAGAATGCTCTCAAAGTAAAGATAGAGATGGATCAAATACCTTAAACCTCACGAGAAACCCTTTGTCTCGAATCCTCAAAGACTTGGAAGAATCCATGTAGCTTCAAGTACCTTGATATTGCAATCTTCAATCAACTAGAGTCGGATCTAGTTTCCTTCGATTCAAGAACGAGTCCACGAACCTAAATCTAAGGTTGAAGAAAGTAAGATTGATTCGAGTCCACGAATCAATTTGCTAGTCGAGTCCACGACTAGCCACTAATTGAGTCACAATTAGCCATAAGGTTTCTTACACAAGTGTAAAGAAAAACTTAAGAATTTTATTGAATTAAAGCCTGTCTAAAACTGATATGGATGTGCCCTATTTATAGGTATAGGGCAGCATTGTAATCTAAATACAATGGGAAAAAGAGTCCTAAACCTAATCTAGAAACAAGTAAATAGAGTTTTATTTAGAATAGGATTTAAGGAATCCTTTCTAAATACAACTAGTGTTTTCTCTTTTATGCCAAACAATTTAAATTAATGATGACCAAAAATAATAGGGCTGATTTGGGCCTAATTTAATCACCAAAATCAGCACTTAAACAATTATAAAAAAAGCCTTGAGTTATTCTTCATATTTTGGCAAATGGGCTTGACTTGGATTTCCACCATCTTTGAACATCACCAATGAAGAGTTGCCTTAATTGTTTGGACTTGGGCTTGTGATTGGCCCAATTAGTATTCTTAATGGATCTTCATATGTTGGGCCGCATCATCCTCCCCTTCTTGAAAATGATTCGACCTCGAATCTTGTAAGCATTGTCTTCGATCCATGATATCACTTGAAATTGGCCACTATAATATTTTCCTCTATCGAATGGACTTATTATTGGTCTTTGTTGTTTTCTTCCACCAATGATGTTTTAAGGTCGTCGTTATGGGCCTTGTGATGAGCCCACTATTTACCCTTTCTGGATTCCATGTGTACTGGTTCCTATTATTCTCCCATTCTTGAAAAGGATTCGTCCTCGAATCCAAATCTTCAGTGAAAGACAAAGTAGCAAGCTCACTTTCTGTTTTATCACGCACATGGAACTTTTTCTTGGATGCTTGACATGAGTCGCTCCAATCATCATCCTACAATCAACAAGTAGGCAATTAAGTCTAATGACACATCAGGGAATTTAAACATTCTGGATGGTAATAATTCAACAAAATGAGACATATTAAATTTATGCATCTTGTTTGAATTGTCAATAAGCACAAAATCTTTCCGCCTAGAGCTTAAGGCTAAACCAAACACAAATCCATGAAATATCAAGTAATGATTTAGATGCATTGTGGTGGTAAGTAGCACAATTATGAACATAAGATTCTACATCTTTTTTCTTCTTTGGCCAATGAAAATATCCATGCAAACATCATCACTCTTTGGAAAATCAAATTGTCCCTTATGTGAATCAATAATTAAATCATTGCTCAAATCCAAGCAAAAAGTGCCAATCCCATTGACTTTGAAAGAAAACCCCTTGAGCAAGTAGTATTTCACATAAGAAGTTTTCAAATGTGCCTTATAACTTCCCAGTGATTCCTTATCTCTATCAAATAAAGTTTTAGTAAAATCAAAATTAAGGAATCTCGGATGTATGGACGCAAACAAATTTCTAACACATCTAGCAAGGAGCTCATTAATAGAAACATGACAAACAAATCTAGAGAATTTTAATGCATGCTTTTGAAATAAAAATGAGTAAATAGTTACTCCCCTTCTTTTCTCTTGCTTAATATCCTTTGTAGTTACCAAGAGAGGTTGCACTTTGACACCTTGGGCTGGTCCTTTCCACTGTATCACTGATTGTGGTCCCTTTGTTTGGCTACAAACCGAAATAGAAGATTGGAGTGGTGATTGCAATTCCAAACATGGAGGTTCCACTTTTCTCTCTTTTATTTCTTCCTTTGATGCTGGTTGAGAGCTTGCATCAATGTCAATTGAATTTTTTCTACTTGTTTTAGGATACAAACGAGGCAAGACATATGTAACTCCATTCATGTGAAACACATAAGTGTTCCTCATTCCATCATAACTTATTTTTCTGTCAAATTGCCATGGTCTACCTAACAAGATATGAGCAGCCTGCATTGGGATATTATCACACAAGATTTCATCAGAGTAACTGTTAATAGATAAAGGAATAAGATCCTGTTTGGTTACTCTAGCTTCTCTTGCATCAGTTAACCATTGCACACAATAAGCATTTGGATGATTAAGCAAAGGTAACTGGATAAATTTACCCATAACTGCACTAGCCATATTTTGTGCAACTTCTAGAATCTATTACCACAACACAAGCATTCTCTCTAATTGACCCTTTAGTACAAAATATATTTTCTCTTTGAGACTCATCTTCTTTTAAAGGGTGAACATTCAAAACCTCCTTAACAACAACAGTATGACTAGACTCACTAGCAACATATTTAGAATCAGAATCTAAAGGTATGAATGGTTCTCCCTCAACATGTTCATTGAGAGTTTCAAAATGGTCACATACCTCATCCTTAGACTTATATTCAAGACAAGAAGCAAAATTTTCATCTTGTTTTGTTATCTTAACTACCCTTTTGTTAGGGCAATCACGAGCTATGTGGCTTCTCCCATTACATCTATAACAAATCAATTCTCTATCATGTTGAGGCCTCACTGCCTCACTTACCTTTTCCTTACCTTTGTCTCGTGAATCATCTCTTGGAGGGGGATGTTCATCACGCCTTTTAGGGGTGGAACTTGTGTTGTTCCATCTTGATGCACCATTGTTGGACTTGTACAATTTCATCTCTTTGATTTTTGCCTCAGATTCACGTGCAGCATACAAGGCATCATAAAGGGTGCCGTATCTCTGAATACTCATTCCACATCGAATTTCTAAGTTCAATCCATGTACGAAACGAGCAACAGTTTTTGTCTCTTCTTCATGTATGTCTCCCTGTTTAAGCAAAATATTTGTAGTTTGGTAGTACTCATCAACTGACTTTTTTCCTTGCACCGTTCCCTGCAATTTTCTTTCAAGATCATAGAAAAAAGATTTAGGACGAAAGGTTAGGCGCATATCTTCCTCACTTGAACCCAAGATTCATAGGGAATAAAATTAGCAACTCTCTCTCTATTACTTTTTCGCCACCAAGATAATGCATACCCTTAAAAGATGTAGCAACTATCCTAATTTTTGTAAGATCAGAATATTGCTTTAAATAAAAAAGAGTTTCAACAGCATTCTCCCATTCTATGTATTCGGTAGGTCCTTTCTCACCGGTGAAGTTAGGAATTTCATGTTTAATGTTTCCTAACTCCGCCGCATTACGCTGTTGGATCCTTTGACATATTGGATCCACTCTTCCTACTGGTGGCAAGTGTCGCTCATCATTGTGTGGTGGTTGCACTTGCTGTGAGCGTTGCTCCAAATTATTCATTCGTTTGAGTATCCTGTCTATCTTTTGTTCTAATGTTTGGGGAAAGTTTGGAACTTGATCAGCCATCTGTATAGGAAAAAAAATCTTTAAAAAAGAAGATATGTGAGTATTCTTGTTAGTGAAACCAAAAAGTTGGCTCGCTCCCTCACTATTCTCAGCTCGCAGGTAAGAGGTGGATTATAGAGCTCTGGGGGTGCACTATACACTCTTACAAACACACACTCCACTCGTGTATCGCTCAAGGTGGCAGATACTCTCACAAGCCTTTTTCCAAAAAGGAAAATTCTAGTCCGGTACTCAAGTTGATATGGATTCAACCTCAAAGTTCAAGAAAACGTACCTTGGAAGACTTCACAAGCCTTTGAGAGTAAGGGTGTATCGTGAGATAGATAATAAAATTGAGAGCAAGAAGCAAAGAAAAAGGACAATGCGAGCAAAGAAACTAAATAAGATTTGAAAGAAAAAGGAAACTAAAGAAGGAAGTATGGCAGAAAGATATGCAAGACCAATATCAAAAGATAGAGACAAATAGAATATAAAATGGGTTCACGTGTACCACAACCAATTAGGAATCATTAAAAAACTCCTTCCAACCTTATACTTTTCCCCTTCCTTGTCCCTCCAAAATTCTCCTACCAGCCAAATTCTTTCCCCAACCTTATTCTTCTTCTTTATTGCTTTCTCTTTTTTGCTTTTTTTTTTTCAACTTTCTTGATTTTTTTTTTTGATTTTTTTGATAAATAACCTCCAAATAATTACTGTAAATATCACCAAAAATTTCAGACCAAGTGGTTCCACACAAGCACTTCAAAACAGCATCAAGAATTTCAAGAATCACCCAGAAAAACAGAAACGCTGCCCTTACTTCGAAGATCAATATCTCAATGACCGTAAGGAATTAGCAAGTGTATAATATATCAATAGAATGCCCCAGAAGAGATCTACAACATATCCAAATTTCAGATAAAACTAACCAGTGGATCTCGAGATATAGGTAATTCTTTGAAACTGGTCACAGCTCGCGGAAATCTGGACAGGGTGTGATTGAGACGTGATTGCGCGTAAATGCGCTTTGGATATAGGTAAAGGTAAGATGGGGTTGTTTTCTTGACAGAATATGTGGTAATATGGTGCTTAGGAGGTGTGAGGTCTCGTTGATATTGGACGGGAAAAAGGGAAAACACTTTCGGGATTGTTTTTCAAGAAACTGGAGAACATGTATCAAGATTCAAGAACACAATCAAGAATGCCAAAAGAAAATTTTTTTGGGGGTTTTTTTAATGAATAAGACACGAATAAATGTAGTATGTAAGATAAGAACGAGATAAACCTAGGGAACCAAAGAAACCAAATTTCCAATGATAACGAGTCAAACCAGGCTCTGAATACCAAATTGATATGAACCTAGTCCAAGGTTCACATAAAGATGGAATATTGTCCCAAGAATGCTCTCAAAGTAAAGATAGAGATGGATCAAATACCTTAAACCTCACGAGAAACCCTTTGTCTCGAATCCTCAAAGACTTGGAAGAATCCCATGTAGCTTCAAGTACCTTGATATTGCAATCTTCAATCAACTAGAGTCGGATCTAGTTTCCTTCGATTCAAGAACGAGTCCACGAACCTAAATCTAAGGTTGAAGAAAGTAAGATTGATTCGAGTCCACGAATCAATTTGCTAGTCGAGTCCACGACTAGCCACTAATTGAGTCCACAATTAGCCATAAGGTTTCTTACACAAGTGTAAAGAAAAACTTAAGAATTTTATTGAATTAAAGCCTGTCTAAAACTGATATGGATGTGCCCTATTTATAGGTATAGGGCAGCATTGTAATCTAAATACAATGGGAAAAAGAGTCCTAAACCTAATCTAGAAAACAAGTAAATAGAGTTTTATTTAGAATAGGATTTAAGGAATCCTTTCTAAATACAACTAGTGTTTTCTCTTTTATGCCAAACAATTTAAATTAATGATGACCAAAAATAATAGGGCTGATTTGGGCCTAATTTAATCACCAAAATCAGCACTTAAACAATTATAAAAAAGCCTTGAGTTATTCTTCATATTTTGCAAATGGGCTTGACTTGGATTTCCACCATCTTTGAACATCACCAATGAAGAGTTGCCTTAATTGTTTGGACTTGGGCCTTGTGATTGGCCCAATTAGTATTCTTAATGGATCTTCATATGTTGGGCCGCATCAGTTTGTCTGCTACCGGAGTGGCTCAGTACAGTGGTCATTCTTGGATTAATACGGATACCATGGGGTACCGTGACTATTTGAGCTATCTGTTGGGCCGTACGAGTGGTTTCACTCAAGCCTCTAGGCCGGAGAAGAAGTGGTTGTCTGCGGAACAAAGGATCTTGGTGATGTTGGTGTCCGATTGTTTGTTGCCCAATAACAACAAGAGTAGTTTGTTGGGTAAGTTGGAGTGCACCTTTGCTTTCTGTCTGAAGAATATGGATAAGTTCAACCTGCCTGCTTTGATGTTGCAACACATGGTGTTTTGCCGGGATCACAAATGGAAGAGTTTGCCGTATGGAATGGTGCTGAGTTGGATCTTGGTTAAGAAGGGTGTTAGTGTGGATGGTTGTTTCCGAAGGCCGTGGGTGTAACACCCCGTGTTACGACCCCTAAAACCAATTAATAATTTAACCAATTATCCAAAGAAAGAATTAAATTACAATAATTAATTAGGAAAAGGCACACCATAGTCCCTGGGCCTCACCTCTAAAAACCCAACCCCTAGTCCTAAAAGGAATAGAGTTAGCAAGCCTATAGTATTTGGGCCCTAATTAGGACTCTTAGATATATAAATAGGGACATAGGAGGCACCTAGAACCCACACCACAATAATCTCTCACCACACAAGGAGCTCCAAGAATTCCCCTAGGAGAAATCAAGAAAGAAGGAAGACTTAGAGAAAGACCCTTCATAGCCAAGGAAATTAATTAAGGCTAAGAGGTAACCCATGTCTCAACAAAACCTATTTTCTTAGCTATAATCTCCCTCTAGGCATCCCTCTACATTCTTGTGTATTGATGATTCGGTGATGATATTAATGGTGTGATCTTGATAATTGATGTTATGATTTCTTGGTAATCTTGATAATCTTGATGATGGAAAGAGATTCTTGATGATTGTGTGATATTCCTGATAAACCTAGATTCCTAATGATTGTGTGATATTCTTGATGAATCACATTGTTGCTTAAAAGATGAATTGCGTTCTTGATGATTTAAATATAATTAGAGCCCTAGGATGTATCGTGAAACTCGTGTGGTGTTATTCTTGATATATTGGGTGGGAATTCGCATGTTTGGGTGTCAATTATGTTTAGAAAGCATGATAGGATATGTGCCGTATGTTTCTTGCCTTTGATCCGTTAATTGTCTACGTGTTGTCATCGATTGCGTTTAAAGGTGTCTAAGCATGGTTTCGGGTTCCACAAGGGTTCCCGGGGCGTTATTTGTGAAAAAGAGTCAGTGGGGGGTAGGGGACCCGCCACCTACCCGCGGCCAAGTTTGGCGTCGCCGGCAGCGGGCAGCCGGCGGGCAGGCGACTGCCCGCCGGGCACCCGCTGCCCGGAAATTCGTCACCGGCGGGCAGACGGCGGGTGACCCTTCACCCACCGGCTACCCGTTGGAAATTGTCCCACTTCGGGATCCCGGCTTCCCCGTTTGATGTTTCCCCGACCCCCGTGGTGTCCCAACGGACTCCGTCTATCGTGCCTATGTCTAGTTTGATGTTTCGGGTACCATTCGTAGGTTGAATGAGTCTTATGTAGTACATGCTAGTTGAATGGGTATCCCGTTGGCCTAGGTGTAAGAAGTATGAACCCCTTAGGATTATTCTTAGTATGTGAATGATCACGCATAGGTTTCGTTATACGATTTCTCCCCCTTCCCAATGTGTCAATGTGGGTTGCATGTGTTTGCTATGTGTTATGTGTGCATGATACCCCAATTTGGTTGCGATCAAATTGGTTATTCCTGAGCTGCGGTTCAGAAGTTGGCAGCGGTCAGATTTACACTCTCGGACTGCGGTCCACCGTTTGGTTGCGATCAAACGTTTTACATGAGCTGCGGTTCATATTCCTGGCTGCGGTCAGATGACTACTCTTGGGTTGCGGTCCACTGTTTGGTTGTGATCAAACATTATGATGAGCTGCGGTTCATCGGTCGGTTGCGATCGACCCCTCCGTGTTGCGATACAGGGCAGGGTGCTGCGGGGTTGTGTCAGAGCTATATGCGCTGACCCTCATGTATGTGCATGCGATTGGTCCTGTGGCGCCATCAAAGTGTGCTATGTGATGAGATATGGATGGTTTGATGTTATAAATGTTATGAAATTGTGACGATAGGATACATGCTAGTAAATCGTATATGCTTGGTTATGACTATTGGTTGTGCTTATCTCTATCTGTCGAGTCTGTTCCCTATGCTTGTAAATTGTGTGACTGTTGACTGTGCTGATCCCTATCTGTCGAGTCTATTCCCTGTTTTAAAAGCTAGAGTCTCTTAGGATATATCTTCATGCTTCGAAATGGTTTTTCTCTTACATATATATATATATATATATATATATATATATATATATATATATATATATATATATATATATATATATATATATATATATATATATATATACTATATTTCAACGCGTTGGAGTGGGTTACCATCATCTCTCGCTGAATAGATATATTTGGCTTTCAGGCACAGAGGAGTAGACACTGGAGCGCGCTAGAGTCTTGGAGCGTAGAAGTAGATAGTTTCCCTTTCGGCCTGCGTGCCATGCTTACGCATTTACATTATTGAGGATATTAGTTGGTTAGCCTGTGCACCTGAGTTCTCTAACTCAGGTGTGGCGTAGCACCCCGTACTCTTTATGTTATATCTTGGGATTTAATGAGAATTTACCTTTATTATACAAGTCTTAAAAGCTGAAAAATTTCGGGGTGTTACAGTTGGTATCAGAGCCTAAGTTTGACCCTAGGATAAGACTCTTAAGACCAGACTTTGGGATAATAGGCTTGAACTCTAGGTATTTAGGAACATAGGACTCAGGAATCTTAGGACGCGCGGTGAGATTGTGAAACCTGCACATAACCTCCCCTCACTTTACCCTTCACTTATCTAAGGGGAACCTTCCTTCCGCTTATCACGCCAAAGTAAGGATACAAAACTCTCACCTAACGCCCCTATAAACATTGACCCAGAAGGATGATGACATCGCACCAAACAGAAGACAATCAAGGACACCGGAACCCAACATCCACGACCCTCTGACCCAAACCCTACAGCAACTGACACAAGTCGCCCAGGCACTAAGCGATGTAGCTCTTCGCAACAACAGACCCCCACCACCTCCATCGAATACAAACTCAGACGTCGCCCGGCAAGTTTCGAGTCATCGACCCCCTACGTTTTCAGGGGAAGAAGACCCCGTGATCCTTGAGGAATGGATCCGGACCCTCGACATGATCCTAGGGCTAGTAGAATGCCCAGAAGAACGTCGCATGGAAATAGCCTCGTTCTACTTCGGACACGAGGCAGACCTTTGGTGGGTTCACGAGGGACCCGCTTACCGACAAGAACTAGGGTTCAACTGGGAAAACCTCAAAACACGTCTACGAGAGCGATTCTATCCAACACACGTAGAAGCATCTATGCACGAAGAGTTCCTCCACCTGAAACAAGGGGCGACCACCGTCTTGGAATACCATAAACGATTCCTGGAACTAGCACGCTTCGCACCGGAACTAGTCCCCATTGAGGTAACCAAAATAGAGAGGTTCGTATCGGGCCTCAACTTCGAAGCCCGAAAGGCACTAGTGGTAAGCAGACCCCGGACCCTCAACGAGGCTTACTCTAGTGCCGCAAATCTCTATCGAATCCAACTGCTACAACGTGGGGTTCAAGAACAGATACGGAAAAGGAACACCGGGGGGGGGGGGGGGAACACCACTCGTAAAAAGGACAAGAAACGACACCAACACAAGACCGAGTAACCCGTCCAGCCAAAGGCCACCCCTAGGGAGCAACGAAGCTAACACAAGAAGCTTCCCTTGCCCAAAATGCAGCAAAAGCCATAGGGGCAAAGACTGCATGGGCAATCCTTGGCGATCTTCAACTGCGGGGAAGAAGGACACAAGGCCTTCCAGTGCACTCAACCCCAAAGGCCACGCCCCACCACCACGGGCCAACACGGGGGCACCACTCACCAAGGAAACTACGGCGCTCCCGGAAAGATATTCGTCATGAGCCGCACCTAGGCCGAACTCGGGAACGAGAACAACCTCGAGGAGGGGAACCTAACCCCAGAAGACGAGGACCACGCAAACCCCGCGGAAGAAAACCAAGAAGACGAGTTCTGTCTAGGATAAACTGGCAAATTCCTTGTAACCACCTTCGTA
The DNA here is from genome assembly GCF_001879475.1 of Ipomoea nil. Taxonomy (NCBI): domain Eukaryota; kingdom Viridiplantae; phylum Streptophyta; class Magnoliopsida; order Solanales; family Convolvulaceae; genus Ipomoea; species Ipomoea nil. The sequence goes on from NW_017617143.1 coordinate 13,493, forward strand.
GTGGAACTACTTACTTAGCTTTTTTTTTTTTTTTTTTTGAAAATACTTACTTAGCTTAATTACTTCGGAATTATTATAAAAGACTAGATCGAAATTCGATCTTACGTACGGGGGTGGAACTAAAATTATACATAAGGAAAACAAACCAAGCCTTCCACCACTAGAAAACAAAAGATGGAAAAAAACAAGGACCACACCATCCAAAAAGAAAGCCTAGTGTCACCAATGGGAATTGAACTCTTGACTCCTCACATACAAAACCAAAACCTTGACCACCAGGCTAAAGATGCTTCTTAAAACTTCAAGGGAACACTCCCTTCTTAAAACCTCTACAAACCCCTAAAACCAACAAAATCCCCAAATCAAAAACCCTTCTTCTCCTCCTTCCTCACACCCTCCCACTCTCACCCTCACCCTCTTCGCACCCCACCCCAAGACCGGCGGATACCCCCCACAAAAACCCACTGGCCACACTCCGCCGCCACCAGCCGAATGCTGCCCGTCGACCTCGCACCGCCGAGCTGCCTCCCAGCCGACCGCCCCGCCTTCGCCCGGAGGTCGCCCACGTCGCGCCCAGCCGCGACCCACTGCCCAGCACCGCCGATCGCACGCCCAGCCGCCACCACCGTGCGCCGCCCCCCTCTCCTCGCCGTTCGAACCCAACGGAAACACCAACCACCGCCTGAGCCTCGCCGGAGTCCCGCCGAAAAGTTCGCCGGAAAACTTCGTCACCGAGAAAAACTTCACAATGCCAAAGAAACCCCTCGGAACCCGTACCCCAGAATGGAGCAACGCCGGCTACACCGTAATCGGAGGTAAAGCCCTTGAACCCGACCAATTTTCTCCGGAATTGGTCAATATGCTTAATCACCAAGGGCTTTTGGATACGTACCTCACCATCAAGGGGGATACGTACCCCGAATTGGTGAAAGAATTCTATCAACATCTAGTAGCCACCAAATGGGGTGATAAGCTAGAAATCACCACCAAGGTCCGCCGCAAGGAAATCATACTCTCCGAAGGCTGCTTGGCCAAGCTCTTGAAATTGACCACCACGGGTGTGTCAAATTACGACCGAAAAGGGTGGATTGATACCCAGAATACGGGGTACAAAGACTATCTCGGGTACCTACTCGGGAAAGAGGAAGGGTTCACCTCGGCCACGCGACCAAATAGGAAGTGGCTAACAGCGGAGCAAAAGACATTGGTTATGATTGTAACCGATAGCCTCTTGCCCACAAACAATAAGAGCAAAGACGTGGGGAGTTTAGAGTGTACTTTTGCCTATCTCTTGAAACACAAAATCAAGTTCAACCTACTGGCCCTCATGCTAAAACACATGGAGTTTTGCAAGACGAGCAACCGACTTAGCCTGCCCTAAGGGATGATCCTAAGTTGGATCATGGAGAAAAAGGGGGTGGACCTAAGCCACACTGAGGTCAAGACTGTAAACGGCATGATCTTTAACGCCCAGAACCTCCGCCGCAATGATATCTACTACACTGAAGGGGGACAATACCTCACCCTCGAAGAAATTTGCCTAAAACCCGAGGAGGAGCGAAGGGAATTGGTCGACCGATTGGACATCTCCAACAAGAAACTCAAACGAGCAATGCAAGATTGTGGGGGTTTAGAGGGAGATGAGGATCAGGAGGAGGATGACGAGCCTAACCCATCGGCACACCCACGATCAGGAGGGAACCCAAGGGAACAAAACGAGGGCTCGGTCAATGAGCGCATCCTAGCGCAACTCAACCGGAAAAACCAAATCATGGAGGAAGGGTTCTCGTCCTTAATCCGCACGACACGCGCATTAGATCAGAGGGTGGCAGCAATCGAGGCCACCTTGGGCACTCGCAGGGCATCCAGCTTCAGAGCAAGAGACCCAGGTAGACCCAAACTTCCCTATCACCACAACACCAGAAGTCCAGTCTACCCCAGCTAAGACAAAACGTGGGGCCACGTTCCTAACCAAGAGGCCAAAATGCGGGATGTCCAGGGGTGAAAGAATGGATTAACACACCGGGCTTCGGGGACGAAGCCCCTTGTAAGGGGGGAGAGTGTAACACCCCGCGTTACGACCCCTAAAACCAATTAATCATTTAACCAATTATCTAAAGAAAGAATTAAATTACAATAATTAATTAGGAAAAGGCCCACCATAGTCCGTGGGCCTCACCTCTAAAAACCCAACCCCTAGTCCTAAAAGGAATAGAGTTAGCAAGCCTATAGTATTTGGGCCCTAATTAGGACTCTTAGGTATATAAATAGGGGACATAGGAGGCACCTAGAACCCACACCACAATAATCTCTCACCACACAAGGAGCTCCAAGAATTCCCCTAGGAGAAATCAAGAAAGAAGGAAGACTTAGAGAAAGACCCTTCATAGCCAAGGAAATTAATTAAGGCTAAGAGGTAACCCATGTCTCAATAAAACCTATTTTCTTAGCTATGATCTCCCTCTAGGCATCCCTCTACATTCTTGTGTATTGATGATTCGGTGATGATATTAATGGTGTGATCTTGATAATTGATGTTATGATTTCTTGGGTAATCTTGATAATCTTGATGATGGAAAGAGATTCTTGATGATTGTGTGATATTCCTGATAAACCTAGATTCCTAATGATTGTGTGATATTCTTGATGAATCACATTGTTGCTTAAAAGATGAATTGCGTTCTTGATGATTTAAATATAATTAGAGCCCTAGGATGTATCGTGAAACTCGTGTGGTGTTATTCTTGATATATTGGGTGGGAATTCGCATGTTTGGGTGTCAATTATGTTTAGAAAGCATGATAGGATATGTGTCGTATGTTTCTTGCCTTTGATCCGTTAATTGTCTACGTGTTGTCGTCGATTGCGTTTAAAGGTGTCTAAGCATGGTTTCGGGTTCCACAAGGGTTCCCGGGGCGTTATTTGTGAAAAAGAGTCAGTGGGGGTAGGTGGGGGTAGGGGACCCGCCACCGACCCGCGGCCAGGTTTGGCGTCGCCGGCAGCGGGCAGGCGACTGCCCGCCGGGCACCCGCTGCCCGGAAATTCGTCACCAGCGGGTGACCCTTCACCCGCCGGCTACCCGCTGGAAATTGTCCCACTTCGGGATCCCGGCTTCCCCGTTTGATGTTCCCCCGACCCCCGTGGTGTCCCAACGGACTCCGTCTATCGTGCCTATGTCTAGTTTGATGTTTCGGGTACCTTTCGTGGGTTGAATGAGTCTTATGTATTACATGCTAGGTTAATGGGTATCCCGTTGGCCTAGGTGTAAGAAGTATGAACCCCTTAGGATTATTCTTAGTATGTGAATGATCACGCATAGGTTTCGTTATACGATTTCTCCCCCTTCCCAATGTGTCAATGTGGGTTGCATGTGTTTGCTATGTGTTATGTGTGCATGATACCCCAATTTGGTTGCGATCAAATTGGTTATTCCTGAGCTGCGGTTCAGAAGCTGGCTGCGGTGAGATTTACACTCTCGGGCAGCGGTCCACCGTTTGGTTGCGATCAAACGTTTTACATGAGCTGCGATTCATATTCCTGGCTGCGGTCAGATGACTACTCTTGGGCTGCGGTCCACTGTTTGGTTGCGATCAAACATTATGATGAGCTGCGGTTCATCGGTCGGTTGCGATCTACCCCTCCGTGTTGCGATACGGGGCAGGGTGCTGCGTGGCCGTGTCAGAGCTATATGCGCTGACCCTCATGTATGGGCATGCGATTGGTCCTGTGGCGCCATCAAAGTGTGCTATGTGATGAGATATGGATGGTTTGATGTTATAAATGTTATGAAATTGTGACCATAGGATACATGCTAGTAAATCGTATATGCTTGGTTATGACTATTGGTTGTGCTTATCTCTATCTGTCTAGTCTGTTCCCTATGCTTGTAAATTGTGTGACTGTTGACTGTGTTGATCCCTATCTGTCGAGTCTATTCCCTGTTTTAAAAGCTAGAGTCTCTTAGGATATATCTTCATGCTTCGAAATGGTTTTTCCCTTACATCTATATATATATATATATATATATATATATATATATATATATATATATATATATATATATATATATATATATATATATATATATATATATATATATATATATATATATATATATATATATGTACTGTATTTCAACGCGTTGGAGTGGGTTACCAGCATCTCTCGCTGAACAGATATATTTGGCTTTCAGGCACATAGGAGTAGACACTGGAGCGCGCTAGAGTCTTGGAGCGTAGAAGTAGATAGTTTCCCTTTCGGCCTGCGTGCCATGCTTACGCATTTACATTATTGAGGATATTAGTTGGATTGCCTGTGCACCTGAGTTCTCTAACTCAGGTGTGGCATAGCACCCTGTACTCTTTATGTTATATCTTGGGATTTAATGAGAATTTACCTTTATTATATAAGTCTTAAAAGTTGAAAAACTTCGGGGTGTTACAGTGGGAAAGATGGTGTTGGATACCGCCAATCTCCGGAGTTGTAATCTGTTTCAGTTGGATGATGGTGAGTACATCACGGTTGAAGAGGTTGCAAGGAAAGCACCTGATGTACGGGCAGAGTTAGCTGCTGAGCTTGGTGTCCATGCCGGGAAGTTGAGCCTCGCAGTCCAGAGTTTGGGTGGTGACGAAGAAGCTGAGGATGAAGCAGACCACAAAGACGGAGTAGGAGCATCGGAGGCCGCCGAAGCTGAAGTAAGTGAATCAGATAGTGAGGAAAGCCGGAGAAGGAAGGAAGCTCGCACCAAGAGAGAGCAATGACGTCGTCACTTTGCTTCGTCAGCAGAACAGTTTGATCGCCGAGGGCTTTGCGTTTGTGAAGGCGCAGTTCGTCGCAGTGCATCAGAGGCTGGACCAGATTGAAGCTAGTTCAAGCCACAGAGACGAAGACGAAGAGGAGTCTGAAGAGGCCGAGGAGTCGGAGTGTGAGGAGTTCTAGTTTGTGTTGCGGTAACCCCGTTCGCTTTTCCCTTGTTGTTTCCTTCTTAGTTGTTGCTAGCTTGGTGATAGGTTGCTGTTTGCCTTGCGTGCTTGTTTGTTTTGCTTGTTGTCTTGTTGTTTAGCTAGCTTAGTAAGTCGGTGTTTGGAGTTGGTTGATTAGTTCTTGGTTGTTGTCTAGAAGTTGGTGGTTGTGTTGAGGGTAGAGTTCTTGATGCTCAATCTATCCGTTTGCTTAACTCTTGACCGATCCTTGAATTCGAAATGCCTTCTTCTTTGCTTTGGAACCCTTGTGAGTACTTTTGGAGTTTTTGACCAAAAGGACTATTCTTGAATTTCTTGTCACAATTTCGTTTCCTTGTTACCGTTCGCTTTTAATTCGTCGTACCCAAGCTTCGGGGACGAAGCTTCTTTGAAGGGGGAGAGGATGTGACACCCAAAAAATCCACATTTCAATCCATGAATTAATTGAGTAATTAATTCTATATCCTTTGAGGAATTGATTCCTAAAATCCTGATTTTTAATACTCAATGACTAGAATTTGACTAGTCAACCTTTAAGTTGTGTTGTACCTTGTGCTTTGAGGGGAGTTCCCTTGTTCCTTACACTTTCTAAGGGTTAGTAAGGGTATCCTTGTCTTTTCACCAAGAGTTAGTATTGTAACCTAACCTAGAAGACTTCTTCATTTCATTCCTTACAATTCCTAGAAAAATATCTCTACCTTCTCTCTAGAAAAGAAGTGTAGCTTATTCTCCAAGCCAAGTTGAGACCCTTGTCAAGATTCCAAGTTTTGCTTCCAAGATTCAACCTTTCACCTATTTGGGCATCTAGGAGGGTAAGATCTAAGCTTTTCTTGTGTTTTTGGTTGCATCTTAGTTGTCTTTTTCTTAAAGGTAGCATCTTTATGATCTTTTGGTTTTATCTTGAAGTGGGTTTGGAAAGTGAGCCTAGTGGAGAGCTTGTTGTGGTGTAAAGTGAAGTCTTTTGGTCTTCAAGAGGTAACCCATGCTCTACAAAACCTATTTTGCTTACCTATATGTGATTTCTTGGATTCTACTTCTGTTTTGCTATGAAATGTGAGGGTTTATGCATTTATCTTGTGATATTGCATATCTAGAGCTTGTGTTTAGGGTTCCTTTGTGCCATTGCTTGGCATTTTCCATGGTTCAAGTCATTTTGTTGTGTTGGATGAGATTTGGCATGTTTTGGACTTGAATTTGTGTTTGGAGAAGAAAATCCCCAAAGGGATTTGTTGTGGAACAGGGATGTTCCCGCGGGCGGAACGGCGGGCGGGGCACCACCCGCCGGCCTACCCGCGGATACATAGGCCTGTGGGGTAGTGTACCCGCGGGCGGGACCACGGGTGGGGCACTACCCGTGGGTCCACCCGCGGGGAACACGATGGTGTTCGTTCGGGATTTGTTCTCCGTGATTTTTTTGTCTTGGTATTTGATCTTTTGGCTTCCCGATGTTCTTGTGTGGAACTATTTGAGCGTCTTCTTGATGTTTCGTAGGTCTAGAACTATATGGTAGGTATCCATGTAGGACTTTGGTGTCTTGAATCGTGCTAAGTGTTCAACATTGTGTTTCGTTGGACCAAGAGGTGTCTTGTGTGTTCCTCGGAACTATCTTGAGTTTCCCCGTTGTTAAGCATGCTAGTCCGTTGTCTTAATACTAGCGTGTGTGTGGTTTGTACCTTCCATTTGGTTGATGATAACTTGTGTTATTCATCATTGATGTTGTTGGGCTGTGACCCGTTCCTTGATTAAGTATGTTTCATACCTTCATTGCAATCCTTTGATTGATTCCTGTTGAGGTGTGGTGTGTGTGGTTTTACCTGGATTGCACGATTAGTGGTATGGGACACTAGTCACCAAGGTATTGCAGCGGTCCTCGTGGTGGCCGTGATGTGATTATGGAGTGTGACCTGTGTGTCAGGTTCACGTATTTCTTGGGTAAGGCGTGTGTCGCCATGTGTGTGAAATTGGTGGTTTTGTTGGTGGTCTGTTGGTGGGGGACGACGGTCCCAGGAGGGAAAAGGTTGGACTAAGAAGTACAGGGGTTCCTGGAGGTAATGGTTGGAAAGAAGATACAAGGTTGGGGGTAGCCATAAGGTTGGAACAAGGCATAAGGCAGGCATACCAACTCGTGATGGGTGGTGTTGCGAGGGCTTGTAAAGCCGGCGTTGTGTAATCTTCTCTCGTGACGTGTGTAGTCACGGAGGCTTTTGTTGTTTGGCATGTGTTCCCGTTGGGTGAGTCTTTATCCTTGCGTGTGGTTAACCTTTGTGGTTTGGGATGTGTTCCCGGTGTTATCTTTGTGAGTGGTGAGTCTTGTGTTAATTATTGATCTTGGCTTTTAACTTATATACTTATGTATTCCGTTTCGAAAATGGTTTTATGGCTTATATCTATCTATATATGATACTTAACGGTATTGGTGGGTTACCAGCATTATTCGCTGACCGGGCGTCTTCCCATGTTTATCTTTGTATCTTTCAGGTGATGTTTAGACGAGCGCGATGTCTAGAGCCTGGTAGCTTAACTCCTTTACCTTTGTGGTTTTTGTGGCCTGTGCGCCAATGTAGTTAGATAGACTGATGTTTGGGATAGATGTACACTTGCAGATTGTTTGCTGTAGCGTTTACCGTGTTTGGTAGACGTGGCGTGACACCCCGTTGGATTTCTTTTTTATCCAGTTTCGTTTTTATCTTCCGCTGTGCTAGTTTTGTCGCTTAATCTGCCTGTGTTTAAGGCTTTTATATAGGTCTTGTTTGGGGGGTGTTACAAAGAATTTAAATTGGGACAAAAATTAAAAAAATAAAAAGGAGAGAAAGTTAGAAATTGTACCTTTCTCTAATCTTTCATCCTCATCCAAGTTTTTCTCAACAGAGATTGGGTGATTGGCAACCCTCAACCAATCTTGTGCACAGACTATGCTTCTACAATTTTAGCGCTTCGGCAGAACTCAAAAAAGAACCTGCTCTAGTAATCAAAATACAATGTATATAAAATATAAAAAGTGTATTATAAATCATAAGAGCATTAACCATTTGGGCCATTTGCAATTTTGTCTATTACTCTATTTGATGCCAATTTGTATTTTTGAAACTTGAAAGAATGAAATTAAATCAGTAAATTTATTTACAGTACATTATATATCCGACAGGTTTATTATAAAATTAGACAAATTGGGGCTCTAACAAATTATCTGTGCACTCGATCCGTCTAGTGTTCTCCGCTAGTTTAATGATTTACGTGATCGAATTTACTCAAGATTTACAAATATACTGGAGATTTGAGGGATTTAACCATGCACCTCCACTATTGAAAATTATGGAATTTCCGACCATTTGGAAGTAATCTAGGTTTTTCCAGATACCAAAAAGTGGTCAGAAATAGCAACAAAGATTTTTCCGGATACCAAAAGTGGTCGGAACAATGATTTTGACTTGATTTAAGATCAGTTTCAGGTGGTCGGAAATATCATAATTTCCAGTAGTGCTCTCACATGCGAAGCGAGAGCTTTACAACTTGAGCTATAACCCCTGCCATTACTTTTGTAGTCAAAATACAATCTATACATAATGCAGGAAGAAGTATTTTAAAATATATCAAAACACATTTATCAAAGTCAGGTTTTGATTCTGGGACCTTTGGGTTATGGGCCCACCACGCTTCTACTGCGCTACTTTGATTTCACTTTTATACAACATAAAAAAAGAAATATCTGCATGTATTTTAATTTTTCCCCAACAGGGTTTTCCCCAGAGGTTTTTTAGTGAGGTTTAACAAGGCATGAATATGATATTGTAATATTTAGTGGGACGGTTGTAAATAAACATATGTGGACATTACGTACTAGAGGAATTATTATATTGTCTCTCACTTTACCGTATTGTATTTTTGAGATGTAAACGGTACAATTATTCATGGGAGAATAGGTCCCATTTTACAACACTTCACATATATAATAATATAAAGAAAATTAACAATGCGAATTAGAATAGTAACAATATGAACTACAAATCGAAAAGAATTACAATAATTTTGTAAATGTAATAATACTTTTCCTCCGACAAAGTAGCGTTGTGCAGCGGATGGGCTCGGGTAGTTCGGATTTATGAACAGTCGACCCGTTCAGATTTGAGTTTACTATATTTATATCCAAACCGTTTAATTTTATAAAGTAATCACTTCAGATTTTGGTTCTTCAGGTTCGTTTAGTTTTTATCGGAGTTTGGTTTAGGTTCAAATTAAAAAACATTAAAAAAAATCTAAACTAAGTTATTAAAGATCAAATGGTAGTGAACTTAACTTACAAATGACATCACATGTGACAACTTACAACTGTTTTGCAATTTAAAAAGCTATAAATTGGAAAATTAGATTGTTAAAAGTCCAAATGGCAAATGGAAAACTCCAAATAAAAAGTTACATCACAGTTCACAAAAAATCAGATATACAACAATTCAACACTCAAGAGTCCGCTACTAAGAAGTCAACACTTATCCTCTAGTACAAAGTAGAAACTGAAGCTAAATAAAGGAATGACAGTTGTGATGAGAGAGAAAACAAAGAGGCTAAGATTCTTATTTTTTATATATCAAGGTGGAATTCAGAGCAAATTGCTACTTGAGTTTTGGAATAAAACTCATAGCAACATACCAACCCATAGTCATAATTCCAGATGTCCAGGACTCCAGGTGGCCAAGTGTGTAAAGTGTCCAACAGTCAAGGGGTAAGACCTAAGTTCCTAAGAGCCTAAGGGCAGCAACATTTACAAAAATGTTACCAAGCTACTTAGCACTAAGCCTTATAATAGTTTGCGTGCCTCAAAGGGTCAAAGTACTAAACAGTCAACATAAATACACTAACATGATTAGCAATAAAAATATTCATATGGTAAAATAGAAATGAGGGTGTTAATGAAAATATATAAATTTATAAAAACATCATTTGTTGGTAGGGTTTCGACAGAACTCGGAAAAGAACCAGCTTCAGTGGAAACTCTACATAAAAAGAAAAAAAAATAGTTTAAGAAAATTAAATTGGGACAGAAATTAAATAAATAATATGGATAGAAAATTAGAAATTGTACCTTTCTCTAATCTTTCAGCCTCATCCATGTTTTGCCCAACAGAGATTGAGTGATTGTCTACTCTTAACAAATCTTTTACACAGACGAGGGGTTCCACAATTTTAGAGCTTCGGCAGAACTCAGAGAAGAACCTGCTCTAGTAATAATCAAAATACAATCTATATAAAATACATAAAGTGTATTATAAATCAAAAGGGCATTAACCATTTGGTCCATTTGAGATTTTGTCTATTACTCTATTCGAAGCCAATTTGTATTTTTGTTAAGCGTAATTGTTTAGTTACAATACTAAAAATTTGTATGTTCTATTTTGTATATTTGTTTGACGAATTGTAGTTGTCAGTTTAAACTTGAAAGAATGAAATTAAATCAGCAAATTTAATTACAATACATTATATATTCGACAAGTTTGTTTAATAAAATAGACAAATTGGGCCTCCAACAAATTACCCGTGCACTTGATCTATCTTGTGTTCTCTGCTAGTTTGATGATTCACGTGATCGAATTTACTCAAGATTTACAAATATATTGGAGATGTGAGGGATTAAACCCCACGCCTCCCACATGCGAAGCGAGTGCTTTACAACTTGAGCTATAACCCCTACCATTATTTTTGTAGTCAGAATACAATCTATATATAATGTAGTAAGAAGTATTTTAAAAAATGTCAGAACATTCTTATCAAAGCCAAGTTTTGATCGTGGGACCTGTGGGTTATGAGCCCACCACGCTTCCGCTGCGCCACATTGATTTTTCTTTTGTGCCACATGAATACAGAAATATCATGTAGTTTAATTTTTCCTCAACTGGGTTTTCCCCCGAGGTTGTTTAGTGAGGTTTTAAAAAGGCATGAATATGATGTTGTAATGTTTAGTGAGACAGTTGTAAATAAACATATGTGAACATTACGTACTAGAGGAATTATTATATTGTCTCTCTCTTTATCGTATTGCATTCTTGAGATGTAAACAATACAATTATTCACGGGAGAATCGGTGTCATTTTAAAACACTTCACATATATAAAAATATAAGGAAAAAAATTTACAATGTGAATTGAAACAGTAACAATATGAACTAAAAATCGAAAAGAATAACAATAATTTTGTAAATATAATAATAGTTTTACTCCCACAAAGTAGCGTTGTGCAGCGGACAGGCTCAGGCAGTTTCGATTTATGAACAGCCGACACGTTCAGATTTCGGTTTACTATATTTATATCCAAACCGTTTAATTTTATAAATTAATCACTGCAGATTTTGGTTGTTCAGGTTCGTTCAGTTTTTATCGGAGTTCGGTTTAGGTTCGAATTGAAAAACATTAAAAATATAAACAAAACTATTAAAGATCAAATGGTAGTGAACTTAACTTACAAATGACATCACATGTGAGTATGTGACAACTTACAACTAAGTTACAATTTACAAAGCTACAAATTGGAAAATTAGATTGTCAAAAGTCCAAATTGGCAAATGGAAAACTCCAAATAAAAGGTTACATCACAGTTCACAAAAAATCAGATATATAACAATTCAACACTCAACAGTCCGCTACTAAGAAGTCAACACTTGTCCTATTCCTGCTCATATTTAAAATCATTAGCCAATAAATTACAAAGTACAAATAGAAGTTGAATAAGGGAATGACAATTGTGCTTAGAGAGAGAAAAAAAAAGGCTAAGATTGCTATTTTTTTCATATCACTAGTACAGAAACAGTCATTCGCATCCGAAGTAAAACATAATTCGCGTCCAAATTAGCTGAGACGCAGATGTCGGGGACGCTGATTGTATATACAATCAGCGTCCAAAGCTACTTTGGTTGCGCAAAATGATAAATCGCGTCCAAAGTTGAAGAACTTTGGACGCGATTTATCTGATTACAATGTTGACTACTAACTTTGCGCGTCCAAAGTTGGTCAACTTTGAACGCGCGAAGTCAGTATCTCGCGTCCAAAGTTGAAGCAATTTATCATTTTCTTTTAATAAAATGATATTTCGTGTCCAAAGTTGAAGAACTTTGGACGCGAATTATAGTTTTTTTTTTTAATTTTAATTTGTTAAGAAGTCTAGTTTTTTTCTTGTACAAAAAATATTATTCTCATCCTGTACATGCAGTCACAGCCACTACCACTTCAAAGCTTTCAACTAAAGTTCAATACATCATTACCAACACTTTAGCACTAAATGAAACTTCAATACATTCAATTCACAACACTTCAAAGTTTTCAACACATGTAAACTACACTTCAATACATTCATCAATACATCATTACCAACACTTTAGCATTAAATTAAACTTCAATACATTCAATTCACAACACTTCAAAGTTTTCAACACATTTAAACTACACTTCAACACATATGTAATAAGCTAGATAAGTACTGACAATACACCATTACAATTAACTAATATAATTAAATCATAGTTCAAAAATTTATATACATTCTTGAGTAAAATATTTAGACCAAACCTCACGAATCTCATCAATTTGCTCTTCTGAATAAGGCTTTCTATTAAATAATAATGCCTACAAAAATTTAAAATAATCAAATAATTAGTTTTAACATTAATAGTGTAATTTAAAACTATTTACTTTTAATATATTTTACATACCATATCTAAATCATCAGAATGCCAACATTGAGTGCATATTTCATACATGAATCTCATCACATAATACCCGCACTCCACACCACCCGGTTGTTGAGGACACTACAAAATATGAGTTTTTATGTATATATATTATTATGTTAAACAATAAATATATTAATATGAAATATGAAAGATATATATACCTCAATGTGAGTCCAATCAACGTTGTTTTTAGGTCTTCTCCCTCCTAAAGTTTCAACCAATCGAAATTCCCTATAATATACAATCATAAACAATAATGGTTAATAATTCTCAAAATATATATATATATATATATATATATATATATATATATATATATATATATATATATATATATATATATATATATATATATATATATATATATATATATATATATATATATATATATATATATGTACTTACACATTCAACGTGTCCTTAATCTCTAATTCGCAATTACATGCACGGGAGTCTAATATATAGACTTTTCCTAATGGAACAAAAAGTAACTAGAAGCATCCAATGATATCTATGGCATTTAAATAAATATGTTAAATGTTATTCACAAATAATGCAATTAAGTTAAATAAATAATTAAAAATATAAATTTAGTTTTCTTACTTTTCATGGTATGGAGCTAAATGAAGTTTCGATCCTTCTGGTCAACCATGGCATTCACAAGATATTTTGTGACCTTATCAATATCCGCAAGTACAGAGTCACAACAAATAGTCCTTGGGCAGAGCAATCCATTTGTATTAACTCCAATTTTGTCGCACATCCGATTAAGACATCTACAACATATGTAGATAATTAAAAAAAAATGAAAGACTAAAGAAAAGTTTTTAAATGTAAAAACATTATAAAAAATACTTACATTATAAATATTTGTAATATGGTCACATCAAGCCATTGCAACGTCAACATGTCTTTAATATCTTGAAACATCACGTGAATGAAATCCACATCTTGATGATGGAAGACTGCCTCCTCTAGGTCCACGTTAATGTAATTTAAATCGGAAGGCAAGTTTCTAACATCTCTAACCAATTTTTTAGATTCATCTCCCAATTGCTGCAGTGTATCATCATCAACAAGAAGTGGTCGTAATTGTATAGCAGATTGATCACCACTTTCAAAATTCATCATTCGGGTTTGTTTTGGATTTTCCTATGAATCAAAAGTAAAAGACTTAATAACAAGTAGATCGAATATCAGATATTCAAAATATTAAAGATATTCAGTATTACCTTAAGTTTGTTGACTTGATCAATAGAATGACAATTGCTCCGAGTTGGTGTGCTAACCTTTGGACTTGCTTGTACACTCTTCATCAAATATTCAAGTTGGGATTGCATTAAATCAAACTTGGATTGCATATCTTCCATTGTTTCTTTTCTAATCTTTTCAGCCACTTTGTCATATATTTTCTTCTCTATGATCTTCTCCATATCACTAACTGAAACAACCCCAGCTGAATTTCCACGACTTATGCTCTCCGGTTTACCAAACACATCCCGAATATTGGAGTGCACTCCAACACCTCTCACATATCCACCGTACTCATTGGTGCCAAGAGCTGCAGTCAATATATCATTTTGCCTTTTTAGTTGGAATGAGCCTTGACTTATCTCTTCACACTTCTCGACCTATATTTCAACACAGACAATATTTAAAATTTACTTGTTAGCTAGTAATCTCGTCAATAATATATATATTTAAAGTATTTGTATTACTTACAATTTTATCCAACACTCCCTTCGTTTTTTCGTTGGGAATGTAATAACTTCCATCTTCAGATTTTTTAGATCGCGCTCGAACCCAATCCAAACTACGATCAGTAGATGATATGGTCGAGGTAATAGCAGCACAAGAAGATTGTGAAGACAATGGTTTGCATATCAACCACTCAGACTGCTTTCCAAGATAGCCCATAGACCCTAAATAGTGAGGATGCACATTTCGCGCTTGCAACTCCCTATACTTTTGACTATTGGCCTAAAAATAAAATTTATTATTTAATAATATGTTAATAATAATAATACATGATTATTAAGCAAGTAAATTATGTAGCACACCTTGGCAGCTTCAGTTTCATGCGTTGTTACAAATTGCACCCATTTTTTTCATCCATGAACTTATATAACTCACAGGGAGAGCTATATTTTTCGTTCGGTTTGTTGATGAAGTCACGCACCAATCTTGTTTTGAAATCTTTCCAACGTATCCGTGCATGGAGCAAAACATGACTTCTTCTTGTATCAGGGATATTAAACTCTTTCTGAATAACAACAATAAAATAAGAAATAATTAGGCCTTTATTGACATTAACATATATAAACTAATGAACCCAAAACTAAAAGGAAATAATGATCAATATATAAATTAAATTATTGACTATTACCTTAAGTTCATCCCAGACTGCATCTTTAACCGCACTGGGAACAAGACGCCAGTTTTTAATGTTTATGTCTATGTGAATACGAACCACAAGGCCAAGGTAATTTGAGTACTTCCTTGCATTTGGGCCAAGGGGCCTATTCTTCTCATCGAACTCAATTACCTTAGACTCATCCTCTGGTCTCTTCTTTAACATTTTACTGCAAGTTGTAGCTCCTCTTGCTTTACGCACTTTGCTCTCTGTTTGCTTTGAAGGTTCCTCCACCACCGAATCTTTGTGATCGTCAGTCATGTATATATATACCTGCACATGCATAAGATAACTATGTTATAAAGAACATCTTATAAAATATAACCATGTTAAAAAATAATAATAAGTTTACATTTTTGAAATTATACTGTCGGATGGTCAATCCACAACCCTTCTTTATGATCAGTACGCATGTAATTAGTATCAATGTTATCTTCACCTAAAGTCACATGTTGAATACCAATAGAAAATGGTGGGGTTTCATCAAATTGGTCATATTCCTCTTCATCAACAACATCACCAACACCAACAATACTTCTTTTGCCTTGTAAGACAATTGACCACTTACTATCAATAGGATCGGAAACATAGAAGACTTGTTTAGCTTGAGATGCAAGTATAAACGGTTCATCATGATATCCAAGCCGACCAAAATCAACTAAGGTAAAACCCAAATCATCTACACGGACACCCCGCTTGTTATCAACCCAAGAACATCAGAATAGTGGAATCCTAAACACCTTATAATCAATTTCCCAGATTTCATCAATGACTCCATAGTATGACATAGTAGCATCTACCGGGTTAGTATCTTTAGCACTAGAATACTCTCTTGATTGTGCTACTAATGTCACTCCACTATTTTTCACTATACTTTTTTGATCTTGACATTTTGTGTAAAACGTATACCCATTAATATCATATCCCTCATAAGTGCTCACAACAAATCTAGGGCCATACGATAACCATCTAATGGTTTCAGTGATATTATTTGGCACTTGAGATAACTCTTGCATCACTGTATCTTTGAACCATGTGATAAATGTACAATTGTGTTCTTTTGTCACCCACATTTCACCCTTAGAAGGATTTTGTTGCCTTATAATAGACAAGTGTTGTTCCAAATATGGATGAACCTCAGAAAGCTGCTGCAGTACGAGATGATGTGCTTGATTTCGGATTATTTGACTTGGGACATGTGTTTTAAACCCAATGGTACCTTTTCCTGTGAGTCTTCCCTCATGACGTGATTTAGAAACACCAATGGATTGAACATTAGCCAAATAATAAGTATAGAAATCAATGACTTCTTCAGCGCCATAAGCTTCAATTATTCTCCCATCTGGCCGATATCGATTTCTCACATATCCTTTCAAAATTCACATGTATCTCTCAAATAGATACATATACCTCAAGAATACAGGACCACACATTTTAATTTCTCACACCAAGTGAACTGTTAAATGCACCATAACATCAAAAAATGATGGGGGGAAATAAATTTCAAACTGGCATAAAGTTACTACCACATCAGCTTGCAAAGAATCCAACACCTTAGGATCAACAATTTTACTACTAATGACATTGAAAAAGTAGCAAAGCTTTGTAATGGCTTGTCTAACATGGTTAGGTAATATACCTCTAATAGCAATAGGTAACATATGTTGCATTAGCACATGGCAATCATGTGATTTCATACCAACCAATTTAAGGTCCTTCATTGAAACAAACTTTTTAATGTTAGATGAATAGCCAGAAGGAACCTTGACACCATTTAGACAGCTACAAAAACTTGTTTTTTCCTTTTTAGACAGAGTATAACAAGCTGGAGGTAAGTATGTCCTCTTTCCAGATTCTTGTGGTGCTAATTTAGTCCTTATCCCCATTTCTACCATATCTTTTCTAGCTTTAATACCATATTTCGTCTTACCTTGAATATTCAACAATGTCCCGATAATGCTATCACAAATATTTTTCTCCACATTCATTACATCAAGACAATGTCGAACAGATAAGTGCTCCCAATATGGTAAATCCCATAATATAGACCTCTTTTTCCAAATACCCTTTTAACTTGTTTTTGAAGTTTTTCCCCACACATTATCAATTTTTTGAATCGTTCATAAACATCCCCTGATAATGGTAAGCGAGCAACTCCAGTCTCAAATTTTCCATTGAAAGCTTTTTTTCCTCTTTCGATAAGGATGGTCAATAGGTAAAAAGGTTCGATGACTCATGAACACATTTTTCCTACTGTTGTTCAACCAAAGATCAACTGTTTCATCTTCACAAACATGGCATGCCTTAGCCCCTTTAGTAGTATACCCTGACAAGTTACCATATGCTTGGAAGTCATTGATTGTGCAAAACAACATGGCTCGTAAAGTGAAGTTGGTTTGACTATGAGTATCAAATACTGTCACACCTTCATTCCAAAACATCTTTAAATCTTCAATAAGCGGTGCCAAGTACACATCTATGTCGTTTCCTGGTTGTTTAGGACCAGATATTAGCAATGATAACATGATGTACTTGCGCTTCATACACAACCACGGAAGAAGATTCTAAACTGTTAAAAGGAACTGGCCAAGTGCTATGGTGACTGCTCATGTTACCATGAGGATTCATTCCATCCGTGCATAGTCCAAGCCTAAGATTTCGATTTTCAGCACCGAAATCAGGAAACTTCTTATTAATGTTCTTCCTCTGAGGAGAATCGACAGGATGTCTCAACTTTCCATCTTCTTTTCTTCCACTAGCATGCCATTGCAAATTCTTCACATCCTTTGCATTTGCAAACAAACGTTTGAATCTTGGAATCACCGGTAGATACCACAACAACTTCGCTGGAGGACCTTTATTCTGCTCACATGCATATCGAGCCCTTTTCGTTTATAACGCGATGCTCCACACTTCGGACACACATGCAAGTCTTTGTTTTGATTCCAATACAAAATACAGTCGTTTGGACATGAATGGATCCTTTCAGTCTCCATACTCAACGGACATAACATTTTCTTTGCCTCATAAGTTGAACAAGGAATTTCATTCTCATTAGGAAGCATGCCCTTTAAAAGCTCTAATAACTCCATGAAACTCTTATCACTCCACCTATTTTTTGCTCTTACGGTATACAATTTAAGCACTGCTGATAACTTTGTAAACTTACTACATCCAGAAAATAAAGGTTTTCCAGAACTCTCAAAAAAACTTTCAAACTCTTGAGGCATTTCATTCAAATCCCCTTGCATATCACGCATCAATTCATCTAACCGATCATTGTCTCCAACATTATCTTCATTACTCTTTTCTTTCTCTACATTTTTTCTACATTCTCTTTGATTTGTACTGTGACTAGTAAGGACAGTGTCACCATGCCATATCCACCGATCATATCCTAGCTTAAAACCACGACGTATCAAATATTCCTTAATTTGGAATAAAACTCATAGCAACATACCAACCCATAGTCATTTGATTTAGACCAATGGTAGAAGCATCATCAGAGCCATAAGCAACAACAGAAGTTAGCAAAATAGTAATCAGTTTTTAGTAAAAGCAAAATAGTTAATATTTAAGAGCTAAAAACTAAATGAGAGTAAGGGAGGGAGATATATCAGAAACCCATTGGATAGAATGACAGTTTGTGTTTCACTGATTCCTAATCCTTACCACTTACCAGAATTCCAGATGTCCAGGACTCTAGGTGGCCAAGTGTGTCAAGTGTCCATCGGTCAAGGGGTAAGACCTAAGTGCCTAAGGGCACCAACATTTTAAAAAATGTTACCAAGCCACTTAGCACTAAGACTTATAACAGTTTGCTTGCCTCAAAGTCTCAAGGTAATAAACAGTCAACACAAATAGAAATGATAGTGGTAATGAAAATATATAAATGTATTACATCAATTGTTGGTAGTGTTTCGACAAAACTCAGAAAAGAACAAGCTTCAGTGGATAACTCTGCACAAAAAGAATAAAAAAACAGTTTAAGAATTCAAATTGGGACAGAAATTAAATAAATAATAGGGATAGAAAGTTAGAAATTGTACCTTTCTCTAATCTTTCAACCTCATCCAAGTTTTGCTCAACAGAGTTGGGGTGATTGGCTACCCTCAACCAATCTTGTGCACAGACTAGGGCTTCCATAATTTTAGCGCTTCGGGAGAACTCAAAGAAAAACCTGCTCTAGTAATTAAATACAATCTATATAAAATACAGAATGTGTATTATAAATCAAAAGGGCATTAACCATTTGGTCCATTTGAGATTTTGTCTAGTACTCTATTCGATGCCAATTTGTATTTTTCTTAAGTGTAATTGTTTAGTTACTATACTGAAAATTTGTATGTTCTATTTTGTATGTTTGTTTGACGAATTGTAGTTGTCAGTTGAAACTTGAAAGAACGAAATTAAATTAAATCAGTAAATTTAATTACAGTACATTATATGGACAAATTGGGCCTCCAACAAAGTACCGGTGCACCCGATCCGTCTACATTATATCGACAAATTGGGCCTCCAATAAAGTACTGGTGCACCCGATCCGTCTAGTGTTCTCCGCTAGTTTGATGATTTACATGATTGAATTTACTCAAGGTTTACAAATATATTGGGGATGTGAGGGATTGAACCCTGCGCTTCTCACATGCGAAGCAAGTGCTTTATAAATTGAGCTATAACCCCTACCATCATTTTTGTGGTCAAAAAACAAGTACAAGTACTGCAAAAAATATCAGAATAGTCTTATCAAAGCCAAGTTTCGATCCTAGGACCTATGGGTTATAGGCCCACCATGCTTTCGCTGCGCCACTTTAATTTTCTTTTGTGCAACTTAAGAAAAGAAATATCATGTATTTTAATTTTTCCTCAACAGTGTTTTCCCCGGAGGTTTTTTAGTGGGGTTTTAACAAGGCATGAATATGATGTTTCAATGTTTAGTTGGACTGTTGTAAATAAACTTATGTGAACATTACGTACTAGAGGAATTATTATATTGTCTCTCTCTTTACCGTATTGCATTCTTCAGATCTAAACGGTACAATTATTCACGGGAGAATCGGTCCCATTTTAAAACACTTCACATATATAAAAATATAAGGAAAAAAATTTACGATGCGAATTGAAACAGTAACAATCTGAACTAAAAATCGAAAAGAATAACAATAATTTTGTAAATATAATAATGGTTTTCCTCCCACAAAGTAGCGTTGTACAGCGGACAGGCTTAGGCAGTTTAGATTTATGAACAGCCGACACGTTCAGATTTCGGTTTACTATATTTATATCCAAACCGTTTAATTTTATAAACTAATCACTGCGGATTTTGGTTGTTCAGGTTCGTTCAGTTTTTATCGGAGTTCTGTTTAGGTTCAAATTGAAAAACATCAAAAAATATAAACTAAACTATTAAAGATCAAATGGTAGTGAACTTAACTTACAAATGACATCACATGTGACAACTTACAACTAAGTTACAATTTACAAAGCTATAAATTGGAAAATTAGATTGTCAAAAGTCCAAATTAGCAAATGGAAAATTCCAAATAAAAGGTTACATCACATTTGACAACATATCAGATATACAACAATTCAACACTCAACAGTCCGCTACTAAGAAGTCAACACTTGTCCTATTCCTGCTCATATTTAAAATCATTAGCCAATAAATTACAATGTACAAACAAAAGTTAAATAAAGGGAATGACAGTTGTGCTGAGAGAGAAAACAAAAAGGCTAAGATTGCTATTTTTTTCATATCAAGGTAGAATTCGGGGCAAATTGCTACTTGAGTTTTGGAATAAAACAAATAGCAACATACCAACCCATAGTCATTTGATTTAGTCCAATGGTAGAAGCATCATCAGAGCCATAAGCAACAACAGAAGTTGGCAAAATTGTAATCAGTTTTTAGTAAAAACAAAATAGTAAATATTTAAGAGATAAAAACTAAATGAGAGTTAGGGAGGACGAGATATCAGAAATCCATTGGACAGATTGACAGTTTGTGTTTCACTGATTCCTACTCCTTACCACTTACCAGAATTCCAGATGTCCAGGACTCTAGGTGGCCAAGTGTGTCAAGTGTCCAACGGTCAAGGGGTAAGACCAAAGTGCCTATGGGCAACAACATTTAAAAAAAAGTTACCAAGCCACTTAGCACTAAGACTTATAACAGTTTTCTTGCCTCAAAGTACTAAATAATCAACACAAATAGAAATGATAGTGGTAATGAAAATATATAAATGTATTACGTCAATTGTTGGTAGTGTTCCACCGAACGCAGAAAAGAACAGCTTCAGTGGATAACTCTGCATAAAAAGAATAAAAAAACAGTTTAAGAATTTAAACTGGGACAGAAATTAAATTAATAATAGGGATAGAAAGTTAGAAATTGTACCTTTCTCTAATCTTTCAACCTCATCCACGTTTTGCTCAACAGCGTTTGGGTGATTGGCTGCCCTCAATCTATCTTGTGCACAGACTAGGGCTTCCACAATTTTGGCGCTTCGGGGGAACTCAAAGAAAAACCTGCTCTAGTAATTAAATACAATCTATATAAAATACAGAAAGTGTATTATAAATCAAAAGGGAATTAACCATTTGGTCCATTTGAGATTTTGTCTATTAGTCTATTTGATGCCAAATTGTATTTTTGTTAAGTGTAATTGTTTACTTACTATACTGAAAATTTGTATGTTCTATTTTGTATGTTTGTTTGACGAATTGTCGTTTTCACTTGAAACTTGAAATAATGAAATTAAATCCGTGTATTTTATTTTAGTACATTATATATCCGACAGGTTTTATAAAAAATTAGACAAATTGGGCCTCCAACAAGAAAATTAGGCAAATTGGGCCTCCAACAAGAAAAGTAAGCAAATTGGGCCTCCAACAAATTACCGGTGCACTCGATCCGTCTAGTGTTCTCCGCTAGTTTGATGATTTACAAGATCGAATTTATTCAAGGTTTACAAATATATTGGGGATGTGAGGGATTGAACCCTGCGCTTCTCACATGCGAAGCAAGTGCTTTACAAATTGAGCTATAACCCCTACCATTATTTTTGTGGTCAAAATACAAGTAGAAGTATTTCAAAAAATATCAGAATAGTCTTATCAAAGCCAGATTTCGATCCTGGGACCTGTGGGTTATGGGCCCACCACGCTTCTGCTATGCCACTTTGATTTTTCTTTTGTGCAGCTTAAAAAAAAGAAATATCATGTACTTTAATTTTTCCTCAACAGGGTTTTCCCCGGAGGTTTTTTAGTGAGGTTTTAACAAGGCATGAATATGATGTTTCAATGTTTAGTTGGACTGTTGTAAATAAACTTATATGGACATTACGTACTAGAGGAATTATTATATTCTCTCTCTCTTTACCGTATTGCATTCTTCAGATCTAGACGGTACAATTATTCACGGGAGAATCGGTCCCATTTTAAAACACTTCACATATATAAAAATATAAGGATAAAAATTTACGATGCGAATTGAAACAGTAACAATCTGAACTAAAAATCGAAAAGAATAACAATAATTTTGTAAATATAATAATAGTTTTCCTCCCACAAAGTAGCGTTGTTCAGCGGACAGGCTTAGGCAATTTAGATTTATGAACAGCCGACACGTTCAGATTTCGGTTTACTATATTTATATCCAAACCGTTTAATTTTATAAACTAATCACTGCAGATTTTGGTTGTTTAGGTTCGTTCAGTTTTTATCGGAGTTCGGTTTAGGTTCGAATTGAAAGACATTAAAAAATATAAACTAAACTATTAAAGATCAAATGGTAGTGAACTTAACTTACAAATGACATCACATGTGACAACTTACAACTAAGTTACAATTTACAAAGCTAGAAATTGGAAAATTAGATAGTCAAAAGTCCAAATTGGCAAATGGAAAATTCCAAATAAAAGGTTACATCACATCCACAACATATCAGATATACAACAATTCAACACTCAATAGTCCGCTTCTAAGAAGTCAACACTTGTCCTATTCCGTCTCATATTTAAATCATTAGCCAATAAATGATGCGGCCCAACATATGAAGATCCATTAAGAGTACTAATTGGGCCAATCACAAGGCCCAAGTCCAAACAATTAAGGCAACTCTTCATTGGTGATGTTCAAAGATGGTGGAAATCCAAGTCAAGCCCATTTGCAAAATATGAAGAAGAACTCAAGGCTTTTTTATAATTGTTTAAGTGCTGATTTTGGTGATTAAATTAGGCCCAAATCAGCCCTATTATTTTTGGTCATCATTAATTTAAATTGTTTGGCATAAAAGAGAAAACACTAGTTGTATTTAGAAAGGATTCCTTAAATCCTTTTCTAAATAAAACTCTATTTACTTGTTTTCTAGATTAGGTTTAGGACTCTTTTTCCCATTGTATTTAGATTACAATGCTACCCTATACCTATAAATAGGGCACATCCATATCAATTTTAAACGGGCTTTAATTCAATAAAATTCTTAAGTTTTTCTTTACACTTGTGTAAGAAACCTTATGGCTAATTGTGGACTCAATTAGTGGCTAGTCGTGGACTCGACTAGCAAATTGATTCGTGGACTCGAATCAATCTTCCTTTCTTCAGCTTTAGATTTAGGGTCGTGGACTCGTTCTTGAATCGAAGGAAACTAGATCAGACTCTAGTTGATTGAAGATTGCATCATCGAGGTACTTGAAGCTACAATGGGATTCTTCCAAGTCTTTGAGGATTCGAGACAAAGGGTTTCTCGTGAGGTTTAAGGTATTTTGATCCATCTCTATCTTGCACTAAGAGTAATCTTGGGACAATACTCCATCTTATTTGAATCTTGGATTAGGTTCATATCAATTTGGTATTCAGAGCCTAGGTTTATCTCATTATCGTTAGAAATTTGATTTCTTTGGTTCCCTAGGTTTATCTCGTTCTTATCTTATATACTACTTTTTTTTCGTGTCTTATTCATTAAAAAACCCCCAAAAAAATTTTCCTTAGCATTCTTGATTATTTTCTTGACTCTTGATACATGTTCTTTAGTTTCCTGAAAACCTATCCCGAAAGAGTTTTTCCTTTTTCTCGTCCAATATCAACGAGACCTCACACCTCCTAAGCACCATATTACCACATATTCTGTAAAGAAAACAACCCCATCTCACCCTTACCTATATCCAAAGCGCATTTACGCGCAATCACGTCTCAATCACACCCTGTCCAGATTTCCGCGAGCTGTGACCAGTTTCAAAGAATTACCTATATCTCAAGATCCACTGGTTAGTTTTATCTGATATTTTGATATGTTTTAGATCTCTTCTGGGGCGTTCTATTGATATATTATACACTTGCTAATTCCTTACGGTCATTGAGATATTGATCTTCGAAGTAAGAACATTGTTTCTGTTTTTCTGGGCGATTCTTGAAATTCTTGATTCTGTTTTGAAGGGGTTGTGTGGTTCCTCTTGGTCCGAAATTTTTGTTGTCATTTACAGTAGTTATTTGGAGGTTACCTATCAAAAAAAAAAAATAAAAAAAAATCAAGAAAGTTGAAAAAAAAAAAAAGAGAGAAAGCAATAAAGAAGAAGAATAAGGTTGGGGAAAGAATTTGGCTGGTAGGAGAATTTTGGAGGGACAAGGAAGGGGAAAAGTATAGGGTTGGAAGGAGTTCTTGATAGATTCCTAATTGGTTGTGGTACACGTGAACCCCTTTTATAGTCTATTTGTCTCTATCTTTTGATATTGGTCTTGCATATCTTTCTGCCA
Source organism: Ipomoea nil (assembly GCF_001879475.1). NCBI lineage: Eukaryota > Viridiplantae > Streptophyta > Magnoliopsida > Solanales > Convolvulaceae > Ipomoea > Ipomoea nil. The sequence goes on from NW_017617143.1 coordinate 38,334, forward strand.
TACTTCCTTCTTTGGTTTCCTTTTTCTTTCAAATCTTATTTAGTTTCTTTGCTCGTATTGTCCTTTTTCTTTGCTTCTTGCTCTCAATTTTATTACCTACCTCGCGATACACCTTACTCTCAAAGGCTTGTGAAGTTTTCCAAGGTACGTTTTCTTGAACTTTGAGGTTGAATCCATATCAACTTGAGTTCCGGACTAGAATTTTCCTTTTTGGAAAAAGGCTTGTGAGAGTATCTGCCACCTTGAGCGATACACGAGTGGAGTGTGTGTTTGTAAGAGTGTGCAGTGCACCCCCGAGCCATATAATCCACCTCTTACCTGTGAGCTGAGAATAGAGAGGGAGCGAGCCAACTTTTTGGTTTCACTAACATGAATACTGACATATCTTCTTGTTTTTAGATTTTGTTTCTCATCTACAGATGGCTGAAGAGGTTCCAAACACACGTAAGAGATTAGAGCATAAAATAGATGCTCTAGCCTTTGCCATGGAAGGTTTAAGCACTCGAATGACTAATCTAGAGCAACACCCTAAGCGAGTGCAACTGCCACTCTATACTAGGGGAAACATTCATGGAAAGGGATGCATTATCGTTATCAATTCGGATCGTTGTATGAATTTAGCTAGTGCAGCCATGGTGGACTACCTTAAGTTACCTCTTATCAATCACCCCCAACCATAAAATCTTATTGATTCTGGGGATGTGAGAGTGACTAAACAAGTTTTTATTTCTTTTTGTATTGGCAAGTATTATGATGAGGTTCTATGCGATATTGTGCCAATGCGTACTGCACATGTTTCACTTGGAAGGTCATGACAACATGATAGACATTTTTATTATAATGCACTCAACAACACATGCAATGTCACCTATAATAGATTTATACATGTGCTTAAGCCTCTACTTCCAAAACAAGTAGAAGAAATTCAATTGAGATCGAAGCAAGTTCTCAAACCAGCCTTGAAGAAAGAAGAAATCAAAGAGAGCAAACTGGAACCTCCACGTTTAGAATTGGAGTCACCACTCCAGTCCTCTAACTTAGATTGTAGCCAAACAAAGGAAACGCTATCAGTGGTACAGTGGAAAGAACCAGCCAGAGCTATCAAAGTGCAGCCTCGCTTGCTAACAAAAAAAGATAATAAGCAAGAGAAAAGAAGGGGAGTAACTATTTACTCACTTTTATTTCAAAAGCATGCATTAAAATTCTCTAGATTTGTTTGCCATGTTTCTATTAATGACCTACTTGCCAGATGTGCTAGAAATTTGTTTGCATCAATACATCCAAGATTCCTTAATTTTGATTTTACTAAAACTTTATTTGATAGAGATAAAGAATCACTTGGAAGTTATAAGGCACATTTGAAAACTTCTTATGGCAAATACCACTTGCACAAGGGGTTTTGGTTCAAAGTCAATGGGATTGACACTTTTTGCTTTGTTTTGGGCAATGATTTAATTGTTGATTCACATACTGGACATTTTGATTTTCTAAAGAGTAATGATCTTTTGCATGAATATTTTCATTGGCCAAAGAAGAAAAAAGATGTAGAATCTTATGTTCAGAATTGTGCTACTTACCACCATAATACATCTAAATCATTACTTGATATTTCCATGAATTTTCTGTTTGATTTTACCTTAAGCTCTAGGAGGAAAGATTTTGTGCTTGTTGACAATTCAAATAAGATGCATAAATTTAATATGTCTCATTTTGTTGAATTATTACCATCCAGAATGTTTAAATTCCCTGATGTGTCATTAGACTTAATTGCCTTACTTGTTGATTGTAGGATGATGATTGGAGCGACTCGTGTCAAGCATCCCAAGAAAAAGTTCCATGAGCGTGATAAAACAGAAAGTGAGCTTGCTACCTTGTCTTTCACTGAAGATTTGGATTCGAGGACGAATCCTTTTCAAGAATGGGAGAATAATAGGAACTAGTACACATGGAATCCAGTATGGGTAAATAGTGGGCTCATCACAAGGCCCATAACTACGACCTTAAAACATCATTGGTGGAACAAACAACAAAGACCAATAATAAGTCCATTCGATAGAGGAAAATATTACAGTGGCCAATTTCAAGTGATATCATGGATCGAAGACAATGCTTACAAGATTCGAGGTCGAATCATTTTCAAGAAGGGGAGGATGATGCGGCCCAACATATGAAGATCCATTAAGAGTACTAATTGGGCCAATCACAAGGCCCAAGTCCAAACAATTAAGGCAACTCTTCATTGGTGATGTTCAAAGATGGTGGAAATCCAAGTCAAGCCCATTTGCAAAATATGAAGAAGAACTCAAGGCTTTTTTATAATTGTTTAAGTGCTGATTTTGGTGATTAAATTAGGCCCAAATCAGCCCTATTATTTTTTGTCATCATTAATTTAAATTGTTTGGCATAAAAGAGAAAACACTAGTTGTATTTAGAAAGGATTCCTTAAATCCTTTTCTAAATAAAACTCTATTTACTTGTTTTCTAGATTAGGTTTAGGACTCTTTTTCCCATTGTATTTAGATTACAATGCTGCTCTATACCTATAAATAGGGCACATCCATATCAGTTTTAAACGGGCTTTAATTCAATAAAATTCTTAATTTTTTCTTTACACTTGTGTAAGAAACCTTATGGCTAATTGTGGACTCAATTAGTGGCTAGTCGTGGACTCGACTAGCAAATTGATTCGTGGACTCGAATCAATCTTCCTTTCTTCAGCCTTAGATTTAGGGTCGTGGACTCGTTCTTGAATCGAAGGAAACTAGATCCGACTCAAGTTGATTGAAGATTGCATCATCGAGGTACTTGAAGCTACAATGGGATTCTTCCAAGTTTTTGAGGATTCGAAACAAAGGGTTTCTCGTGAGGTTTAAGGTATTTTGATCCATCTCTATCTTGCACTGAGAGTAATCTTGGGACAATATTCCATATTTATTTGAACCTTGGACTAGGTTCATATCAATAAATTAAAAAGTACAAACAAAAGTTAAATAAGGGAATGACAGTTGTGTTGAGAGAGAGAAAAAAAAAAGAGGCTAAGATTGCTATTTTTTTCGTATCTTGGTAGAATTCGGGGCAAATTGCTAGTTGAGTTTTGGAATAAAACAAATAGCAACATACCAACCCATAGTAGTTTGATTTAGACCAATGGTAGAAGCATCATCAGAGCCATAAGCAACAACAGAAGTTGGCGACATTGTAATCAGTTTTTAGTACAAACAAAATAGTAAATATTTAAGAGATAAAAACTAAATGAGAGAAAGAGAGGGCAAAATATGAGAAATCCATTAGACAGATTGACAATTTGTGTTTCACTGATTCCTAAACCTTACCACTTATCAGAATTCCAGATGTCCAGGACTCTAGGTGGCCAACTTTGTCAAGTGTCCATCGGTCAAGGGGTAAGACCAAAGTGCCTATGGGCAGCAACATTTAAAAAAATATTACCAAGCCACATAGCACTAAGACTTATAACAGTTTGATTGCCTCAAAGTCTCAAAGTACTAAACAGTCAACACAAATAGAAATGAGAGTGGTAATGAAAATATATAAACGAATTACATCAATTGTTGGTAGAATTTTGACAGAACTCAGAAAAGAACCAGCTTCAGTGGATAACTCTGCACAAAAAGAATAAAAAAAATAGTTTAAGAATTTTAATTGGGACAGAAATTAAATAAATAATAAGGATAAAAAGTTAGAAATTGTACCTTTCTCTAATATTTCAACCTCATCCAAGTTTTGCTCAACAGAATTTGGGTGATTGGCTGTCCTCAACCAGTCTTGTGCACAGACTAGGGCTTCCACAATTTTAGCGCTTCGGCAGAACGGAAAGAAAAACCTGCTCGAGTAATTAAATACATTCTATATAAAATACAGAAAGTGTACTATAAATCAAAAGGGAATTAACCATTTGGTCCATTTGAAATTTTGTCTATTAGTCAATTTGATCCCAATTTGTATTTTTGTAAAGTGTAATTTTTTAGTTACTATACTGAAAATTTGTATGTTCTATTTTGTATGTTTGTTTGACGAATTGTATTTGTCAGTTGAAACTTGAAAGAATGATATTAAATCAGTATATTCTATTGAGCTATAACCCCTACCATTATTTTTGTCGTCAAAATACAAGAAGAAGTATTCCAAAAAATATCAGAACAGTGTTATCAAAGACAGGTTCCAATCCTAGGACCTGTGGGTTATGGGCCCACCACGCTTCCGCTGCGCCACTTTGATTTTGCTTTTGAGCAACTTAAAAAAAGAAATATCATGTACTTTAATTTTTCCTCAACTGGGTTTTCCCCGGAGGTTTTTTAGTGAGAATTTAACAAGGAATGAATATGATGTTGTTATGTTTAGTGGGACTGTTGAAAATAAACATATGTGGACATTACGTACTAGAGGAATTATTATATTGTCTCTCTCTTTACCGTTTTGCATTCTTGAGATGTAAATGGTACAATTATTCACGGGAGAATCGGTCCCATTTTAAAACACTTCACATATATAAAAATATAAGGAAAAAAATTTACAATGCGAATTGAAACAGTAACAATATGAACTAAATATCGAAAAGAATAACAATAATTTTTTAAATATAATAATATTTTTTTTTGAAGAAAATATAATAATATTTTTCCTCCCACAAAGTAGCGTTGTGCAGCGGACAAGCTTAGGCAGTTTAGATTTATGAACAACCGACACGTTCAGATTTCGGTTTACTATATTTATATCCAAACCGTTTAATTTTATAAATTAATCACTGCAGATTTTGGTTGTTCAGGTTCGTTCAGTTTTTATCGGAGTTCGGTTTAGGTTCGAATTGAAAAATATTAAAAAATATAAACTAAACTATTAAAGATCAAATGGTAGTGAACGTAACTTATAAATGACATTACATGTGACTACTTACAACTAAGTTACAATTTACAAATCTACAAATTGGAAACTTAGATTGTCAAAAGTCCAAATTGGCAAATGGAAAATTCCAAAAAAAAGGTTGCATCACAGTTGACAAAATATCAGATGTACAACAATTCAACACTCAACAGTCCGCTACTAAGAAGTCAACACTGGTCCTATTCCTGCTCATATTTAAAATCATTAGCCAATAAATTACAAAGTACAAACAGAAGTTAAATAAGGGAATGACAGTTGTCCTGAGAGAGAAACAAAAAAGGCTAAGATTGCTATTTTTTTCATATCAATGTAGAATTCAAGGCAAGTTGCTACTTGAGTTTTAGAATAAAACTCATAGCAACATACCAACCCATAGTCATTTGATTTTAGCCAATGGTAGAAGCATCATCAGAGCCATATGCAACAACAGAAGTTAGCAAAATAGTAATCAGTTTTTAGTAAAAATGAAATAGTAAAAAATTAAGAGATAAAAACTAAATGAGAGTAAGGGAAGGCGATATCAGAAATCCATTGGAGTGAATGACAGTTTGTGTTTCACTGATTCCTACTCCTTACCACTTATAAGAATTCCAGATGTCCAGGACTCTAGGTGGTCAAGTGTGTCAAGTGTCCAACGGTCAAGGGGAAAGGCCTAAGTGCCTAAGGGCAGCAACATTTTAAAAAATGTTACCAAACCACTCAGCACTAAGACTTATAACAGTTTTCTTGCCTCACTGTCTTTAAGTACTAAACAGTTAACACAAATAGAAATGAGAGTGGTAATGAAAATATATAATTGTATTACATCAAATGTGGGAAGTGTTTCGACAGAACTCAGAAAAGAACCAGCTTCAGCGGATAACTCTGCACAAAAAGAATAAAAAAAACAATTTAAGAATTTAAACTGGGACAGAAATTAAATAAATAATAGGGATAGAAAGTTAGAAATTGTACCTTTCTCTAATCTTTCAACCTCATCCAAGTTTTTCTCAACAGAGTTTGGGTGATTGGCTGCCCTCAACCAATCTCGTGCACAGACTAGGGCTTCCACAATTTTGGCGCTTCGAAAGAACGGAAAGAAAAACCTGCTCTAGTAATTAAATACAATCTATATAAAATACAGAATGTGTACTATAAATCAAAAGGGAATTAACCATTTGGTTCATTTGATATTTTGTCTATTGCTCTTTTTGATGCCAATTTGTATTTTTGTTAAGTGTAATTGTTTAGTTACTATACTGAAAATTTGTATGTTCTATTTTGTATGTTTGTTTGACGAATTGTAGTTGTCAGTTGAAACTTGAAAGAATGAAATTAAATTTTAATACCTTATATATCCGGTGCACTCAATCCGTTTAGTGTTCTCCACTAGTTTAATGATTTACATAATCAAATTTACTCAAGGTTTACAAATATATTGGAGACGTGAGGGATTGAACCCCGCGCCTCTCACATGCAAAGCAAGTGCTTTACAAATTGAGCTATAACCCCTACCATTATTTTTGTGGTCAAAATACAAGAAGTAGTATTTCAAAAAATATCAGAACAGACTTATCAAAACCAGGTTTCAATCCTGGGACCTGTGGGTTTAGCTTCGAATTGAAAAACATTAAAAAATATAAACCAAACTATTAAAGATCAAATGGTAGTGAACGTAACTTACATATGACATTACATGTGACAACTTACAACTAAGTTGCAATTTAAAAAGCTACAAATTGGAAAATTAGATTGTCAAAAGTCCAAATTGGCAAATGAAAAATTCCAAATAAAAGGTTACATCACAGTTCACAAAATATCTGATATACAACAATTCAACACTCAACAGTCCGCTACTAAGAAGTCAACACTGGTCTTATTCCTGCTCATATTTAAAATCATTAGCCAATAAATTACAACGTACAAACAGAAGTTAAATAAGGGAATGACAGTTGTGCTGAGAGAGAAAAAAAGGCTAAGTTGCTATTTTTTTCATATCAAGGTAGAATTCGGATCATATTGCTACTTGAGTTTTAGAATAAAACTCATAGAAACATACCAATCCATAGTCATTTGATTTAGACCAATGGATAGAAGCATCATCAGAGCCATAAGCAACAACAGAAGTTAGCAAAATAATAATCAGTTTTTAGTAAAAACAAAATAGTTAATATTTAAGAGATAAAAACAAATGAGAGTAGGGGAGGGCGATATATCAGAAATCCATTGGACAGAATATATGATAGTTTGTGTTTCACTGATTCATAATCCTTACCACTTATCAGAATTCCAAACGTCCAGGACTCTTGGTTGTAACACCCCCTAAAAACAAGTTATTTAAGAGCCTTAAACATGCAGATAACTGAGCTAAACAACAAACACAGCGGAAGACTAAAAGATAACTGGATAAACATAAATCCAAGTCATGGGGTGTTATGCCACGTTCACCAACAAGGATGAAAACTACAGCAATATCTGCATGTTTAAGGCTTTTAAATAGCTTGTTTTTAGGGGGTGTTACAGTTGGTATCAGAGCTTAGGTTTGAACCTAGGAAGGAGTTAAGTCTAGACTAGCTAAGTGGCTAAGTGTGGTTTGACACCTTTAAGCGACCTTAAGAATCTAAGTGTTAGGCTTAGGACTTTAGGTTGCGCGGTGAGTTGAGTGTTGTTTTCTGTTCTTTGCTTGCTTGCTATCTTTTGGTACCATGTTGTTGTTGTAGAAGTTTGTGATGCCTCCTCGTCCCCGAGCTCGCACCCCGGAGACCCCAACAAACGAGCAGCTCGCTCAGAATCTCCATCAGTTGACGCAGACAATGCAGACGCTCAGTGAAGCCTTGCTGAACAACAACCACGTTGTGCCGCCTCCTCAACCTGTTGGGCACCGCGATATAGTCGCTTGGTGTCGGGACATATGCCGCCCACCTTCGCGGGTGAAGAAGACCCGGTGGTCTTGGAAGAATGGTTAAAGGTGTTCGACAAGATCTTCACAGTTGTGGGCTGCCCCGAAGAGAGAAGAGTGGAACTGGCAACGTTCTACTTCTGCCAAGAAGCGGATCTGTGGTGGCTTCATGAGGGTCCGGCCTTCCTTGAAGAGCCCGAGTTCGACTGGTCTGCGCTTAAGGATAGGATGCGCGAGAGGTTTTACCAAGCGCATGTGCGAGCCGCCATGTTTGATGAGTTCCTTCACCTGCAGCAAGGATCCCTGACTGTGGTCGAGTACCACAAGAAGTTCTTGGAGTTGGCGCGCTTTGCTCGGGTGCTTGTGCCTACGGAGCTTGCTAAGGTTGAGAGATTCGTTGCCGGTCTGAATTATGAGGCACGAAAAGCGTTAACGGTGAGTAGGCCAAGTTCCCTTAAGGATGCGTATCTGAGCGCCGCGGATCTGTATCGCGTTCAGCAGCTTCAGAAAGGATCTTACGAGCTGGCCAGGAAAAGGGTTGAGAGCGGAGGTTCTTCTACCTTCAAGAAGCCACGACCGGGTTTTCAAGCCAAGAACGTGTCATCCTCATCTCAAGGACCTAATCGGATGGAGATAAGGGATCAAGCTAAGTTGTTTCCATGCCGAAGATGTGGGAAGGTGCACGCGGGCCAAGATTGTCATGGCCAAGTGCTTCAGTGTTTCCGATGTGGAGATCGTGGTCACAAGGTTGCGGAGTGTCCCCAGCAAGCCGGTCAGAGAGCGTTGCCACCACCCTCGCAAGTCGGAGGAACCCGGGGAGGTAGTTCGGGTCGTGGAGCAATTGGAGCTAGGCCACCAGGGAGGGTCTTCGTGATGGGGCGTTCACCGGCAAAATCTGAGGGTTTGGTTGAGGAGGAGTTGGCAGGTAATCCTATCCTAGCCTATCCTTGTTTTTCGCGAATATCGTGTTCCTTGTTGTCTTGAAGTGTTATCTTGTGTTTCGTTGTTGTCTATATGAGTTACTTGTCAATCCTTGGCATGTTTTCCTTTGGTAATGATTCCCTTGGAGTTAGGTGTAAACTCTTCTTGTTAAGTGACTTCCTTAGTTTGCGAATAAGTTTCGTTGTGAAGTTAGCCATCCATCTTTGGAACGAATCGTGTTGGGGTTAATCCTACAATCCTTACACTTAGTTGTCCTTGCAACCTTTCCTTTGTGAACCCTCTAAATTTTCCAAGTATTCTTTGAAATGGAAATAGCAAATCCATACCAAAAATCCTTTTCTTGTGTAGCTTAAAAGTCAAGCAAATTGATTAAATTATAACCCTTGAGTTTCAAACTTGAGCCCATTTTTTACCAACCCAACCCCTAAACCACTTAAGCTAATTATCTTTCTTGGAACTTACTCATTTTTAATCCCATCTAAATCATAAATTTCCACTTCACCCAAATCCCCAAATTAAATCATCTTTTCCCCAATTTTTCCCCAAAATCCCTAAATTCCCAAAATTTCTTCTCTCTTCTTCCCTACCCGTGAGCAGCCAAAACCCAACCCCCACCCGTCGCCTTACCTGCAACCCGCCACCACCACCTGCCCGCCGACGCACCGCCGCTGCACCGTCGCAGTCCGCCACAGCCGCCGTCCACCAAAGCCTCACCGTCGACCTGCTGCGTGCCGTGGCGCCGAGAGAGAGCAGCGAGAGAGGAAGTGGCAGCGAGAGTGAAAACGAAAGAAGGAGGAGTTGTGGGCTTCTTTTGTTGAGCTTTGGGTCATCTCCTACCATGCCTAGAAGGTCAAGTTAGGCTAGGAAAGCGGAGTGGGTGGGTTTGCTTGTTGGATGGGTTTCTCGCCATAAGGGCCGAGACTTACCCGAGTTTGGTTAAGGAATTTTATCGTCACATGGTTGTGAAAAAGGAGGGTGATAAGCTTGAGATCACTTCTAAAGTGAGAGGTGTAAAGGTTGTGTTATCTGAAAAGAGGCTGGCTCAGCTTTTGAGTTTGACTGCTTCCGGAGTTGCTCAGTACAGTGGTCATTCATGGATTAGTACGGATACCATGGGGTACCGGAACTATTTGAGTTATTTGTTGGGCCATACGAGTGGTTTCACTCAACCTTCAAGGCCAGAGAAAAAGTGGTTGTCCGCGGACCAACGGATTTTGGTTATGTTGATATCGGATTGTTTGTTGCCTAATAACAACAAAAGCATGTTGTTGGGAAAGTTGGAGTGCACATTTGCCTTTTGTCTCAAGAACATGGTTAAGTTCAACTTGCCAGCTTTGATGTTGCAGCATATGGTTTTTTGTCGGGATCATAACCGGAAAAGTCTACCATACGGGATGATGTTGAGCTGGATTTTGGTTAGAAAGGGTGTAAGCGTGGATGGTTGTCTTCCAAAGGCCGTGGGAAAGTTGGTGTTGGATGCCGCAAATCTTCGGAGTTGGAATTTGTTTCGATTGGAAGATGGTGATTAGATCACGTTGGAAGAGGTGGCAAGGAAAGCACCAGGAGAAAGGGCCGTGGCAACGGAGCTGGGGATTCATGCCGGGAAGTTGAGCCTCGCAGTCCAGAGTTTGGGTGGTGACAAAGAGGGTGAGGAGGAAGTAGGCCAAGAAGAAGAAGTGGAAGCACCAGAAGCTGCCGAAGCCGAAAAAAGTGACTCGGAAAATGAAGAGAACCAGCGAAGAAGAGAAGCTCGCACCAAGAGGGAGCATAATGCCATGGCGCATGAGGAGCGCATTGTCACCTTGCTTTGCCAACAGAACAGTATGATCGCAGAGGGCTTCGCGTTCATGAAGGCGCAGTTTATCGCAGTGCACCAGAGGCTAGACCAGATTGAAGCCAGTTCAAGCCGCCAAGGAGAAGATGATGAAGAATCCGAGGAGTCGGAGAGTGAGGAGTTCTAGCTTGTGTTGTGGTTGTCTGTGTTCGCCTTTGTGCTTGCTTTGCTTGTTGCTTTGTTGTTTGTTTAGCTTGGTAGTTGGTGTCGGTTGTCTAGTTCTTAGTTGTTGGTTAGAAGTTGGTGTTTGTGTTGAGGCTAGAGTTCTTGATGCTCAATTTATCCGTGTGTTTAACTCTTGCCAACCCTTGATTTGAAATGCCTACTTTCTTGCTTTGAATACTTCATTGCCTTGGAATTTTGTGGAATCTTTTGGAGCCTTTGACCAAAAGAGTTTGTTCTTGAACCTCTTGTCACAATGTTGTTTCTTTCATCGTTTGCCTTTAATTCGTCGTACCCAAGCTTCGGGGACGAAGCTTCTTTGAAGGGGGAGAGGATGTGACACCCCGAAATCCAAATTCAAATAATGGATTAATTGAGTAATTAATCCTATTTCAATTGGTGAATTAATTCCTAAAATCCTGAAAATTCAATACTTGGGGACTAGTAATTGACTCGTCAACCCCAAAGTCAAAGTTGTACATTGAGCTTTGTAAGGAGTTCCCTTGTTCCTTACACTTCCTTATGTTAGTAAGGGTATTCTTGACCTTTCACTTGTTGTTGGTAATGTAACCTAACCTAGTAGACCAACTTCATTCCCTCCTTACACTTTTCTAAAAATCTAGCTCCACCCTCTCTCTAAAAGGTGAGTAGCTTTTCTTCCTAGCCAAGTTGGAACCTTGCCAAAACTTCAAGAGTTGCTTCCAAGATTCAGCCTTTCTTATATATGGGCATCTAGGAGGGTAAGATCTAAGTTCATCTTGTGTTTTTGGTTTTATCTAAGGTGTCTTTTCTTAAAGATGGGATCTTTATGATCTTTTGGTGTGTTCTTGAAGTGTGTTTGGAAGGTGAGCCTAGTGAGGAGCTTGTTGAAGTGTAAAGTGAAGTCTTTAGTGTACAAGAGGTAATCCATGCTCTACAAAATCTATTTTGCTTACCTATATATGATTTCTTGGATTCTACATGTGTTTTGCTATGAAATGTGAGTGTTGATGCATGATCTTGTGAAAATGCATATCTAGAGCTTGTGTTTAGGGTTCTTGTGTGCCATTGCTTGGCATTTCCTTTGATTCAAGTCATTTTGTTGTATTTGGTGAGATTTGGCATGTTTTGGACTTGAATTTGAGTTTGGAGAGAAAAATCCCCGAAGGGATTATTTTGTACAGGTATATGTACCCGCGGGCGGAACGACGAGTAGAGCTCCAACCCGCCGCCCACCCACGGGGAACATAAGCCGGTGGGTAGTGTACCCGCGGGCGGAACCACGGGTGGGAGCCTACCCGTGGGTCCACCGGCGGGGAACACTGTGGTGTTTGATTGGGATTTGTTCCCCGTGATTCTTTTGACTTGGTATTTGGTATTTTTACTTCCCGATGTTCTTTTGTGGAACTATTTGAGTGTCTTCTTGATGTTTCGTATGTCTAGAACTATATGGTAGGATTTCATGTAGGTTTTGGTGTCGTGAATCGTGCTAAGTGTTCAAAATTGTGTTTCGTTGAACCGTGATGAGTCTTGTGTGTTCTTCGGAACTACCTTTGGTTTACCCGTTTGATGAGCATGCTAGTTTGGTGTTTAAATGCTACCATGTGTGTTGTTTGTACCTTCCTATTGGTTGATGATAACTTGTGTTATTCATCGTTATTGTTGTTGGGCTGTGACCCATTCCTTGATTGAGTATGGTTTCATATCTTCGTTGTGATCCGTTTATTGATTCCAATTGTTGTGTGATGTGTGTGTGGCTTTACCTTGATTGCACGATTAGTGGTATGGGACACTAGTCACCAAGTAATTGCAGCGATCCTCGTGGTGGCCGTGACGTGATTATGGAGTTGTGGCCTGAGTGATGGGTCCACGTGATTCTTGGGTGGCATGTGTTGCCGTGTGTGTGTACGGTACCCTCGTGTACTATGAAATTGGTGGTCTTGTTGGTGGTTTGTTGGTGGGGGACGACGGTCCCAGGAGGGAAAATGTTAGACTAAGAAGTACAGGGGTCCTGGAGGTAATGGTTGGAAAGAAGATACAAGGTTGGGGGTAGCCATAAGGTTGGAACCGGGCATAAGGAAGGCATATCAACTCGTGATGGGTGATGTCACGAGGGCTTGTGTAGCCATTGTTGTGAGTTCTCTTCTTGTGACGTGTGTAGTCACAACGGCATGTGTTGCCTAGGCATGTGTTGTCATCGGTCTTCTCTTTATCATTTGTGTTGTGGTTATCCTTTGTGGTTTGGGACGTGTTCCTGTATCCTTGTTGAGAGTGTTGAGTCTTGTGTTGACTATTGCTCTGGGTTTTATACTTATAGACTTATGTATTCTGTTTCGAAAATGGCTTTACAACCTATATTGTATCTATGTATGATATTTCACATGTATTGGTGGGTTACTAGCATTATTCGCTGACCGGGCGTCGTTCCATGTTTTATTGTGTTCTTTCAGGTGATGTCTAAGCGAGTGCGCAGTCTAGTGCCTGTTAGCATAGCTTCTCTCGTTTGTTTTATGGCCTGTGTGCCGATCTAGTTGAAGACTTTTGAGACTATGGTTTAGTTGTAAACAACGCAGATATTGCCGTAGCGTTCATCCTTGTTGGTGAACGTGGCATAACACCCCATGACTTGGATTTATGTTTATCCAGTTATCTTTTAGTCTTCCGCTGTGTTTGTTGTTTAGCTCAGTTATTTGCATGTTTAAGGCTTTTAAATAGCTTGTTTTTAGGGGGTGTTACATAGGTGGCCAAGTGTGTCAAGTGTCCAACGGTCAAGGGGTAAGACCTAAGAGCCTAAGGGCAGCAACATTTAAAAAAACGTTACCAAGCGACTTAGCACTAAGACTTATAACAATTTGCTTGCCTCAAAAGTTTCAAAGTACTAAACAGTCAACACAAATAGAAATGAGAGTGGTAATGAAAATATATAAATGTATTACATCAATTGTTGGTAGTGTTTCGACAGAACTCAGAAAAGAACCAGCTTCAGTGGATAACTCTGCACAAAAAGAATAAAAAAACAGTTTAAGAATTTAAACTGGGACAGAAATTAAATAAATAATAGGGATAGAAAGTTAGAAATTGTACCTTTCTCAAATCTTTAAACCTCATCCAAGTTTCGCTCAACAGAGTTTAGGTGATTGGCTGCCCTCAACCAATCTAGTGCACAGATTAGGGCTTCCACAATTTTAGCGCTTCGGGAGAACTCAAAGAAAAACTTGCTCTAGTAATTAAATACAATCTATATAAAATACAGAAAGTGTATTATAAATCAAAAGGGAATTAACCATTTGGTCCATTTGAGATTTTGTCTATTACTCTATTTGATGCCAATTTGTATTTTTGTTAAGTGTAATTGTTTAGTTACTATACTGAAAATTTGTATGTTTGTTTGACGAATTGTAGTTGTCAGTTGAAACTATGTTCTAATTTGTATGTTTGTTTGATGAATTGTAGTTGTCAGTTGAAACTTGAAAGAAGGATATTAAATCAGTGTATTTTTATTTTAATACATTATATATCCAACAGGTTATTGGCCTCTAACAAATTATCGGTGCACTCGATCCGTCTAGTGTTCTCCGCTAGTTTGATGATTTACATGATCGAATTTACTCAAGGTTTACAAATATATTGGAGATGTGAGGGATTGAACCCCACGCCTCTCACATGCGAAGCAAGTGCTTTACAAATTGAGCTATAACCCCAACCATTATTTTTGTGGTCAAAATACCAAGGTTGCAAAACTCGGCCGCCTAGCCGCCCGCCTAGGCGCTAGGCGGCCCCGAGCCTTGGAGTTTTGGCCAAAACTCGGCCGGCCGCCTAGGCGGCCTGGGCGGCCGCTAGGCGGCCTGGGCGGCTGCTAGGCGGCCTGGGCGGCCAAAATCGGCTAACTCGGCCGAGTCGGTCAACTCGGCCAACTCGGTCGAGTTGATCGATTTTGTCCGATTTTGACCGATGTCGTCTTTCATTAATTATTGATTTTAATATTATTATGACATTATGACTTATAAATTATCATTATTTCATTTATTTAGATGTGTTATTTGAGTGAACGTTGAAAACAACCTCATTAAAATTGTCGAACTACAAGTCTGTTACTATTTTTTAAAAAAATTTTTTGTGCCCGCCTAGCGCCGCCTAGGCGCTGCCCGGCCGCCCGACTAGCGTCTAGCGCCGACTGCAACCATGCAAAATACAAGAAGAAGTACTTCAAAAAATAACACCATTATTTTTGTGGTCAAAATACAAGAAGAAGTATTTCAAAAAATATCAATGCAGTCTTATCAATGCCATGTTTCGATCCTAGGACCTGTGGGTTATGGGCCCACCAAACTTCCGCTGTGCCACTTTGATTTTGCTTTTGTGTAACTTAAAAAAAGAAATATAATGTACTCTAATTTATCCTCAACTCGGTTTCCCCCGGAGGTATTTTAGTGAGGTTTTAACAAGGCATGAATATGATGTTGTAATGTTTAGTGGGACTGTTGTAAATAAACATATGTGGACATTACGTACTAGAGGAATTATTATATTGTCTCTCACTTTACCGTATTGCATTCTTGAGATGTAAACGGTACAATTATTCACGGGAGAATTGGTCCCATTTTCAAACACTTCACATATATAAAAATTTAAGGAAAAAAATTTACAATGCGAATTCAAACAGAAACAAAATGAACTAAAAATTGAAAAGAATAACAATAATTTTGTAAATATAATAATAGTTTTCCTCCCACAAAGTAGCGTTGTGCAGCGGACAGGCTTAGGCAGTTTAGATTTATGAACAGCCGACACGTTCAGATTTCAGTTTACTATCTTTACATCCAAACCGGCTAGTGTTCTCCGCTAGTTTGATGATTTACATGATCGAATTTACTCAAGGTTTACAAATATATTGGAGACGTGAGGGATTAAACCCCGCGCATCTCACATGCGAAGCAAGTGCTTTACAAATTGAGCTATAACCCCTACCATTATTTCAAAGCCAGGTTTCAATCCTGGGACCTGTGGGTTATGGGCCCACCACGCTTCCGCTGCACCACTTTGATTTTGCTTTTGTGCAACTTAAAAAAAGAAATATCATGTACTTTAATTTTTCCAGTACTGGGTTTTCCCCGGAGGTTTTTTAGTGAGGTTTTAACAAGGCATGAATATGATGTTGTTGCCCTTAGGGTTGGGGTTCAGCCTTTTTGGAAGAATGAATATGATGTTGTAATGTTTAGTGTGACTGTTGTAAATAAACATATGTGGACATTACGTACTAGAGGAATTGTTATACTGTCGCTCTCTTTACCGTATTGCATTCTTCAGTTGTAAACGGTACAATTATTCACAGGAGAATCGGTCCCATTTTCAAACACTTCACATATATTAAAATATATGGAAGAAAATTTACAATGCGAATTGAAACAGTAACAAAATGAACTAAAAATCGAAAAGAATAACAATAATTTTGTAAATATAATAATAGTTTTCCTCCCACAAAGTAGCGTTGTGCAGTGGACAGGCTTAGGCAGTTTAGATTTATGAACAGTCGACACGTTCAGATTTCGGTTTACTATCTTTATATCCAAACCGTTTAATTTTATAAACTAATCACTTCAGATTTTGGTTGTTTAGGTTCGTTCACTTTTTATCGGAGTTCGGTTTCGGTTCGAATTGAAAAACATTAAAAAATATAAACTAAACTATTAAAGATCAAATGGTAGTGAACGTAACTTACAAATGACATTACATGTGACAACTTACAACTAAGTTGCAATTTAAAAAGCTTCAAATTGGAAAATTAGATTGTCAAAAGTACAAATTGGCAAATGGAAAATTCCAAATAAAAGGTTACATCACAGTTCACAAAATATCTGATATACAACAATTCAACACTCAACAGTCCGCTATTAAGAAATCAACACTGGTCCTATTCCTGCCCATATTTAAAATCATTAGCCAATAAATTACATCGTACAAACAGAAGTTAAATAAGGGAATGACAGTTGTGCTGAGAGAGACAAAAAAAATGAGGCTAAGATTGCTATTTTTTTCATATCAAGGTAGAATTCGGGGGAAATTTCTACTTGAGTTTTAGAATAAAACTCTTAGCAACATACAAAGACATAGTCATTTGATTTAAACCAATGGTAGAAGCATTATCAGAGCCATAAGCAACAACAGAAGTTAGCAAAATTGTAATCAGTTTTTAGTAAAAACAAAATAGTTAATATTTATGAGATAAAAACTAAATGAGAGTAAGGGAGGGCGATATATCATAAATCCATTGGACAGAATGACAGTTTGTATTTCACTTATTCCTAATCCTAACCACTTACCAGAATTCCAAATGTCCAAGACTCTAGGTGGCCAAGTGTGTCAAGTGTCCAATGGTCAAGGGGTAAGACATAAGTGCCTAAGGGCAGCAACATTTAAAAAAATGTTACCAAACCACTTAGCACTAACACTTATAGCATTTTTCGTGCCTAAAAGTCTCAAAGTACTAAACAGTAAACACAAATAGAAATGAGAGTTGTAATGAAAATATATAAATGTATTACAATAATTGTTGGTAGTGTTTCGACAAAACTCAGAAAAGAACCAGCTTCAGTGGATAACTCTGCACAAAAACAATAAAAAAAATAGTTTAAGCATTTAAAATGGGACAGAAATTAAATAAATAATAGGGATAAAAAGTTAGAAATTGTACCTTTCTCTAATCTTTCAACCTCATCCAAGTTTTGCTCAACAGAGTTTGGGTGATTGGCAACCCTCATCCAATCTTGTGCACAGACTAGGGCTTCCATAATTTTAGCGCTTCGGGAGAACTCAAAGAAAAACCTGCTCTAGTAATTAAATACAATCTATATAAAATACAGAAAGTGTATTATAAATCAAAAGGGAATTAACCATTTGGTCCATTTGAGGTTTTTTCTATTACTCTATTTGATGCCAATTTGTATTTTTGTTAAGTGTAATTGTTTAGTTACTATACGAACCCCGCGCCTCTCACATGCGAAGCAAGTGCTTTACAAATTGAGCTATTACCCCTACCAGTATTTTTGTGGTCAAAATACAAGAAGAAGTATTTATAAAAATATCAGAACAGTCTTATCAAAGCCAGGTTTCAATCCTGGGACCTGTGGGTTATGGGCCCACCACACCTCCGCTACACCACTTTGATTTTGCTTTTGTGCATTTTAAAAAAAAGAAATATCATGTACTTTAATTTTTCCTCAACTGGGTTTTCCCCGGAGGTTTTTTTGTGAGCTTTTAAAAGGCATGAATATGATGTTGTAATGTTTAGTGGGACTGTTGTAAATAAACATATGTGGACATTATGTACTAGAGGAATTATTATATTGTCTCTCTCTTTACCGTATTGCATTCTTGAGATGTAAACGGTACAATTATTCACGGAAGAATCAGTCCCATTTTAAAACACTTCACATATATAAAAATATAAGGAAAAAAATTAACAATGCGAATTGAAACTGTAACAATATGAACTAAAAACCGAAAAGAATAAC
The DNA here is from genome assembly GCF_001879475.1 of Ipomoea nil. Classification (NCBI taxonomy): domain Eukaryota; kingdom Viridiplantae; phylum Streptophyta; class Magnoliopsida; order Solanales; family Convolvulaceae; genus Ipomoea; species Ipomoea nil. The sequence goes on from NW_017617143.1 coordinate 56,539, forward strand.
GATAATTTTCTAAATATTATAATAGTTTTCCTCCCACAAAGAAGCATTGTGCAGCGGACAAGCATAGGCAGTTTAGATTTATGAACAGCCGACACGTTCAGATTTCGGTTTACTATATTTATATCCAAACCGTTTAATTTTATAAATTAATCACTGCAGATTTTGGTTGTTCAGGTTCGTTCAGTTTTTATCGGACTTCGGTTTAGGTTCGAATTGAAAAACATTAAAAAATATAAACTAAACTATTAAAGATCAAATGGTAGTGAACTTAACTTACAAATGACATCACATGTGACAAGTTACAACTAAGTTACAATTTACAAATCTAAAAATTATAAAATTAGATTGTCTAAACTCCAATTTGGCAAATGGAAAATTCCAAATAAAAGGTTATATCACAGTTCTCAAAATATCAGATATACAACAATTCAACACTCAACAGTCCGCTACTAAGAAGTCAACACTAGTCCTATTCCTGCTCATATTTAAAATCATTTGCCAATAATTTACAAAGTACAAACATAAGTTAAATAAGGGAATGATAGTTGCGCTAAGAGAGAAAAAAAAAAGAGTCTTAGATTGCTATTTTTTCATATCAAGGTAGAATTTGGGGCAAATTGCTACTTTAGTTTTGGAATAAAACTCATAGCAACATACCAACCCATAGTCATTTGATTTAGACCAATGGTAGAAGCATCATCAGAGCTATAAGCAACAACAGAAGTTAGCAAAATTGTAATCAGTTTTTAGTAAAAACAAAATAGTTAATATTTAAGAGATAAAAACTAAATGAGAGTAAGGGAGGGCGATATATCAGAAATCCATTGGACAGAATGACAGTTTGTGTTTCACTGATTCCTAATCCTTACCACTTACAAGAATTCCAGATGTCCAGGACTCTAGATGGCCAAGGTTGTCAAGAGTCCAACGGTCAAGGGGTAAGACCTAAGTGCCTAAGGGCAGCAACATTTTAAAAAATGTTACCAAACCACTTAGCACTAAGACTTATAACAGTTTTCTTGCCTCAAAGTCTCAAAGTACTAAACAGTAAACACAAATAGAAATGAGAGTGGTAATGAAAATATATAAATGTATCACATCAATTGTTGGTAGTGTTTCGACAGAACTCAGAAAAGAACCAGCTTCAGTGGATGACTCTGCACAAAAGGAATAAAAAAACAGTTTAAGAATTTAAATTCGGACAGAAATTAAATAAATAATAGGGATAGAGAGTTAGAAATTGTACCTTTCTCTAATCTTTCAACATCATCCATGTTTTGCTCAACAGAGTTGGGGTGATTGGCTGCCCTCAACCAATCTTGTGCACAGACTAGGGCTTCCACAATTTTAGCGCTTCGGGAGAACTCAAAGAAAAACCTGCTCTAGTAATTAAATACAATCTATATAAAATACAGAAAGTGTATTATAAATCAAAAGGGAATTAACCATTTGGTCCATTTGAGATTTTGTCTATTACTCTATTTGATGCCAATTTGTAATTTTGTTAAGTGTAATTGTTTAGTTACTATACTGAAAATTTGTATGTTATATTTTGTATGTTTGTTTGACGAATTGTAGTTGTTAGTTGAAACATGAATGAATGAAATTAAATCAGTATATTTTATTTTCGTACATTATATATCAAACAGGTTATATAAAAAATTAGACAAATTGGGCCTCCAACAAGAAAATTAAACGAATTGGGCCTCCAACAAATTACTGGTACACTCGATCCGTCTAGTGTTCTCTACTAGTTTGATGATTTACATGATCGAATTTACTGAAGGTTTACAAATATATTGGAGATGTGAGGGATTGAACCCCGCGCCTCTCACATGCGAAGCAAGTGCTTTACAAATTGAGCTATAACCCCTACCATTATTTTTGTGGTCAAAATACAAGAAGTATTTATAAAGATATCAGAACAGTCTTATCAAAGCCAGGTTTTGATCCTGGGACCTGTGGGTTATGGGAATACCACTCTTCCGCTGCGCCACTTTGATTTTTCTTTTGTGCAACTTAAAAAAAGAAATATCATGTACTTTAATTTTTCCTCAACTGGGTTTTTCCCCGGAGGTTTTTTTGTGAGCTTTTAACAAGGCATGAATATGATGTTGTAATGTTTAGTGGGACTGTTGTAAATAAACATATGTGGACATTATGTACTAGAGGAATTATTATATTGTCTCTCTCTTTACCGTATTGCATTCTTGAGATGAAAACGGTACAATTATTCACGGGAGAATCAGTCCCATTTTAAAACACTTCACATATATAAAAATATAAGGAAAAAAATTTATAATGCGAATTGAAACAGTAACAATATGAACTAAAAATCGAAAAGAATAACAATAATTTTGTAAATATAATAATAGTTTTCCTCCCACAAAGTAGCGTTGTGCAGCGGACAGGCTTAGGCAGTTTAGATTTATGAACAGCCGACACGTTCAGATTTCAGTTTACTATCTTTACATCCAAACCGGCTAGTGTTCTCCGCTAGTTTGATGATTTACATGATCGAATTTACTCAAGGTTTACAAATATATTGGAGACGTGAGGGATTAAACCCCGCGCATCTCACATGCGAAGCAAGTGCTTTACAAATTGAGCTATAACCCCTACCATTATTTCAAAGCCAGGTTTCAATCCTGGGACCTGTGGGTTATGGGCCCACCACGCTTCCGCTGCACCACTTTGATTTTGCTTTTGTGCAACTTAAAAAAAGAAATATCATGTACTTTAATTTTTCCAGTACTGGGTTTTCCCCGGAGGTTTTTTAGTGAGGTTTTAACAAGGCATGAATATGATGTTGTTGCCCTTAGGGTTGGGGTTCAGCCTTTTTGGAAGAATGAATATGATGTTGTAATGTTTAGTGTGACTGTTGTAAATAAACATATGTGGACATTACGTACTAGAGGAATTGTTATACTGTCGCTCTCTTTACCGTATTGCATTCTTCAGTTGTAAACGGTACAATTATTCACAGGAGAATCGGTCCCATTTTCAAACACTTCACATATATTAAAATATATGGAAGAAAATTTACAATGCGAATTGAAACAGTAACAAAATGAACTAAAAATCGAAAAGAATAACAATAATTTTGTAAATATAATAATAGTTTTCCTTCCACAAAGTAGCGTTGTGCAGTGGACAGGCTTAGGCAGTTTAGATTTATGAACAGTCGACACGTTCAGATTTCGGTTTACTATCTTTATATCCAAACCGTTTAATTTTATAAACTAATCACTTCAGATTTTGGTTGTTTAGGTTCGTTCACTTTTTATCGGAGTTCGGTTTCGGTTCGAATTGAAAAACATTAAAAAATATAAACTAAACTATTAAAGATCAAATGGTAGTGAACGTAACTTACAAATGACATTACATGTGACAACTTACAACTAAGTTGCAATTTAAAAAGCTTCAAATTGGAAAATTAGATTGTCAAAAGTGCAAATTGGCAAATGGAAAATTCCAAATAAAAGGTTACATCACAGTTCACAAAATATCTGATATACAACAATTCAACACTCAACAGTCCGCTATTAAGAAATCAACACTGGTCCTATTCCTGCCCATATTTAAAATCATTAGCCAATAAATTACATCGTACAAACAGAAGTTAAATAAGGGAATGACAGTTGTGCTGAGAGAGACAAAAAAAATGAGGCTAAGATTGCTATTTTTTTCATATCAAGGTAGAATTCGGGGGAAATTTCTACTTGAGTTTTAGAATAAAACTCTTAGCAACATACAAAGACATAGTCATTTGATTTAAACCAATGGTAGAAGCATTATCAGAGCCATAAGCAACAACAGAAGTTAGCAAAATTGTAATCAGTTTTTAGTAAAAACAAAATAGTTAATATTTATGAGATAAAAACTAAATGAGAGTAAGGGAGGGCGATATATCATAAATCCATTGGACAGAATGACAGTTTGTATTTCACTTATTCCTAATCCTAACCACTTACCAGAATTCCAAATGTCCAAGACTCTAGGTGGCCAAGTGTGTCAAGTGTCCAATGGTCAAGGGGTAAGACATAAGTGCCTAAGGGCAGCAACATTTAAAAAAATGTTACCAAACCACTTAGCACTAACACTTATAGCATTTTTCGTGCCTAAAAGTCTCAAAGTACTAAACAGTAAACACAAATAGAAATGAGAGTTGTAATGAAAATATATAAATGTATTACAATAATTGTTGGTAGTGTTTCGACAAAACTCAGAAAAGAACCAGCTTCAGTGGATAACTCTGCACAAAAACAATAAAAAAAATAGTTTAAGCATTTAAAATGGGACAGAAATTAAATAAATAATAGGGATAAAAAGTTAGAAATTGTACCTTTCTCTAATCTTTCAACCTCATCCAAGTTTTGCTCAACAGAGTTTGGGTGATTGGCAACCCTCATCCAATCTTGTGCACAGACTAGGGCTTCCATAATTTTAGAACTTCGGGAGAACTCAAAGAAAAACCTGCTCTAGTAATTAAATACAATCTATATAAAATACAGAAAGTGTATTATAAATCAAAAGGGAATTAACCATTTGGTCCATTTGAGGTTTTTTCTATTACTCTATTTGATGCCAATTTGTATTTTTGTTAAGTGTAATTGTTTAGTTACTATACGAACCCCGCGCCTCTCACATGCGAAGCAAGTGCTTTACAAATTGAGCTATTACCCCTACCAGTATTTTTGTGGTCAAAATACAAGAAGAAGTATTTATAAAAATATCAGAACAGTCTTATCAAAGCCAGGTTTCGATCCTGGGACCTGTGGGTTATGGGCCCACCACACCTCCGCTACACCACTTTGATTTTGCTTTTGTGCATTTTAAAAAAAGAAATATCATGTACTTTAATTTTTCCTCAACTGGGTTTTCCCCGGAGGTTTTTTTGTGAGCTTTTAAAAGGCATGAATATGATGTTGTAATGTTTAGTGGGACTGTTGTAAATAAACATATGTGGACATTATGTACTAGAGGAATTATTATATTGTCTCTCTCTTTACCGTATTGCATTCTTGAGATGTAAACGGTACAATTATTCACGGAAGAATCAGTCCCATTTTAAAACACTTCACATATATAAAAATATAAGGAAAAAAATTAACAATGCGAATTGAAACTGTAACAATATGAACTAAAAACCGAAAAGAATAACGATAATTTTCTAAATATTATAATAGTTTTCCTCCCACAAAGAAGCATTGTGCAGCGGACAAGCATAGGCAGTTTAGATTTATGAACAGCCGACACGTTCAGATTTCGGTTTACTATATTTATATCCAAACCGTTTAATTTTATAAATTAATCACTGCAGATTTTGGTTGTTCAGGTTCGTTCAGTTTTTATCGGACTTCGGTTTAGGTTCGAATTGAAAAACATTAAAAAATATAAACTAAACTATTAAAGATCAAATGGTAGTGAACTTAACTTACAAATGACATCACATGTGACAAGTTACAACTAAGTTACAATTTACAAATCTAAAAATTATAAAATTAGATTGTCTAAACTCCAATTTGGCAAATGGAAAATTCCAAATAAAAGGTTATATCACAGTTCTCAAAATATCAGATATACAACAATTCAACACTCAACAGTCCGCTACTAAGAAGTCAACACTAGTCCTATTCCTGCTCATATTTAAAATCATTTGCCAATAATTTACAAAGTACAAACATAAGTTAAATAAGGGAATGATAGTTGCGCTAAGAGAGAAAAAAAAAAGAGTCTTAGATTGCTATTTTTTTCATATCAAGGTAGAATTTGGGGCAAATTGCTACTTTAGTTTTGGAATAAAACTCATAGCAACATACCAACCCATAGTCATTTGATTTAGACCAATGGTAGAAGCATCATCAGAGCTATAAGCAAAAACAGAAGTTAGCAAAATTGTAATCAGTTATTAGTAAAAACAAAATAGTTAATATTTAAGAGATAAAAACTAAATGAGAGTAAGGGAGGGCGATATATCAGAAATCCATTGGACAGAATGACAGTTTGTGTTTCACTGATTCCTAATCCTTACCACTTACAAGAATTCCAGATGTCCAGGACTCTAGATGGCCAAGGTTGTCAAGAGTCCAACGGTCAAGGGGTAAGACCTAAGTGCCTAAGGGCAGCAACATTTTAAAAAATGTTACCAAACCACTTAGCACTAAGACTTATAACAGTTTTCTTGCCTCAAAGTCTCAAAGTACTAAACAGTAAACACAAATAGAAATGAGAGTGGTAATGAAAATATATAAATGTATCACATCAATTGTTGGTAGTGTTTCGACAGAACTCAGAAAAGAACCAGCTTCAGTGGATGACTCTGCACAAAAGGAATAAAAAAACAGTTTAAGAATTTAAATTCGGACAGAAATTAAATAAATAATAGGGATAGAGAGTTAGAAATTGTACCTTTCTCTAATCTTTCAACATCATCCATGTTTTGCTCAACAGAGTTGGGGTGATTGGCTGCCCTCAACCAATCTTGTGCACAGACTAGGGCTTCCACAATTTTAGCGCTTCGGGAGAACTCAAAGAAAAACCTGCTCTAGTAATTAAATACAATCTATATAAAATACAGAAAGTGTATTATAAATCAAAAGGGAATTAACCATTTGGTCCATTTGAGATTTTGTCTATTACTCTATTTGATGCCAATTTGTAATTTTGTTAAGTGTAATTGTTTAGTTACTATACTGAAAATTTGTATGTTCTATTTTGTATGTTTGTTTGACGAATTGTAGTTGTTAGTTGAAACATGAATGAATGAAATTAAATCAGTATATTTTATTTTCGTACATTATATATCAAACAGGTTATATAAAAAATTAGACAAATTGGGCCTCCAACAAGAAAATTAAACGAATTGGGCCTCCAACAAATTACTGGTACACTCGATCCGTCTAGTGCTCTCTACTAGTTTGATGATTTACATGATCGAATTTACTGAAGGTTTACAAATATATTGGAGATGTGAGGGATTGAACCCCGCGCCTCTCACATGCGAAGCAAGTGCTTTACAAATTGAGCTATAACCCCTACCATTATTTTTGTGGTCAAAATACAAGAAGTATTTATAAAGATATCAGAATAGTCTTATCAAAGCCAGGTTTTGATCCTGGGACCTATGGGTTATGGGAATACCACTCTTCCGCTGCGCCACTTTGATTTTTCTTTTGTGCAACTTAAAAAAAGAAATATCATGTACTTTAATTTTTCCTCAACTGGGTTTTTCCCCGGAGGTTTTTTTGTGAGCTTTTAACAAGGCATGAATATGATGTTGTAATGTTTAGTGGGACTGTTGTAAATAAACATATGTGGACATTATGTACTAGAGGAATTATTATATTGTCTCTCTCTTTACCGTATTGCATTCTTGAGATGAAAACGGTACAATTATTCACGGGAGAATCAGTCCCATTTTAAAACACTTCACATATATAAAAATATAAGGAAAAAAATTTATAATGCGAATTGAAACAGTAACAATATGAACTAAAAATCGAAAAGAATAACAATAATTTTGTAAATATAATAATAGTTTTCCTCCCACAAAGTAGCGTTGTGCAGCGGACAGGCTTAGGCAGTTTAGATTTATGAACAGCCGACACGTTCAGATTTCAGTTTACTATCTTTACATCCGGCTAGTGTTCTCCGCTAGTTTGATGATTTACATGATCGAATTTACTCAAGGTTTACAAATATATTGGAGACGTGAGGGATTAAACCCCGCGCATCTCACATGCGAAGCAAGTGCTTTACAAATTGAGCTATAACCCCTACCATTATTTCAAAGCCAGGTTTCAATCCTGGGACCTGTGGGTTATGGGCCCACCACGCTTCCGCTGCACCACTTTGATTTTGCTTTTGTGCAACTTAAAAAAAGAAATATCATGTACTTTAATTTTTCCAGTACTGGGTTTTCCCCGGAGGTTTTTTAGTGAGGTTTTAACAAGGCATGAATATGAACCCCGCGCCTCTCATTTTAAAACACGGTACAATTATTATATTGTCTCTCTCTTTACCGTATTCCATTATATATGTGAAGTGTTTTAAAATGGGACCGATTCTCCCGTGAATAATTGTACCGTTTACATCTCGAGAATGCAATACGGTAAAGAGAGAGACGATATAATAATTCCTGTAGTACTTAATGTCCACATATGTTTATTTACAACAGTCCCACTAAACATTACAACATCATATTCATGCCTTGTTAAAACCTCACTAAAACACCTCCGCGGAAAACCCAGTTGAGGAAAATTTAAAGTACATGATATTTCTTTTTTCAAGTTACACAAAAGAAAAATCAAAGTGGCACAGCGGAAGCGTGGTGGGCCCATAACCCACAAGTTCTAAGATCAAAACCTAGCTTTGATAAGACTGTTCTGATATTTTTATAAATACTTCTTCTTGTATTTTGAACACAAAAATAATGGTAGGGGTTATAGCTCGATTTGTAAAGCACTTGCTTCGCATGTGAGAGGCGCGGGGTTCAATCCCTCACATCTCCAATATATTTATAAACCTTGAGTAAATTCGATCATGTAAATCATCAAACTAGTGGAGAAGACTAGACGGATCGAGTGTACCAGTAATTTGTTGGAGGCCCAATTTGTTTAATTTTCTTATTGGAGGCGCAATTTGTTTAATTTTCTTGTTGGAGGCCCAATTTGTCTAATTTTTTATATAACCTGTTTGATATATAATGTACGAAAATAAAATATACTGATTTAATTTCATTCATTCATGTTTCAACTAACAACTACAATTCGTCAAACAAACATACAAAATAGAACATACAAATTTTCAGTATAGTAACTAAACAATTACACTTAACAAAATTACAAATTGGCATCAAATAGAGTAATAGACAAAATCTCAAATGGACCAAATGGTTAATTCCCTTTTGATTTATAATACACTTTCTGTATTTTATATAGATTGTATTTAATTACTAGAGCAGGTTTTTCTTTGAGTTCTCCGGAAGCGCTAAAATTGTGGAAGCCCTAGTCTGTGCACAAGATTGGTTGAGGGCAGCCAATCACCCCAACTCTGTTGAGTAAAACTTTGATAAGGTTGAAAGATTAGAGAATGGAACAATTTCTAACTTTCTATCCCTATTATTTATTTAATTTCTGTCCCAATTTAAATTCTTAAACTGTTTTTTTATTCTTTTTGTGCAGAGTTATCCACTGAAGCTGGTTCTTTTCTGAGTTCTGTCGAAACACTACCAACAATTGATGTAATACATTTATATATTTTCATTACCACTCTCATTTCTATTTGTGTTTACTGTTTAGTACTTTGAGACTTTGAGGCAAGAAAACTGTTATAAGTCTTAGTGCTAAGTGGTTTGGTAACATTTTTTAAAATGTTGCTGCCCTTAGGCACTTAGGTCTTACCCCTTGACCGTTGGACTCTTGACAACCTTGGCCATCTAGAGTCCTGGACATCTGGAATTCTTGTAAGTGGTAAGGATTAGGAATCAGTGAAACACAAACTGTCATTCTGTCCAATGGATTTCTGATATATCGCCCTCCCTTACTCTCATTTAGTTTTTATCTCTTAAATATTAACTATTTTGTTTTTACTAAAAACTGATTACAATTTTGCTAACTTCTGTTGTTGCTTATAGCTCTGATGATGCTTCTACCATTGGTCTAAATCAAATGACTATGGGTTGGTATGTTGCTATGAGTTTTATTCCAAAACTAAAGTAGCAATTTGACCCGACTTCTACCTTGATATGAAAAAAATAGCAATCTTAGACTTTTTTTTCTTTCTCAGCACAACTGTCATTCCCTTATTTAACTTATGTTTGTACTTTGTAATTTATTGGCTAATGATTTTTAATATGAGCAGGAATAGGACCAGTGTTGACTTCTTAGTAGCGGACTGTTGAGTGTTGAATTGTTGTATATCTGATATTTTGTGAACTGTGATGTAACCTTTTATTTGGAATTTTCCATTTGCCAAATTGGAGTTTTGACAATCTAATTTTCCAATTTTTAGATTTGTAAATTGTGACTTAGTTGTAACTTGTCACATGTGATGCATGTCATTTGTAAGTTAAGTTCACTACCATTTGATCTTTAATAGTTTAGTTTATATTTTTTAATGTTTTTCAATTCGAACCTAAACCGAAGTCCGATAAAAACTGAACGAACCTGAACAACCAAAATCTGCAGTGATTAATTTATAAAATTAAACGGTTTGGATATAAATATAGTAAACCGAAATTTGAACGTGTCGGCTGTTCATAAATCTAAACTGCCTAAGCTTGTCCGCTGCACAATGCTTCTTTGTGGGAGGAAAACTATTATAATATTTACAAAATTATTGTTATTCTTTTCGGTTTTTAGTTCATATTGTTACAGTTTCAATTCGCATTGTTAATTTTTTTCCTTATATTTTTATATATGTGAAGTGTTTTAAAATGGGACTGATTCTCCCGTGAATAATTGTACCGTTTACCTTATCCTCTACTTGGAACTTAGCTGGCCTCCTCCCTTGGTCAGTGTACGCCCTTTGTCTATCTTGAGCAACTTTCATCCTCTCCCGTAACAACTTGAATTTCTCCACCGTCTCCTGTAAGTATTGGGGTCCTAGCACAACACTTTCGGTCGCATCCTCCCAACATAAGGGACTCCTGCATTTATGTCCGTAGAGAGCCTCATACGGTTCCATTCTAATGCTTGAGTGGTAACTGTTGTTATAAGAGAATTCAATCAAGTCCAGATGCTCGTCCCAAGAGCTTTGAAAATCCAACATACAAGCTCTACGCATGTCCTCCAGTGTCTGTATGGTCATTTCCGTTTGTCCATCGGTTTCCGGCTGGAAGGCTGTGCTCAACTTAAGCTTGGTTCCCAGAGTTGCTTGTAAGGTCTTCCAAAACTGTGATAGAAAGTGGGATTCTCGGTCGGACACTGTGTCTTAGGGTATTCCATGATACTTAACCACCGTCTCGATGTAAGCCCTGGCCAGTTGATCGATTGTCTAAGTCTCTTTCATTGCTATAAATCTCGTTGTCTTGGTCAACCTATCCACAATCACCCATATCTTGTCCTTCCCGGCTTTAGTCAAAGGTAAGCCTCCCACAAAATCCATGGAAATAGAGTCACACTTCCTTTCTGGTATCTCTAGGGGTTGTACTAATCCTTTGGGTTTATTCCTTTCAGCCTTAACCTTTTGATAATTCAAACATCTTTGCACAAACTCAGCTATCTCCCTCTTCATGTTTGGCCATCAGAAGTGTTTTTTAAGGTCCCCATACAATTTGTCTCCCCATGGGTGTACCGAATAAGGAGTGTAATGCCCTTCTTCCATGATCTGCTTCTTAATTCCTTCACACTTCATCGATATGCACCATCGTCCCTTGTACCGGATGCTCCTATTGGGGTGCATCTTAAAAGGCCCACACTTTGCTTCAATCATCTTTGCTTTAACTCTTTCCAACTTAACATCTCTAGGCTGATTCTCTCTAATTTCCTCAAAAGAACTTGGTGTGATCCTCAAGGTGTACAATGCTATTTCTTGGTTAACTTCGCCACAACTCTTTACTTCTAGATTCAGTCGTTGGAACTCTCTACATAGCTCGTCCAGTACCACCCAAGTAATATTCATGGAATGACTGGACTTTCTACTCAAAGCATCAGCTACCACATTCGCCTTCCCTTCATGATACTGGATTTCCAAATCATAGTCTTTAATCAACTCCAACCATCAACGCTGCCTCATGTTCAACTCTTTCTGGGTGAAAATGTATTTCAAACTTTTGTGATCCGTGTAAATCTTACATTTCACCCCATACAGATAATGTCTCCAAATCTTCAGGGCAAACACCACTGCTGCTAGCTCCAAGTCATGAGTAGGATAGTTAACTTCATGAGTCTTCAACTGTCGCGATGCGTATGCTATCACTTTCCCATTCTGCATCAAAACACATCCAAGCCCTTTAAGAGATGCATCATTGTAAACCTCGAATCCATCCTCTCCTAAAGGAAAATTCATCACAGGTGCTATGGTCAACCTCTGTTTTTGCTCTTGAAATGCCTTTTCACACTCTTCAGTCCAAAGATACTTGGTTGCCTTCTTCGTGAGATTAGTCAGGGGTCTAGCCAAATGATATGAATCTAGTCCAAGATTCAAATAAGATGAGTATTGTCCCAAGAATTGCTCTCAATGTAAAGATAGAGATGGATCGAAATACCTTAAACCTCACGAGAAACCCTTTGTCTCGAATCCTCAAAGACTTGGAAGAATCCCATTGTAGCTTCAAGTACCTCGATGATGCAATCTTCAATCAACTAGAGTCGGATCTAGTTTCCTTCGATTCAAGAACGAGTCCACGAACCTAAATCTAAGGTTGAAGAAAGTAAGATTGATTCGAGTCCACGAATCAATTTGCTAGTCGAGTCCACGACTAGTCACTAATTGAGTCCACAATTAGCTATAAGGTTTCTTACACAAGTGTAAAGAAAAACTTAAGAATTTTATTGAATTAAAGTCTCCTAAAACTGATATGGATGTGCCCTATTTATAGGTATAGGGCAGCATTGTAATCTAAATACAATGGGAAAAAGAGTCCTAAACCTAATCTAGAAAACACGTAAATAGAGTTTTATTTAGAAAAGGATTTAAGGAATCCTTTCTAAATACAACTAGTGTTTTCTCTTTTATGCCAAACAATTTAAATTAATGATGACCAAAAATAATAGGGCTGATTTGGGCCTAATTTAATCACCAAAATCAGCACTTAAACAATTATAAAAAAAAAGCCTTGAGTTATTCTTCATATTTTGCAAATGGGCTTGACTTGGATTTCCACCATCTTTGAACATCACCAATGAAGAGTTGCCTTAATTGTTTGGACTTGGGCCTTGTGATTGGCCTAATTAGTATTCTTAATGGATCTTCATATGTTGGGCCGCATCATATGGTCTCTTTCGACTTATGGAAATTTTACCTTTTCTTCAGCGTACAATGCGCTTCGACCGACAGGTGGTCGCTGTCTTTCCGCCTCCTGTATCTGGGGCGGGGGGCTGCCTTCAAAATTGTCTATTTTCATGTGGAGATTGCTACGCCGTTTACTGCCGTTTCCGGATATTCTACAGCGGTTTGGTTTTTCTATGCCCTCGGTATGCCCATTCTGCCGAAGGGATTCTGATGCGGCCCAACATAATGAAGATCCATCAAGAGTACCAATTGGGCCAATCACAAGGCCCAAGTCCAAACGATTAAGACAACTCTTCATTGGTGATATTCAAAGATGGTGGAAATCCAAGTCAAGCCCATTTGCAAAAGATGAAGAAGATTTCAAGGCTTTTTATAATTGTTTAAGTGCTGATTTTGGTGATTAAATTAGGCCCAAATCAGCCCTATTATTTTTGGTCATCATTAATTTAAATTATTTGGCATAAAAGAGAAAACACTAGTTGTATTTAGAAACGATTCCTTAAATCCTTTTCTAAATAAAACTCTATTTACTTGTTTTCTAGATTAGGTTTAGGACTCTTTTTCCCATTGTATTTAGATTACAATGCTGCCCTATACCTATAAATAGGGCACATCCATATCAGTTTGACAGAGACTTTAATTCAATAAAATTCTTAAGTTTTTCTTTACACTTGTATAAGAAACCTTATAGCTAATTGTGGACTCAATTAGTGGCTAGTCGTGGACTCGACTAGCAAATTGATTCGTGGACTCGAATCAATCTTACTTTCTTCAACCTTAGATTTAGGTTCGTGGACTCGTTCTTGAATCGAAGGAAACTAGATCCGACTCTAGTTGATTGAAGATTGCATCATCGAGGTACTTAAAGCTACAATGGGATTCTTCCAAGTCTTTGAGGATTCGAGACAAAGGGTTTCTCGTGATGTCTAAGGTATTTCGATCCATCTCTATCTTTACATTGAGAGCAATTCTTGGGAAAATACTCATCTTATTTGAATCTTGGACTAGGTTCATATCAATTTGGTATTCAGACCCTAGGTTTATCTCATTATCATTAGATATTTGGTTTCTTTGGTTCCCTAGGTTTATCTCGTTCTTATCTTACATACTACTTTTATTCGCATCTTATTCATTAAAAACCCCCCAAAAAATTTTCCTTTGCATTCTTGATTGTGTTCTTGAATCTTGATACATGTTCTCCAGTTTCTTGAAAAACAATCACGAAAAAGTTTTCCTTTTTTACCATCCAATATATCAATGAGACCTCACACCTCCTAAGCACCATATTATCACACATTCTGTCAGGAAAACAACCCATATCACCCTTACTCATATCCAAAGCGCATTTACGCGCAATCACGTCGCAATCACACCCTGTCCAGATTTCCGCGTTCTGTGACCAGTTTCAAAGAATGACCTATATCTCGAGATCCACCGGTTAGTTTTATCTGAAATTTTGATATGTTTTAGATCTCTTCTGGGGCGTTCTATTGATACATTATACACTTTCTAATTCTTTACGGACATTTAGATTTTTATCTTTGAAGTAAGGGCAGCGTTTCTGTTTTTCTGGGTGATTCTTGAAATTCTTGGTTCTGTTTTGAAGGGATTGTGTGGATCCTCTTGGTCCGAAATTTTTGTTGATATTTACAGTAGTTATTTGGAGGTTACTTATCAAAAAAAATCAAGAAAGTTGAAAAAAAATTTAAAAAAAAAAAAAACAAAAAAGAGAAAGCAATAAAGAAGAAGAGTAAGGTTGGGAAAAGAATCTGGTTGGTAGGAGAAATTTGGAGGGATAAGGAAGGGGAAAAGTATAAGGTTGGAAGAAGTTCTTGATATATTCTTATTTGGTTGTGGTACACTTGCACCCCTATTACATTCTATTTGTGTCTATCTACTGATATTGGTCCTGCGTATCTTCCTGCCATACTTCTTTCTTTGCTTCCCTTTTTCTTCCAAATCTTGCTTAGTTTCTTTGCTTGTATTGTCCTTTTTCTTTCCTTCTTGCTCTCAATTTTATTACCTACCTCGCAATACACATTACTCTCAAAGGCTTGTGAAGTTTTCCAAGGTACGTTTTCTTGAACTTTGAGGTTGAATCCATATCAACTTGAGTTCCAGACTAGAATTTTCCTTTTTGGAAAAAGGCTTGTGAGAGTATCTGCCACTTGGAGTGATACACGAGTGGAGTGTGTGTTTGTAAGAGTGTGTAGTGCACCCCCAGAGCTATATAATCCACTTCTTACCTGCGAGCTGAGAATAGTGAGGGAGCGAGCCAACTTTTTGGTTTCACTAACGTGATTACTCACACATCTTCTTGTTTTTTTTTTTTTTAGATATTTTTTTTTCCTATACAGATGTCTGATCAAGTTCCAAATCTTCCCCAGGCATTAGAACAAAAGATAGACAGGTTACTCAAACGAATGAATAATTTGGAGCAACGCTCACACCAAGTGCAACCACCACACAATGATGAGCGACATCTGCCACCGGCAGGAATAGTGGATCCTAGATGTCAAAGGATCCAGCAGCGTAATGCGGAGTTAGGAAACATTAAACATGAAATTCCTAACTTCACCGGTGAGAAAGGACCTACTGAATACATAGAATGGGAGAATGCTGTTGAAACTCTTTTCCATTTAAAGCACTATTCTGATTTTACAAAAATTAAGCTAGTTGCTACATCTTTTAAGGGTTATGCATTATCTTGGTGGCGAAAAAGAAATGGAGAGAGAGTTGCTAATTTTATTCCTTATGAATCTTGGGTTCAAGTGAGGGAAGATATGCGCCTAACCTTTCGTCCTAAATTTTTTTTGTATGATCTTGAAAGAAAATTGCAGGGAACGGTGCAAGGAACAAAGTCAGTTGATGAGTACCACCAAACTATACATATTTTGCTTAAACAGGGAAACATACATGAAGAAGAGACAAAAACTGTTGCTCGTTTTGTACATGGATTGAACTTAGAAATTCGATGTGGAATGAGTATTCAGAGATATGACACCCTTTATGATGCCTTGTATGCTTCACGTGAATCTGAGGCAAAAATTAAAGAGATGAAATTGTACAAGTCAAACAATGGTGCATCAAGATGGAACAACACAAGTTCCACACCTAAAAGGCATGAAAAACATCCCCCTCCAAGAGATGATTCACGAGACAAAGGTAAGGAAAAGGTAAGTGAGGCAGTGAGGCCTCAACATGACAGAGAATTGATTTGTTATAGATGTAATGGGAGAGGCCACATAGCTCGTGATTGCCATAACAAGAGGGTAGTTAAGATAACAAAACAATCTGAAAATTTTGCTTCTTGTCTTGAATATAAGTCTAAAGATGAGGTATGTGACCATTTTGAAACTCTCAATGAACATGTTGAGGGAGAACTATTCATACCTTTAGATTCTGATTCTAAATATGTTTCTAGTGAGCCTAGTCATACTGTTGTTGTTAAGGAGGTTTTGAATGTTCACCCTTTAAAAGAAGATGAGTCCCAAAGAGAAAATATATTTTGTACTAAAGAGTCAATTAGAGAGAATGCTTGTGCTATGGTAATAGATTCTAGAAGTTGCACAAATATGGCTAGTGCAGTTATGGGTAAATTTCTCCAGTTACCTTTGCTTAATCATCCAAATTCTTATTGTTTGCAATGGTTAACTGATGCAGGAGAAGCTAGAGTAACCAAACAGGATCTTATTCCTTTATCTATTAACAGTTACTCTAATGAAATCTTGTGTGATAATATCCCAATGCAGGCTGCTCATATCTTGATAGGTAGACCATGGCAATTTGACAGAAAAATAAGTTATGATGGAATGAGGAACACTTATGTGTTTCACATGAATGGAGTTATATATGTCTTGCCTCGTTTGTATCCTAAACAAGTAGAAGAAATTCAATTGACATTGATGCAAGCTCTCAAACCAGCCTCAAAGAAGGAAGAAATCAAAGAGAGAAAGGTGGAACCTCCATGTTTGGAATTGCAATCACCACTCCAATCCTCTAACTCAGTTTGTAGCCAAACAAAGGGACCACAATCAGTGATACAGTGGAAAGGACCAGCCCAAGGTGTCAAAGTGCAACCTCTCTTGGCCACTACAAAGGATATTAAGCAAGAGAAAAGAAGGGGGGTAACTATTTACTCACTTTTATTTCAAAAGCATGCATTAAAATTCTCTTTATTTGTTTGCCATGTTTCTATTAATGATCTACTTGCTAAATGTGTTAGAAATTTGTTTGCATCCATACATCCGAGATTCCTTAACTTTGGTTTTACTAAAACTTTATTTGATAGAGATAAGGAATCACTGGAAAGTTATAAGGCACATTTGAAAACTTCTTATGGCAAATACTACTTGCTCAAGGAGTTTTGGTTCAAAGTCAATGGGATTGACACTTTTTGCTTGGATTTGAGCAATGGTTTAATTATTGATTCACATAAGGGACAATTTGGTTTTCCAAAGAATGATGATGTTTTGCATGAATATTTTCATTGGCCAAAGAAGAAAAAAGATGTAGAATCTTATGTTCATAATTGTGCTACTTACCACCACAATGCATCTAATCATTACTTGATATTTCCATGGATTTTGTGTTTGGTTTAGCCTTAAGCTCTAGGAGGAAAGATGTTGTGCTTGTTGATAATTCAAACAAAATGGCTAAATTTAATATGTCTAATTTTGTTGAACTATTACCATTCAGAATGTTTAAATTTTATGTTGTGTCATTAGACTTAATCGCCTTACTTGTTTATTGTAGGATGAAGATTGGAGCAACTCGTGTCAAGCATCCCAAGAAGAAGTTCAATGAGTTCCATGAGCGTGATAAAACAGAAAGTGAGCTTCCTACTTTGTCTTTCATTGAAGATTTGGATTCGAGGACGAATCCTTTTCAAGAAGGTGAGAATAATAAGAACCAGTACACATGGAATCCAATAAGGGTCTATAGTGGGCTCATCACAAGGCCCATAACTACATCCTTAAAGAATCATTGGTGGAAGAAACAAGAAGGCCCAATAATAATTCCATTTGATAGAGGAAAGTATTATAGTGGCCCATTTCAAGTGATATCATGGATCGAAGACAATGCTTACAAGATTCGAGGTCGAATCATTTTCAAGAAGGTGAGGATGATGCGGCCCAACATAATGAAGATCCATCAAGAGTACCAATTGGGCCAATCACAAGGCCCAAGTCCAAACGATTAAGACAACTCTTCATTGGTGATATTCAAAGATGGTGGAAATCCAAGTCAAGCCCATTTGCAAAAGATGAAGAGGATTTCAAGG
Source organism: Ipomoea nil (assembly GCF_001879475.1). Lineage (NCBI taxonomy): Eukaryota > Viridiplantae > Streptophyta > Magnoliopsida > Solanales > Convolvulaceae > Ipomoea > Ipomoea nil. The sequence goes on from NW_017617143.1 coordinate 74,780, forward strand.
CTTTTATAATTGTTTAAGTGCTGATTTTGGTGATTAAATTAGGCCCAAATCAGCCCTATTATTTTTGGTCATCATTAATTTAAATTATTTGGCATAAAAGAGAAAACACTAGTTGTATTTAGAAAGGATTCCTTAAATCCTTTTTTAAATAAAACTCTATTTACTTGTTTTCTAGATTAGGTTTAGGACTCTTTTTCCCATTGTATTTAGATTACAATGCTGCCCTATACCTATAAATAGGGCACATCCATATCAGTTTGACAGAGACTTTAATTCAATAAAATTCTTAAGTTTTTCTTTACACTTGTATAAGAAACCTTATAGCTAATTGTGGACTCAATTAGTGGCTAGTCGTGGACTCGACTAGCAAATTGATTCGTGGACTCGAATTAATCTTACTTTCTTCAACTTTAGATTTAGGTTCGTGGACTCGTTCTTGAATCGAAGGAAACTAGATCCGACTTTAGTTGATTGAAGATTGCATCATCGAGGTACTTAAAGCTACAATGGGATTCTTCCAAGTCTTTGAGGATTCGAGACAAAGGGTTTCTCGTGATGTCTAAGGTATTTCGATCCATCTCTATCTTTACATTGAGAGCAATTCTTGGGACAATACTCATCTTATTTGAATCTTGGACTAGGTTCATATCAGATTCTGCCAGTCTAGATCACTGCCTCCTCAGTTGTGCTAGCGTACAAGATGTCTGGATTTATTTTGTTGATATTTTTGCCTTGCCGAGGGCCGTTGCCAGCTCGATACGCTCGCAGTGTCACTCATGGTGGTTATTGGCTCCAACCGGATCTGCTATAATGTTTTATGCGCAACTGCTTCCCTGCCTCATCTTATGGTTCCTATGGAAGGCCTACAATGTCTGCCTTCACGAGGGTACTGCTTTTTCACCAGCCGGCTCCATTCACATGATTAAGAGGAAGGCCTTTTTAATATCTCTGTCTCACCCAATTAAAAAGAGTGGGCGCAATGATGACTTCCTTGTATCGGCTGGTCTCGTTACGGGCTTTGCTGCTCCGCTGCAGCGTACAACAATTTTGGTAAAATGGCTTCACCCACCCGAAGGAAGATTGAAATTAAACACGGATGCTGATTTTTCGGATGCTGGGGCAGCGGGTGGAGCATGCGTTCGGGGATCTCGTGGCCAACTGATTGTAGGCTTATGCTTCCGCTTTGAGGCCTCGTCAGCCATGGAAGCGGAAACTCTATCTCTTCAGCTGACTGTACAATGGTGTGCTGCCTTTGCCATGGCTCCTTTTGTTGTGGAAGTCAACTCTCACTCCCTTGCCAACTTGATCTCTGCGCAGGATACAAGGATTCCTTGGAGAATTGAGCCAGCAGTTTCTTACGTTCGATCCACTCTTAGTTTATGGGGTTCTAGTATTCGACATATTTACAGGGAAGCCAATCACGTTGCGGACGCTCTTGCAACAGCTGGCCTCGGTTTTAACACTTCAAAAATTTTTCATACTTTACACTCGCTGCCTTTTGCGGCTAAGCTGGCCTTATTGTTTGATGGAAGGGGTTTTGCCACGCATCGGGCTATTCGTCGCCAATAAAACCTGTTTTTCATTGATAAAAAAAAAAAAAAAAAAAAAACAAGAATATGATTTCTCCTATAACTACATGTTTATCCCCCATCTGATTTGAACCAAACAGTAGAACTGTATTTAATTTCTATTTTATTCCATTCTTATACAATTCCTATTAAAATTCTATTATGTTCTCTTTATTTTTATTCTTTAAACCAAACACCATGTTAGTTTACTAGATGAGTATACTCAACGGCAAAGGGAAGTGCAGAGGTATACAGAAAAGTCGATTTGCTTGTCTTGTTCATGATTGAAACGGACGCAGTGCACGAATGGAGCAAATAAATCTGGCCACTACTAAAGGGTATGCGTTGAGTAAATTCCGTTTTGTGACCCTAAATAGTAAAGGACCGCAAGAAAGTAAATTAGTCTAATTTACTTATAGTTGACATGCTCAAACTAAGAAGACCAATAGGTGTCTCCCACTAGAAATTAAATTTGGAATCATGTACGGAGTAATTAAATTACTAAGCTAGCTACACGACCAACTTAGTTGGAATTGTCTCTTCCACTATTCTATTTACCGAAATGTGAAGACCCTTGAGGCGAGAAATTTCGACTTTGTGCAAAGAATTGATAGTCCAGGACATATGGATAATTGTTAGTATTTCGGAAGATGGTTCGATGAAATATTGGACCATTTACGAGTACGTACAAGAATTTAATTTGGTCAGATTCGTTAAGTTGGAAAAGTCTCCTAATCAATTTAATGTTTGATTAAGACTGTCGACTGAGATAGACACAAAGAACCAATAACGCCTCCACTGAGACTCGAACTCACAATCTTCCAAATGAAAGTTCAACCTGGGTACCTCATGGGTAGCTCAACTGGTCATAGAGGTGAAACTTTGGAAGAATGACCAGGGATCGAGTCTCACCAGCGGCAGTGTGGGAGCAACCTCTCAAAGTGAGGGGGCTCCTTGTGCACAGTGAGCACCGGTCTAGCTTCTGTGATTAATGTTCAGTTGAGTCACCATGATTTACAACCTCCCACCGCTCTGTCGGGCCGGGGTGTGGGGAGCCCTTAGGGTTGGAGTTCAGCCTTGGAAGAAAGACTGTCGACTGAGATGTTTTGTTTAATTTCCAACGGTAATTGATGGACTTTGACAATTATAAGAGGCGACAAGGGAATGACATATTCTTATGCATCTAAACCAAATTTTAAGCCATTACCTTGACTAAATAATAGGAAATTAAAAGGAAATTTCCAATCGTTATATCGTGCACCCTGACCAAAATGACTTTGTTTTTTATTTTTAGATTTTATGTGTATTATGTTAAGAGTTTTTGTGTATTCTATTAAGAGTTCGTGTATTATGTTATGAGTTTATATGTATTGTGTTAAGAGTTTATGTGTATTCTATTAAGAGTTAGTTTATGTGTATTATGTTAAGAGTTTATGTGTATTATGTATTATGTTAGATTATGTGCATTCTGTTATGAGTTTATGTGTATTCTGTTATGAGTTTATGTACATTCGAAACAGAGGATTTTTTTTTTAAGTTAACGGTAGAAATGGGAAACAGAATTTCAAAAAAAAAAAAACATGACCAAAACAACGTCGTTTTGGCCAGGGGTTCACAATGCATTGTGCGCTCTGGTGCACGATATAATTTGCTGTGTGTTCAAATTTTACCAACAATGGTTGGTGTTTTAGTCGAATTTAATTAAAATCCATTCCGATAAGTATAGCCGGCCGCCCGACCCTACATAGGTGCATGGCAACTGCACTGCGTGGATTTAACGGAATACGAATCTGTAACATGTTTTGATTTCAATGCGTAGGATCAAACACTTATCATTACGCATTAAAAGATATAGATAGTAGTGAATGAATAACATGGCTTTTCACTATTGTTAATAATATATAGTGGCTTCACTATTATTAATAGTGAGTCTTTTGCTTCAACATAGTTTTTTAATGACTTTTTAATATTAATTAATGGTGAGAGTCTCTCTCACTCTCTCTCTCTCTCTCTCTCTCTCTCTCACACACACACACACTTGTCAAATTAATTATGTTTCATATTTTGTTATAAATATTTTTATAAAGTTTTGATGTTTTTTTAATTTTTCGTCAATATCCAACTATATTTATAGATAACTTCTTAAGTCTTTCATTTTTTTTTTCAAACTATCTTTTCTGTTTTAATGTTTCGCCCTCACTAAGAAAAATTTCTGGATCCGCCCCTGGCCGGCTTAGATAGGTGCAGATCAACTGCACAACGTGGATTTAATGGAATACGAATCTGTAACATGTTTTGATATCAATGGTTAGGATCAAACACGTATCATTACGCGTTAAAAGACATGGATAGTAGTGAATGGATAACTTACTAGCACTCAACGCTAGGCTCTCCCAGGGTTCCTCCATCTGAGATCTCTAGGGAAGAGGATCAAGTTGGCCGTTGCGAACAGCTTGATGCACTATCTCCCTTCAACCCTTTGAGCTAAATGAGGCAAAAGAAAAGGATGGAAAATCCATGGACCGACCCCATCATCTACACCCCGTAGGAACTACGAGATCACCCCAAGGACGCCTTCGGCATCCAGGGGTCACGGATCGACCATAGAACCTTGTTCAATAAGTGGAACGCATTAGATGTTCGCTCTCAGGTTGGGCAGTAAGGGTCTGAGAAGGGCAATCACTCATTCTTAAAACCAGCGTTCTTAAGCCCAAAGAGTCGGTCGGAAGGGCAGAAAACTCTCTGTTGTAAGTTGTCACATGTGATGTCATTTGTAAGTTAAGTTCACTACTATTTGTACTTTAATAGTTTAGTTTAGATTTTTTTAATATTTTTCAATTCAAACCTAAACCGAACTCCGACAAAAACCGAACGAACCTTAACATCCAAAATCTGAAGTGATTAATTTATAAAATTAAACAGTTTGGATATAAATATAGTAAACCGAAATCCAAACGGGTCAGCTGTTCATAAATCCAAACTGCCCGAACCCGTCCGCTGCACAACGCTACATTGCGGGAGGAAAACTATTATTATATTTACAAAATTATTGTTATTCTTTTCGATTTTTAGTTCCTATTTTTACTATTTCAATTCGCAATGTAAATTTTCCTTATATTTTTATATATGTGAAGTGTTGTAAAATATGACTTATTCTCCCGTGAATAAATGTATCGTTTACATCGCAAGAATGCAATAGGGTAAAGAGAGAGACAATATAATAATTCCTCTAGTACGTAATGTTCACATATGTTTATTTACAACAGTCCCGCTAAACATTACAACATCATATTCCGGCCTTGTTAAAACCTCACTAAAAAACCTTCGAGGAAAACCCAGTTGAGGAAAAATTAAAGTACATGATATTCTGTATTCTTGTTGCACAAAAGCAAAATCAAAGTGGCGTAGCGGAAGCGTGGTGGGCCCATAACCCACATGTCCCATGATCAAAACTTAGCTTTTATAAGAGTGTTCTGAGATTTTTTAAAATACTTCTTCCTGCATTATATATAGATTGTATTTTTACTACAAAAGTAATGGTAGGAGATGTAGCTCAAGTTGTAAAGCACTCACTTTGCATGTGAGAGGTGCGGGGTTCAATCCCTCACATCTCATCAAACTCAAGTAGAGAACACTAGACAGATTGATTGCACGGTTAATGTGACAACCTGAGATTTTATTTTCTAAATTCTATTTTTTTTTCAAATTTTCAAAATAGCCATTTTCATTATTCCAAAATTTTAAATTCGAAAACAGTGTTTGAATTAGATATTTTTAAGCCGATATTTTTTAAAAATAAATTCAACACCAAAGACTTATTCTATTTAAAAAATCCTAAATTTCGGGTACATTTCGGTACCAAGTTTTGACCCGAAAAGTCAATCTGAGTGAAACCGGAAAGGATCTTGTGAAACCTGAACCAAGTGTTTTAAGTAGAAACTATTTCTAGAAATTTTATTTTGACCCCAAGTTATCCAAAATTCACTTTTTAGACTTTGGTCCATGATGCAAGGTTGACCATGAACCTTTCTCCTTTGTCTGATCTTATTAAAAAAGAAGCCAAAATTTCCATTTTCACCCCCAACTAATCATTGGAGAATCACATAGAGTTCTGCACCCTATAAAACCCACACTATTCATTTCTTATCCCCTGATCTCATTCCCTTGCCTCTCTCAAGCCTTGTCTGCTAGAAGAAAGAAGCAACACAGTAAGCTTTCATCCATCACCATTCATTTCTTCATTTTGCTTTTAGTGTTTTCTCTTGGCCTCCAATCTCTGAGATTTCTTAGGCTTAGTTTGTGTTGTTATTTGGGGTGTTTAGGTGGTGAAGGAAGTGGTGGAAGTTGAGTGGAGAGGAGGTTGAGATCCACACAAGGAGGAAGAACAAGAAGAGGTATAAACCATGGACTCCTAAACTATCTTTTTCTTTCTCTGTTAACTGTTATGACTTAGTTGTGTAGAAATGCTAAATATATAGTTGTTGTGGTTGAGCTATTTGAGTATTGTAGATGTGTTGTTTGTGGTGGTTTGGATGATTTGTGGTGGTTTGGATGTGTTGTTTTACACTGGTTTTGCTTTGCAGGTGTTGAGGGAACTGTCTAGTGCACACAGATGGTGCACTTGATCACCCAATGAAGCCAACCAACGGACCTTGGCGTGGTCCGTTTGTAACACCCCTAATTTTTAAAACATTTAAAGCTTATGAACTAAAGGTGAATCTATCTTTAATACCCAACAGAGCGGAAACTAACAACATAAGTATCAAGGTGTTATGCCATATCTAGGCTGGAGAACCTAGATGCACAGGCTACAACTAACTAAACCAAGTATAATCCATAATTAATTTCCAAATACAATCAAGGCGCACATGCAGGCCATCTATATTAAGGCTAGAACTAGCTACAACTAATTCCACAAATCCATCTAGCGTGCTCCGAAGCTACTGGTCGGTACCTAAAAAACCTATGGTGTAACAACCGTCAGCGAATAATGCTGAGTAACCCACTCCCACGCGTTGAGTACAATATAGGTAGATATAAGAAAACCATTTTGAGACTCGGGAATACATATATAGTCCTAAACAACTCTAGCTTTAAAACAAAGATCAAGACTCGAGACATACCAATAGAGTCGACACTATAAAACACATAAAGATACTAGCATGCAACCTAAGACCACAAGACAAGACAACAACGAGACTCAATCAGTACAAACAACAACCACACACATGTCCATGTTCCAACCTTATACCAAGTTCCAACCTTATAACATCGCTCCATCCTAATAACAGTTCTAGTTCCAACCTTTACATCCAGGCCACCCTATACACCACAGCCTATCCCTCCGGAGCACGACTCCACGCCTATCCAATCGCCAATCTGTTCCGCCTACGCAATAACACACCAAAGGTACTGTAGCACCACACTCCAAAAGTACCGCAGCCCATAACACACCAAAGATACTGCAGCACCACACTCCAAAAGTACTGCAGCCCATAACACACCAAAGATACTGCAGCACCACACTCCAAAAGTACTGCAGCCCATAGCACACCAAAGGTATTGCAGCACCACACTCCAAAAGTTCTGCAGCCCAATCACATAAACACGCGCAGTGCATCAGATCCACCTATCGATTTTGTACTGCCAATCTCATATCTTTTCTTTTTACCATTGACAAGAACAACAACAACCAACACTCCACAACAACAATATTCATTACTCAACAACGATGCTCAATACTCAACAATACTTCAACAAGGGATAGTCAAAGGGAAGGGATACAGCAAACACATAGACTCTTATCAACAATTGACACAATACAAACCCACAACCCACGGGGAACACCCTAAACTCTACTTCCAATGACAACAAGACAACCACAAGACTCACAAGGGAACATACAAACCTCCTCCTAGGCCAAAGGGATACCAACTTAAACCACATACAATACCAAAGACTCACGGATCCTAATTCGGTATCCACGACATCATACTAGACTCAAAAACATCAAACGCGGCACAACGGGGCATGTGGGAACAACAAATGGGGTAAAACAACACACTGCCTCGCTCGTACCAGTGGGCGGTACGGCAGGAGGACATCCCCCCGCTGGCGGGCGGCACTATACCAGCGGCTATGCCGGCAGGTGGTCTTCCACCCACCGGCCACTCACTGGTATGGTGGTCGTACCTGGCGGGTGGTCAGGTGGGGGTTCGTCCCCCCACCGACTACCCGCTGGAACGCACTCTTCTTGGCACTTTTCCCAACTCGGGAATTCCTCAACTTTACCCAAAATCAAGTCCAAACACACCCCAACACATATCAACAACAATACGGACTTGAACACCAAGAATTAGCCAAGACACAACACAAATACACCCTAGACGCAAGCTCTAAACATGCCAAGACTCGAGAATAAACACATAATCGTTCAAGAGCATCAAGAACCTCAAGAACATCAAGACTCCATCACATAAACCCTAAGGACAAACTCTAAACATGTTTTAGACACAAGATTACGCATATAAACATTTATGGATAGCAAGAACATCAAGATTATCAAGAGATCATCACATAAACCCTAAGACAAGCTCTATCAAGGCATAATCACAACATTCATTCAAATGAGTCAATAAATAAGATATAGCAAGGAAAATAGGTTTTTTAAGACATGGGTTACCTCTTAGCCTTAATTAAATCTTCCTTAGCTTCTAAGGTTCTTTTCCAAGATTTTCCCCCAATTGATCTCCCTAGGCTTGGTGATGGGGAAATCCTTTTGCTAGGCTTCTTATGGAATTTCGAGTGGTAGGAATATGGGTAGAACGGATTCTAAATGCTTTCTAATCCCCTGTTTATAGAGTTAGGAATCCAAATTAGAATTTGAATAGTAAAGGCCCACTTTCTCTATTCCTAATAGGCTTACAGTCTTTAATATAGAAAAGGGTCTGCGGTCCTCCGTGGACCACCTTAATTAATTAGGGGATCCTAACTAGATTAAATCCATTTTAACTATTCCTTAACAAAATTAATTAAATAATTAATTTGGGTTTAAAGGGCGTAACACGGGATGTTACACCATTGGCAAGCTCCATTGAGGGGCGGACCATGGCCACGGTTCTAGGCAAGAACCGTTACCATGACCCGTGGCTGGGCGAAGGCCAGTGATGGGGCTTCTCAAGCCCCGTCACCAAGCTCGGCCAGGCAAATCCCAATTCTGGCCTGCCCTTTGTAGCTTAGCTACGCGTTGTTCGGATCGTTACTCGTGGGCCATTGAAGCTCGGACACTCGGGCTCGTTACAACGCACTAGTAGAAGTTTGTATCGTTGAATTTGGAGTTGTGAAGAATGATTTATAGATGTTTTTGTGAAGTTTAAGTATGTTGTTGTTGTTGTAGTCTGTGAACTACTAGCTTTGGATTTGAGTTATCTGAACCTTATTTTATAAGTTGAGAAGCATGCTCAATACTTGTGGTTTGATTGAGAAGCATGCCTAAATACTTGTTAGTTTTTATTGAATTTTTATTGAGAAGCTTTGCTAAGTTTTGAAAATTGTTGCATAAGTTGTGCTTGTTTTCTGAGATTACAGTGAATGAGAATTGAGTTAGATTTACTGTAAAGAGATTGTGTTAGTGCATGTCATTAATTTAAAGTGCATCATTAGCTCTAAGTAAGCCTAAGTTCTATTTAAAAAAAAAAAAAAACTATATCTATTTAGGAAAATCATTATCATTTTGCATTAAGAGTTGCATGGTATTTATTTTTCAGAGTTGTGAGAAAGAGAAGTTGATTTAGATTATTTGTGCATGAGTTGCATAATAAGAGTTTATGGCATGAGAAAGATTCATACATATATATATATATATATATATATATATATATATATATATATATATATATATATATATATATATATATATTGTGAGCTCAATAGGTTTTTCTGAGGCCCGTTAGGATTATGTCCTTTCGGAAGAAAAGAGAAAGAAAGAAAGTTTGAGAAAGTTATGGACATTGCGGTCCGAGATGAAGTAATGAGGCGTATTCCCACGTTACTAGGTTGGATACTACCCGCCAGGCTTGGAATCCCGGTTAGGGGGTGTGCGCATTGATAAGTACGATACCTGATTCCATAGAGTTTGAGATTAGAACTAAGAGAGTGGTTCCATGGGTGAGATTGAGTATTAGGCCGGCTAGATGTCGAGATCGGATAAGTCCGTTCACACATGGTGAAGTTTCTACCTCGCCCGCGATTAAAGAAGTGAAAGTGAGTCTGTGTGACTCAAAGAGAAAGAAGAAAAAAGCGGGTTATTGTGACTCAACAGAAACCTCCAAAGAAAAAGTATATTATTTTTGAGTGTGAGAGTATATATATATATATATATATATATATATATATATATTTATACTTTTAGCATCATGACTTATCCTTACATTTGAGGGCATGTGTTGCATTTAGAATGTGTTGAGTTGTTTATCTTGTTGTTGATAGTTGAGTTGTGCATGAGTTATGCGTTTCTTTTAGTTGCTTCCGAACGAGAACCACCTGCAAAATACAAATTACTTAATGTTCACGCTTCACTAATCAATTAGTAACCCGAAACCCAATCACACAAACCATATCTTCAATGATTATAATAAGAGTGAGATCTGTATAAACCACAATTTCGATGAATATATTTTTGGCCTATTTACTCCTAGAAGTACATGTGCTGATCTTTTACTGTGTTTGGATAGGCTTATGAATATTGCCTATGGCTTTTGAAAAGGAGTTTTGCAATTGTTATTGTTTCCATAAGCCATTAGAAGGAAGTCATATATTTTATTTTAAAAGAAGCTAAAAACTAGCTTTTCAAGGACTAGTTGAAATCACTTGCTCATATTTAAAAAAAAAAAAAAAACAATTATGCATAGATAATTTACACAATAACCTTACTGAATACCAAAAGCATTGAGTCATAATCTTAGAACAATGACAACCCTAAAACTATTCCCAGTTTCCCACTAATGGAATGAATACATATTCTTTAATGGCAGGAGTACTAGAACTAAACACTGAATAATTGTACATTAACCCAATTCAATTTATGGAGTCATTTTCATAAAACAATAAAAATATCACCAATACCTTGGATGGAGTGCTGGTAATTGTGCATACAGGGTAAATTTTTGGAGCTGGTTTAGGTTGGCACTCGAAAGTCGAAACACTCTGTTTTGCCTTTCACATGCACAGTAATCTGCCAATACCAGAATGAAACACAACATGAATTGCAAAACAAATCTAAGTCATCATGTTTCAACCATGGAGTATATTCCTTACAAAAAAAGTAGGTGGTCAAAACAAGACTGGTACACGAAGAGCAAAATAGTTATCATTTTCTTTCCCTCAAGTGAATTTCTTTCTCAAAGTTTAATCTTCTAGCATACAAGAGCATACAAAACTTGTTTTTAATAGTCTTTTGACTTATATCAGATAACTAGCTCCCCAGACTCAGAATCTGAAAGAAATATCCTTTGTCATATCCTTATTGACCATTCATATCTAGTCTGAAATCTGATTAGAGATACAAAATGAATTACCTTTCTTTTCTTGTCCTTTCATATGAATACTGTGACACCCCAAAAATCCACATTCAATCCATAGATTAATTGAGTAATTAATCCTATTTTATTTGAAGAGTTAATTCCTAAAATCCTGATTTTTAATACTCAAGGACTAGTATTTGACTAGTCAACCTTAAAGTTGTGTTGTACCTTGTGCTTTGAGGGGAGTTCCCTTGTTCCTTACACTTTCTAAAGGTTAGTAAGGGTATTCTTTTCTTTTCACCAAGAGTTAGTATTGTAATCTAACCTAGAAAACTTCTTCATTCATTCATCACAATTCTTAGAAATTAGCTCTACCTTCTCTCTAGAAAAGAAGTGTAGCTTATTCTCCAAGCCAAGTAAAGACCCTTGTCAAGATTTCAAGTTTTGCTTCCAAGATTCAACCTTTCACCTATTTGGGCATCTAGGAGAGTAAGATCTAAGTTTATCTTGTCTTTTTGGTTCCATCTTAGTTGTCTTTTTCTTAAAGGTAGGATCTTTATGATCTTTTGGTTTGATCTTGAAGTGGGTTTGGAAAGTAAGCCTTGTGGGGAGCTTGTTGTGGTGTAAAGTGAAGTCTTTTGGTCTACAAGAGGTAACCCATGCTCTACAAAACCTATTTTGCTTACCTATATGTGATTTCTTGGATTCTACTTGTGTTTTGCTATGAAATGTGAGGGTTTATGCATTTGTTTTGTGATATTGCATATCTAGAGCTTGTGTTTAGGGTTCCTTTGTGCCATTGCTTGGCATTTTCCATGGTTCAAGTCATTTTGTTGTATTGGGTGAGATTTGGCCTGTTTTGGACTTGAATTTGTGTTTGGAGAAGAAAATCCCCGAAGGGATTTGTTGTGGTATAGGAGTGTTCCCGCGGGCGGAACGGCGGGCGGGGCACCACCCGCCGGCCTACCCGTGGGTACACGGCCCTGTGGGAATATGTTCCCGCGAGCGGAACCATGGGTGGGGCACTACCCGTGGGTCCACCCGCGGGTACATGGTGGAGTTTGATCGGGATTTGTTCCCCGTGATCCGTTTGACTCGGTATATGGTCTTTTGACTTCCCAATGTTCTTTGTGGAACTATTTGAGCGTCTTCTTGATGTTTCGTATGTCTAGAACTATATGGTAGGTATCCATCCATGTAGGACTTTGGTGTCTTGAATCGTGCTAAGTGTTCAACATTGTGTTTCGTTGGACCAAGAGGTGTCTTGTGTGTTCCTCGGAACTATCTTGAGTTTCTCCGTTATTAAGCATGCTAGTTTATCGTCTTAATGCTAGCGTGTGTGTGGTTTTTACCTTCCGATTGGTTGATGATAACTTGTGTTATTCATCGTTGTTGTCGTTGGGTTGTGACCCGTTCCTTGATTGAGTTTGTTTCATACCTTCGTTGTGATCCGTTGATTGACTCGTGTGAGTGGTGGTGCGTGTGTGGCTTTACCTGGATTGCACAATTAGTGGTATGGGACGCTAGTCACCAAGGTATTGCAGCGGTCCTCGTGGTGGCCGTGATGTGATTATGGAGATGTGGCCTTCGAGTAAGGTTCACGTGATTGGGAGATAACATGTTTTATCCGAGCATGTGTCGCCGTGTACGGTACCCTTGTGTACTATGAAATTGGTGGTCTTGTTGGTGGTTTGTTGGTGGGGGACGACGGTCCCAGGAGGGAAAAGGTTGGACTAAGAAGTACAGGGGTCCTGTAGGTAATGGTTGGCATGAAGGTACAAGGTCGGGCGTAGCCATAAGGTTGGAACAGGGCATAAGGAAGGCATATCAACTCGTGATGGGTGATGTCACGAGGGCTCGTGTAGCCGGTGTGGTGAATTCTCTTTCTTGTGACGTGTGTAGTCACAAGGGCATGTGTTGCCATCGATCTTGTCTTATTCCATTGTGTTGTGGTTAACCTTTGTGGTTTGGGATGTGTTCCCGTGTTATCTTTGTGAGTGTTGAGTCTTGTGTTGACTGTTGATCTTGGCTTTTGACTTATATACTTATGTATTCCGTTTCGAAAATGATTTTATAACTTATATCTATCTATGTATGATACTTAAGGGTATTGGTGGGTTACCAGCAATTATCACTGACCGGGCGTCGTCCCAATGTTTATCTTTGTATCTTTCAGGTGATGTTTAGACGAGCGCGATGTCTAGTGCTTGGTAGCTTAGCACCTTTATCCCTGTTTTGTGGCCTGTGTGCCAATGTAGTTGTAGACTGATGTTTTCGGGATAGATGCATACACTTGCAGATTGTTTGCCGTAGCGTTTATCGTGTTTGGTAGACGTGGCGTGACACCCCTTTCGGATTTCTTTTATCCAGTTTTCGTTTTATCTTCCGCTGTGTTAGTTTTGTTGTTTAATCTGCATGTGTTAAGGCTTTTAAATAGGTCTTGTTTGGGGGGTGTTACAAATACCATCTATGTATCTTCAAAACTGCAGATTGATTTTACCTCCATTGAAGAATTTTGAGGGGCTCATCTCTACCGCAGTTTTGATTCTCGACTTGAAACTGCAGTTATACCACAATAGTATTGGCCGCTTAGACATCAATTTTGAGCCCACAAAGGCAACAAATAAAACACAATATACCATAATATTGACAAAATTGATAACACCAATTAATATACTATGAGTTCAGACTAGCATTATATGAGCATAGAAAAATTCCGAGAGTGAAAAATATCTACTTTAAAGGCAATGAACATTAAAATGACAAACATATACTTCAAAAGTAAAGAACATCAAAGACAACAATCATTGCAAGTATGATGATCGGCATTGTGTAGTAAAACTTATCATTATGTACTCTAAGTCTATAACTGAGGTTAATGATTATGGATCATTCACAATCCATAATCAACTCCAAGCTACTTATAAACTATTTACTTCAATAACCTAAAAAGTAGTGTACAATCATTATCAACAATCTGTGCTACATACCTAGAAACTGGACTATGAATGTTATAATCAAATAAGTTTTACCAAACATGAAAATCCAGAAAAATGGCAACACCAACACTTCACATTTCAGTCATTCCATATACACCTCAACACTTCATATTTCAGTCATTTATAGTTTAAGCCTAATGAATCATATTGACAATCAAAAGCATAGATGAACTTTCTAGTGAAAATGACCAAGAGGAGCAAGTAGTGAAGTATGTGGTGGGAACAAAGGCCTAAAGAAGCAGAACATTGCTGACTCTACCAATGATTTTCGATCGCATGCAAGAGTGATTTCCCTAGGGTAAAATGATTAACTTAATATAATATAGTTTTTTCAAATTTGTGTAAGGATCATTATCTTATCTTATATTGTAATGCAATGGCCTCTCTGAATTAATTTTCTATTCTCAAGTTTCATTTCAGTATTGAACAGTGGTGTACTTACTTTTTATATCTGATTAATTTGTTCAATGCCACCTTTAATTTTTGCATACTAGAAAATGCAGCCACGTTATAGTTTTTTATCTTGCCCTCACACAGATGCTAGCTAGTATTCCTCCAGAGTCCAGTCCACTCTATTTGTTACTTTGATAGATCAGATGTTTTCTATAAATGTTTTTCTTTCCAGTGTTAACTGATAATCTTTAATAAGCTAGAAAATTGGCAAAAATTATCAAAACCACACATTAATCTCCTACTAAAGACTTGCTACTTACATTAACCCTTGTAGGACACAACAAGTCATTTTTTCACATACATCAAGACAAGCATATATAGAATCACTACTATACCCTAAAATGTCACCTCCAATCTGCAGCTTGCTTCAAGAAAACACTTTGATGGCGAAACCCACATGTACAAATCTATCAACACCAACTTATGCATAGAAACCAACCAAAAGAAACTACAGAGGCCACCTCCATTATGTATTTCTTTTTTTTTTTTTTCTACAATAATCCAACTAACATTCATCCTACATCCAGATTTCATGAAAAAAAAAAAAACTATAATCACAAATAAAGGCAATAATCCCACTGACATCTAGATTTCATGAAAATTTCGTACCAATCGCATAATATAGTTATCCTACATAACTACATTCATCCTATAATAATCACAAAATCCTATAATCATCCTACAACCGCTACAGAATTGCATAATTTAATCATCCTACAGCCGCAAACACCCAAATCAAAAAATTTAAAAACTCACAGAATAGTGAAATACATACCGGCTGTTGGCGGTGGGCGGGGTAGGCAGCAGGGGAAGTGATGGTCGGAAGGATGCTCCGGCATAGAAGCAGCGTGTCTCGGTTGCGGGGGATGTGATGGTCGGAAGGATACCCCCGCAGAGAAGCAGCGCAGTACGGTTGCGGTCGGAGTAAAATAGCGGATGTTGGCGGTGGGCGGAGAAGGCGGCAGGGGAAGTGATGGTCAGCAGAAAAGCAGCGTCGTCTCTGTTGCGCGTCGTCAGCAGGAGAAAAACGTTTGAGTGTTATGGGAGAGAAGAAGTGCGTCGACTAGTTAGGGTTAGGCAGATGTGCAATACGTTTTATTAATGTTAGCGATGGATTTGAGTTTCCGTTGCTAGATAGCGGCGGATTCCAAACTCCGTAGTTAATTTTTGTTTAAAAAAAGCTTAATCTGTCTCCCGCTTGTATCTTCTAGTGATGGAGACGGCGATAAAATTAAAATTAAAATATTAAAATGATAAAAAAAATTCGGATGATAAGTCTAGCAACGGAATTAAGAGTCCGTCGCTAACATGTAAACACAATAAATCTCCCGTATAAATATAGCGACGGACATGATGATCCGTCGCTAATATGTAAGCACAAACTAACCCCGTTTGAAAATGTAGCGACGGATATCCATATCCGTCGCTAATCTGTAGCTATTATAATTAAGAAATTATACCGCGGAAATTCCGTCGCTAATTCGTTGCAACTTTGTCTCTAACTTTTGCGCCAATATTTACCGCTAATATTAGCTAAGAATTTAACGACAACAATTTTCCGTCGCTAACGCCCTCGCTAATCCGTCGCTAAGCCGTCTCTAAATATCTATTTAACCAAAAAATTAAAATCTGTCACAAAGTCGTCGCTAAACCGTCGCTATATTAGCAACGGAATTGGTCCGTTCTAAATCCATCGTTATTTTCGTGTTTTTTTGTAGTGTTGACTGTTTAGGTTTTTTTCCTTTTAGCCTGTGCAGTCACCTCGAGTGGTGATTGTGGCTGTAACACCCGTTGGTCGTTTTTAAAAAGAATTAAGTCTTTAAATATTTCTTTTATTTCGTGCTTAGCTTATCTTACTAAGATAAGTATTCGGGAATTTAGATTAAGAAAAGTGGGGTGTTACAAGTTGGTATCAGAGCGGTACGAACCGCGGGATTTAGGAAGACTGAACCTTAGGATTGACAAGTTAAAAGAGTGAACTTTAAGTCGTAAGCTTTGAAGTAAGAAATAATTTAAGTAAGTGTGAGAATCCTAGGGTTAAGAGGTTTAGTAAGTTTTTTCGGTTAGGGCACGGTGAGATTGTGGGTTTCTTACGCTTGCTTACCTGTTTATGTGCTTTATTAATGTGTTTAAAGTGTTGTTTGCTTGCTTCTTGAAAGTTGAAAGTGAAGGTTGAGACTTTGAAAGTTAAAGTATAAGTGAAAGTTTTGTGAAAGTTGTTACCTGTTTCTTGTTTTGTGCTTTACTTGTTGTGAGCCTTACTTGTTTACTTGTTGTGAGCCTTACTTAAGAAAAGAGAAGTTAGAAAGGATATCGCGAAGAGTTGGCACGACATGTCTATGCATGGGGCAAGCGGGGAAGAGAATAGAGAAAAAGGAGGAATACTCACCACCTGTTTTGGATCCAGCCAGGCCCGTGGATTTAGTGACTGGCACGTTTCGAGTAAACAATGTGCCGACAGTGATGTTGTTTGACTTTGGGGCTACCAACTCGTTCATATCGTCTGCTTTGGTGAACGAGCTGGGATGGGAACCTACCAGTAAGAAGGAGATGACCATCCGGCTTGCGTCAGGAAGGGTAATAAGCTGCAAAGATATTCTAGGAGGTTTGCCCGTGGAGATATCCAGGGTAGTCTTTCACGGAAACTTCATCAAGGTCGAATTGGAGGACATGGACGTGATTTTGGGGATGGGCTGGCTAGGTAAGCACAAAGCAAAGATCTTATGTGAAGAGCAGAAGGTGGTAATGAGGGGACTAAAAGTTTAACACCCCCCAAACAAGGCCCAATAAAAGCCCTAACACATGCAGATTAAACAACAAAACTAGCACAGCGGAATATAAAAACGGAAACTGGATAAAAAGAAATCCAACGGGGTGTTATGCCACGTCTACCAAACCCGGTAAACGCTATGGCGAACAATCTGCAAGTGTATAAAACTATCCCAAAACATCAATCTATTTCAAAAAAAAAAATCCCAAAACATCAATCTAACTACATTGGGCGCACAGGCCACAAAAACCACAAGATAAAGGTGCTAAGCTACTAGGCTCTAGACATCGCGCTCGTCTAAACATCACCTGAAAGATACAAAGATAAACATGGGACGACGCCCGGTAAGCGATAATGTTGGTAACCCACCAATACCGTTAAGTATCATATATAGGTAGATATAAGATAGAAAACCATTTTCAAAACGGAATACATAAGTATATAAGTTAAAAGCCAAGATCGAAAGACAACACAAGACTCATCACTCTCAAAGATAACACCGGGAACACATCCCAAACCACAAAGGTTACCACAACACGAAGGAAATACAACTCACCCATGGCAACACATGCCCTTGTGACTACACACGTCACAAGAAAGAGAACTCACCACAATGGCTACACAAGCCCTCGCGACATCACCCATCACGAGTTGATATGCCTTCCTTATGCCCTGTTCCAACCTTATGGCTACCCCCAACCTTATACCATCTTCCACCATTACCTCCAGGACCCCTGTACAGCCAAGTCCAACCTTATTCCGCCGGGACCGTCGTCCCCCACCAACAACCCGCCTATAAGACCACCAATTTCATAGTACACGAGGTACCGTACACACACATGGCACACATGCCCGGATAACACATGTTATCCCCCAATCACGTGAACCTTTCTCGAAGGAACACAGCTCCATAATCACGTCACGGCCACCACGAGGACCGGTGCAATACCTTGGTGACTAGCGTCTCATACCACTAATCGTGCAATCCAGGTAAAGCCACACACGCACAACAACTCACACGAGTCAAGCAACGGATTACAACGAAGGTATGAAACATACTCAATCAAGGAATGGGTCACCACCCAACGACAACAACGATGTATAACACAAGTTAACATCAACCACACGGAAGGTACGAACAACACACACGCTAGCATTAAGACAACAAACTAGCATGCTTAACAACGGGGAAACTCAAGGTAGTTCCGAGGAACACACAAGACACCTCTCGATTCAACGAAACACAATGTTGAACACTTCGCATGATTCAAGACACCAAAGAGCTTACATGGATACCTACCATATAGTTCTAGACCTACGAAACATCAAGAAGACGCTCAAATAGTTCCACAAAAGAACAACGGGAAGTCAAAAGATCAAATACCGAGACAACCGAATCACGGGGAACAAATTCCACTCCAACTCCAACCATGTACCCGCGGGTGGACCCACGGGTAGTGCCCCACCCGTGGTTCCGCCCGCGGGAACAATATCCCACGAGGCTGTGTACCCGCGGGTAGGCTGGCGGGTGGTGCCCCTCTCGCCGTTCCGCCCGCGGGAACATACCTGTTCCACAACTAATCCCTTCGGGGATTTTCTTCTCCAACACAAATTCAAGTCCAAAACATGCCAAATCTCACCAAATACAACAAAATGACTTGAACCATGGAAAATGCCAAGCAATGGCACAAAGGAACCCTAAACACAAGCTCTAGATATGCAATATCACAAGATAAATGCATAAACCCTCACATTTCATAGCAAAACACAAGTAGAATCCAAGAAATCACATATAGGTAAGCAAAATAGGTTTTGTAGAGCATGGGTTACCTCTTGTAGACCAAAAGACTTCACTTTACACCACAACAAGCTCCCCACAAAGCTTACTTCTCAAACCCACTTCAAGATCAAACCAAAAGATCATAAAGATCCTACCTTTAAGAAAAAGACAACTAAGATAGAACCAAAAAGACTAGACAAGCTTAGATCTTACCCTCCTAGATGCCCAAATAAGTGAAAGATTGAATCTTGGAAGCAAAACTTGGAATCTTGACAAGGGTCTCAACCTGGCTTGAAGAATAAGCTACTCTTCTTTTCTAGAGAGAAGATGGAGATATTTTCTAAGGATTGTAAGGAATGAAATGAAGAAGTCTTCTAGGTTTAGGTTACAATACTAACTCTTGATGAAAAGACAAGGATACCCTTACTAAGCTTTAGAAAGTGTAAGGAACAAGGGAACTCCTCTCAAAGCACAAGGTACAACACAACTTAAAGATTGACTAGTCAAATTCTAGTCCTTGAGTATTAAAAATCAGGATTTTAGGAATCAATTCCTCAAAAGAATTAGAATTAATTACTCAATTAATTCATGGATTGAAATGTGGATTTTTGGGGTGTCACAAAAAGGGAAATACGTATCTTATAAGGGAGTCACAACAAGTTGCCTGGTTAAGAAGTAGTTGGGGAATGAGAGTAACGTTTATCCTTTTCGGCACACCTGGAAAGTTATGTCTAGCATGAAGACTTTTGGTAAGAAGGTTTGGCAACAAGAAGAAATGAAGCCATAACCGAGTTGCAAACAATCGTTGGGGGCCATCAGAAGACTAAAACCGATAAGAGCAAAGCAAAGACGGATTTGATCACCAAGTGTTCTTAAGTTGCAAGTGAGACTCTGTGCCGATGATTCCTGGTAAGAGATCTACCTAAAACCAAGAAAGAACGAGAAGTAGCTAATCTTGTATGGGAAGTTTGAACAGTAAAAGGAAAGACAGACATGAATGAACTTAAGGACCAGTCCTTCCGTGGATCTTCGTAAGTAAGACATGCTCGTGCGGCAACAAAGTTTTCAGGGAACCTACCGTTAATCAAGACAAGAAAAGACCAAATGGTTGTAACCGACTACCGCATGAAGATTGCAAAGTTATCAACAGTGTACAAGACTCGACCAACTGAGTTTCTAGTAAGGACAGGAGCAAATATTTGGGCAAGGAACCATGTAATGCCTCCAGATGTTGACTTTGGTAAAGACGTCAGAGTACGAAAAAGTTCTACCGTTTGCATTTGGCTTAAGGTTAAAGTTGAGCTCTACAATCCAAACAGATTTAGATGGTTATCGGGAAAGAACTATACAGATCAAGAAAGCAAGTTGGAAACTTGCACTATGGAATTACGAAGGCCGTGGATTGTGCTCTAATGATGGATCGAGTTTCCCTTTTAGTGTTGGTTGTTATCAAGCATTCAAAGGACTCCATACAAGGTTTTGTGAAATTTAGAGTGCCTATAGTCTCGATGCTAAGGAAGGTTTAAGGAATACGCGGGTGCTTAGACCTCGACGATCTTCAGGTGCATTAAAGGAAAAAGTTTGGTTTGAAATCACCGAAGTCCTGAGATGATTAGAACAGACAACCGGGAACGCTTAAAGAAAAAGTAAAGAGTTAGTCAACACTCTAACCGATAATGGTTTATCAGGGTCGGACAACGAGTCGAATCTCTAAGAAGATTAAGTTAGTTTTCTAAGAACTTCTTTACCAACGCAATGATGAAGACCGACAAGACAAGCAAGTTAACTCACAGTCGCCTGGTCCGTGTGAGTTTCGCTCGGCTGTAACAAATCTGAAGAAGAAACCAATGTTTAAATAAGAGTTTGGGGCGAAGATGTTTGTGATCTCAGTTTACGAAGTGGGTACGATGAAGATCTTAACGTTAGAACGCGTCGGAATCAAGGTCAGGAACCTTCAGTTCGTCAAAAGTGCAGTGATCGAAGCGTCAGGTCGAAGAAGTCGCCTGTAGTCGAGAACCCTTAACCCTCTCTAAGCCGTTTTTCTCTCCCCTTCATGTCAAACCAAACGTCTCTTCCCGAGAAATATTTCCTATCTCTTTGAGTCTCGTTCTTGTTTCCTTCTTAATTCGACTCTGTACAAGGTGACAACCTCGTCTTCCTAAGTTGTAATCTTGAAAATCTTGATTTCCCTTCCGATCTACACTATCATTGAGCCTAAATCTAGTACCTTCCGTTAGGAAATCCTTTCAATTCTTTCAAACCTCGTTCTTGATTCTTCACTTCAATCAATTCTGTGCAAGGTAGCAACCTCATTTCCTAAGTTGCAACTTTGATGACTTTGATCCTAATCCTAATTACCGTCGTCCTTAGGTTTGGAACCTAAACTCCCATCCTCCTTTGCTTTCCAACCATCGTGTCCTTGAGTTTAATATCTAAACCTTTCATCCTTTCTAACCTATCGAACCGAATCTTTCCAAACCTTAGTATATATAAATTTGCCCGAAAAATATTTTCTCTATATATTATCATATTTTTGTGACACTCTTATCCCCAAAATGATTTTCTAGCTTTGGGGACGAGGCTTCTTTTAAGGGGGTGAGGATGTGACACCCTGTATTTCCTAAAATAAATTATAGTCCCTATATTAAATATTTTAAAAAAAATATTTACTTAGCTATTTATTTTAAAACGGGCTCGGATCTACCTATTATGAACCAATATTTTTCGTACAAAATATGCCTAGACCCAAATGATTTTAATTCCTAAAAGCCTAGTGTTTATTTTTGGAGCCCAAGTGTTTTATCATCCTAAGCCTATGCCTATATATTATATTTAAGCCTTGAACTCAACCCAATCAAGCCCATATGTTTATATAAACATATATGTGTTATTATTGTGTAGTCCAAAATGTTAAGCCTATATGCCATGTATCCAATCGTTATGCGTTGGACCCGTGTCCAGCATGCTTGCTGGACACGGGTAACAGTGCCGTTAGGCACTGTTATCTCCTTTTTTTTTTTTTTTTTAAATTTCAGACCGCTTCATTGTAAGAGTATATGTTCATAATTTTATTACTATATGTTAATAACTATACATTCATAACTCCATAACTGTACGTTCATAACTCTATAACTGTACATTCATAACTGTACATTCATAACTCCATAACTGTACATTCATAACTCCATAACTGTACATTCATAACTCCATAATTGTACATTCATAATTTTCGAAGCTTTATGTTCACAATTTTAGAGCTCTATGTTCATAATTTTATCACTATATGTTCATAATTGTAAGTTCATAATGTTAGAGCTCTTTGTTCATAATTCGATCAATAACTGTACATTCATAATTCCATACTGTAGATTCATAATCTCATAACTGTAGATTCATAACTCCATAACTGTAGATTCATAACTCTATAACTGTACATTCATAACTCCATAACTGTACATTCATAATCTTCGAAGCTCTATATTCACAATCTTAAAGCTCCATGGTCATAATTTTATCACTATATATGTTCATAATTGTAAGTTCATAATGTTAGAGCTCTGTGTTCATAATTTCATAATTGCATAACTGTATATTCATAACGGCATAACTGTACATTCATAACGGCATAACTGTACATTCATAATAAAAAAAAAAAAATAACGCCGTTAACGCGCGCGAAATTTTTTTTTTTAACTAAATGACGCGTTTTTTTTTTAAAACGACGTCGTTTTGGGCCGGTGTCCACAATTCAATGTGGACACGGGTCCAGGGCATAATTTGCCTCATGTATCATTCTTGAACCTAAAAAATTACCCAACCTAACTTCCTAACCCAACCCACTCATTGTTTAACCCTACCATCTCTTGTGTGCATGAGTGTATGGTATCATCTTGTTTCCTTGAAATCAGCCGTGCACCCCTCTTCCCTTCCTCGGCCTATCTTCTACGGCGGTAACGCCATGTGCTCCCAAGCCGACAACCGCCTCCATCACCCTCCTTCTTCTAGACCGAACAACCCCCTTTGTTTAGCCCACGTCGTTTCCTCAAGCCTTAGGAGAGATGCGGCAGCTTTCTCTCCTTCCGGTAGGATCGGTGATCGGCAAGGCAGGAAGAAGCGAATGAGGCAACGACAAGCTGTCATCGCCCCTCTCCGTCGGAGCATCAGTGTGATGGCGTTGGTTCGCGACGAGTCACAGAGCTTCCGGCAGCAAGGATGAAGAGAAGTTCCGCAGCTTTGGGAAGCAGAACAGAGCCAAAAGTGGGGTGTGTTGGCCTCTTCGGACAGCAGCAACGGCGTGATGCGAGGTGGTGGTGGTACGTGGCGTCTCCGGCGGCGGCGTATCCCAGCGTGATGAAATCTCCTCCCCTCCCGGCGTGATATGAGGCTCCGGTGAAGCAAAGCAGGCACGGGTGGTGGAACCCACCGTGTTCCACCCGCGGCATGCAGTACGTGAAGAAGGAGAAGAAGATGGTGAGCCTCTTTCTTTGTCTTTGATGTTTAGTTTAGTATTAGATAGTTTTTGTTTAATTAGGTTAATAAGTTGTAACCTAGCTTAGTGGTTAGAAGGGGGGTTGTGAATGTTGTTGGCTAGGGTTCGAATCCGTTATTAGTGTTAGCTCTTAATATTATATAGTTTATCTTAGTTTGTGGGTAATTAAGGAACGATCTAGGGTTTAAATCCTGGGATACCTCTGTTATTTTGTTGTAAATATAATTGTTTTTATGATTATTTATAAGGTGGTTTAATTTTATAGTATTTGATATACTAGTATTTACGCCCGTGCGTTGCACGGAATGAATTTGTTATAATATTTTAAAAATATTTAGATCGATATACAATTGTATAAATTATAACATCGAATATTATAAAATATAATTGAAGAATTGAGTTGCACCGATTATGTTTTCTGATGTTATCAATACTTGAATTCGAGTAAATAATTGCCCAATTAATAGTTAACGTGTAGATATACGCATTCGGTGTTGCAACTTTAGAGATTTTATATATAGTGTTTATAATTTGTATTAATTGGACTAATTAGCTCGTTGTCTAGCAACTCAGTTATAGAAATTATTTATACGGAAGATATATTTTCTATGTAGATATATAGCAATTTTGTCATCTTTGTATATAAAAAACCATAATATCAATAACTTGAATTATACATTATTGAAAATCTCTTTGTAGACAACATTGGTAGTAGTAACGGAATTTTATCCATTCTCGTCTAGAGTTAAAACCATCAGACCATCAGGATGGATGACTCGGGAAAAATTCACATACAATAAACTGTGATTAAAGACGAGTTGTTTTAGTAATAACTCAACGTGAGTTAGTGTTTGACCCTGACTTTTGTTGATAGTCATGGCATATGCGAGCATCAACGTGAATTGTTTTCGTTAGAACTTGAATGGCAATCTCGTATCAGAAGGGCGAAAGACATTTTAATTGAAGATTTTACTTTTATTAATAGTATAAATATAGATTGGTGTAAATAATAATTAATAAATTATTATTTTCTTATAAAATTACATATAATTTCAAATGAATTTTCTCATTTATTACGCAGAATTTGTTTCCATTATTCTCACAATTATAATGGTTTAATTATTCTCAGCATTTGATAACCATCATCCATTTTTAAGTACACATTGACTTCAATGTGTGATAAAAATTCATTAGATATTAGTTAATTTTCATATAAAATTTTGTTACCAATTAAGCTTTATTAAATTTTTTTTACCAATTAATTAATATTCATATTCATTTGGGCGGGAATGTTGAAGATGATAATTTTACTTTTATTAATAGTATAAATTGGTGTAAATAATAATTAATAAATTATTATTTGTATATAAAATTACGCAGAATTTCAAACGAATTTTCTCATTTGTTAGGTAGAATTTGTATCCATTATTTTTATAATTATAATAATTTAATTATTCTCATAATTTGGTAACCATTTTTCATTTTTATATACATATTGACTTTAATCTGTGGTAACAATTCATTAGATATTAGTTAATTTTCATATAAAATTTTGTTACCAATTAAGCTTTATTATTTTTTACTAATTAATTAATACTCATATTAATTTGGGTTGGGATGTTGTAAAGGAGGATTTTACTTTTATTAAAGTCATTTCACTAAGAACTTGGAGGGTGTGGTTGAGTGGAAGGGACGCATCCATCCTTATTAACCAAAGACAAGGATTTGATCATTGCCTTTGGGAATTGAGCAACTTTAAATCTCCAGGCCAGCCCTTTCACCCAAAAGAGGGGCATTAGTCACTTTATCTAATCATATTATATTAATTTCATTTTGAAATCATTGGTTCACATATTTGATTTATTTATTTTTTCTTTAATTATTCTCGTTGTAAACATAAATGATATTGCAATAATTAATTTATAATATTTATCAAATTGTATTTTTTTAAATGTAAAATTTTCTCATGTTTAGGGATTAAAAATATTTTAAAATTATTTTTTATTAGTAAGTATTTTTATTTCTAAAATATTTTCCAGCAACCCAAACACTCCCTTAGTCTCTAATAAAAAACTAAAAAATAAAAGTTATTTCATTAAGAAAATTAAAACTAATTAAAGTAAATATAATCATGCTATATTTATTTGTAACTGTATATTAATTTCATTTTGAAATCATTGGTTCACATCTTTGAATTATTTATTTTTTTCTTTAACTATTATAAACAAAAATTATGATATTTATCAAATTGTATTTATATAACATTTGCACATGTTATGAGGTGTTAAAAAATATTTCAAATTATTTTTTATTAGCATGTATTTTTATTTTAAAATATTTTCCAGCAGGATAAACACTCCCTTAGGCTCCCATAAAAAAAAAAAAAACTGATAAAGAAAAGTCATTTCATTAAGAAAATTAAAACTAATTAAAGTAAATCTAATCATGCTATATTTATTTGCAATTGTATATTAATTTCATTTTGAAATCATTGGTTCACATTTTTGAATTATTTATTTTTTTCTTTAACTATTATAAACACAAAATTTGATATTTACCAAATTGTATTTTAAAAATATATAACATTTACACATGTTATGAGGGGTTAAAAAATATTTTAAATTATTTTTTATTTGTATGTATTTTTATTTTAAAATATTTTTCAACAATCCAAACACTCCTTTAGCCTCCCATAAAAAAAACTGACAAAGAAATGTCATTTCATTAAGGAAATTAAAATTAATTAAAGTAAATCTAATCATGCTATATTTATTTGTAACTGTATATTAATTTCATTTTGAAATCATTGGTTCACATATTTGAATTTGTTTTTAATTATTATAATTTATAAACAGAAATGATATTGTACTAATTAATTTATGATATTTATCAAATTGTATTGTTTAAAAAATATAAGATTTACAAATGGTATGAGGGGTTACAAAATATTTTAAAATTATTTTTTATTAGTAAGTATTTAAAAAAAATAAAAATTCCACCAACTCAACACTCCCTTAGCCTCCCATAAACAATTGATAAAGAAAAGTCATATCATTAAGGGAATTAAAACTAATTAAAGTAAATGTACTCATACTATATTTATTTGTAACTATATATTAATTTCATTTTGAAATTATTGGTTCACATATTTGAATTATTTATTTTTTTCTTTAATTATTATAAACATAAATGATATTGTATTAATTAATTTATGATATTTATCAAATTGTATTTTTTAAAATATAGTGTTTTACTCGAGAATTTTTTTTGTTATTATGAATTTAAAATGAAATTAGAAAAATAAAAAGATTTTAAAATGTACAATATAATAATATAGTTGGACTTTTATATATTTGGTCAAGTATCTATTTTCATAACATACAAAATTAAAATTAAAATATTGTATGGTTAGTATAATATCTAATCATGTACATATTTAGATAAGTTTATAGAAAAAAATTATAAAATTAAATTGATTTATTACAAATTGTATTTCATATATATATTATAATTCCAAAAATATTAATAATAATAATAACTAAGAAAATTGTACTTAGAAATCAATAAAAATGTAAATTCTAAATTTTGTATGAATAAATATAAACTCTAATCGGACGCATATCCTTATATGATTGAATAATACATTGTATATACACATAATATTTATTAATATGTATATATAAAAATTCTATAATATAATTCATTCATTATAATTTGTATTAATAGATTTATATTTAAAAATTTAAAAAGCTGTGTTATATTTTCGGTAAAATATAAACATATTCATTCGTTTTTCTTAATATTTCATTTCCTTTTGAGTATATTCATTTCTTTTTTTTTTTTCTTTTATAAAAATAATTAATATTTATTTCTATTCATTTTTCCTAATAATTGAAATTAATTGGCATGATTTCCATGTCGATTAGGATATTAATAACGGATTTCTGTTTGAAATATTCATTTCCTTTCTGATTAAAAAATAATATAATTATAAAAATATAATTACTGATTATATTTCTAATAAAATATTAATATATTCATTTCATTTTTCCTTCATAAATAATTAATATAAGTATAATAATTATAATCATATAATTACTGATTATATTTTAAATGAAATATGAGTATATTCATTTCCTTTTTCACTCATAGAAAGAGTTAATATTCATTTCCATTTATTTTTCCTTCATAATTTTTTCCTAATATTTCATGTGGTGGTTACTAATTTTTTCGTAGGGAAAACGGTGTTATATTTCCAATAAATTTTTAATATTAAATCTTTTTTTCATTTGGCCTGATTCCTGTGTCTATTAGTAACAAAATATTAATAATAGATTCTCGTGTGTAAAATTCATTTTTTCTGTTCATATTCATTTCCTTTTTCCTTCATAAATAATTAATATAATTATAATAATATAATTACTGATTATATTTTAAGTGAAATATGGATATATTCATTTCCTTTTTCATTCATAGAAAGAGTTAATATTTGTTTCCATTTCTTTTTCCTTCATAATTTTTTCCTAATATTTCATTTGGTGGTTACTAATTTTTTTTGTAGGGAAAATTGTGTTATATTTCCAATAAATTTTTAATATTAAATCCTTTTTTCATTTGGAATGATTCCCATGCCTATTAGTAACATAATATTAATAATAGATTTTCGTGTGTAAAATTCATTCCTATTTCTGGTCATAAAAACAATGTGGTATGTTTGTAATATTCATTTTCAATCACAAAAACAATTTGGTATGTGTTTAATAATCATTTCCTTTTTCCTTTACCCTAATTTTCTGTGTAGCAAATTTGTTATTTACTTATTAAGCACTTTTTTTTTTTAATTCGAGTCCATTTTTAATATTAATTTCTTTTTTCTTTTGGTCTGATTTCTGTGCCAAAAGCCGTGTTATATTCTTAGTGAAATATAAACATATTCATTCGTTTTTCATCATATTTCATTTCCTTTTGAATATATTTATTTCTTTTTTTTCCATCATAAAAAGAATTAATATTGATTTTTATTCATTTTTCTTAATAATTGTCGATTAATTGGCCTGATTTTCATGTCGATTAGTAACATGATATTAATAACAGATTTCTTTGTGAAATATTCATTTCCTTTCTCGTTCATAAAAAGAATTAATATTCATTTCCACATAATTAAAAGTAATATAATTATAAAAATATAATTACTGATTATATTTCCAGTAAACTATTAATATATTCATTTCATTTTTTCTTCATAAATAATTAATATAATTATAATAACTATAATCATATAATTACTGATTATATTTTAAGTGAAATATGAATATATTCATTTCCTTTTTCACTCATAGAAAGAGTTAATATTCATTTTCATTTCTTTTTTCCTCATAATTTTTTTCTAATATTTCACGTGGTGGTTACTAATTTTTTCGTAAAGAAAACGGTGTTACATTTTCAATAAATTTTTAATATTAAATCTTTTTTTTTCATTTGGCCTAATTCCTGTGTCTATTAGTAACAGAATATTAATAATAGATTCTCGTGTCTAAATTTTATTTTTTTCCTTTCATATTCATTTCCTTTTTTCTTCATAATTAATTAATATAATTATAATAATATAATTACTGATTATATTTTAAGTGAAATATGGATATATTCATTTCCTTTTTTCATTCATAGAAAGAGGTAATATTTGTTTCCATTTCTTTTTTCTTCATAATTTTTTCCTAATATTTCATTTGGTGGTTACTAATTTTTTTCGTAGGGAAAACTGTGTTATATTTCTAATAAATTTTTAATATTAAATCCTTTTTTCATTTGGCATGATTCCCATGCCTATTAGTATAACAGAATATTAATAATAGATTCTCGTGTGTAAAATTCATTCTTATTTCTGGTCATAAAAACAATCTGGTACGTTTGTAATATTCATTTTCAATCATAAAAACAATCTGGTACAATGTTTAATAATTATTTTCTTTTTCCTTTACCCAAATTTTCTGTCTAGCAAATTAGTTATTTACTTATTAAGCACATTTTTTAATTCGAGTCCATTTTTAATATTAATTTCGTTTTTCTTTTGGTCTGATTTCTGTGTCAATTAGTAACAGAATATTAATAACAAATTTTATTATTACAATTAATTCTTTAGTTTTTTTTTTTGAATTAGAATAATAATAATTGTAATTATATTAATTAATTAATTGTATGGATATTTTTTTGCAATGAGATACAGATCCACTAATATGCAATGTACCCAGATGTGTTCTTCTGCCTCAAACCCTAATGAATCATACACATGTTGCATCTTAAATGCACGTAGATATAGACATTCATTTTTTTTTTTTGAGAATGCTAATCGATTCACTGATAGTTGAAGGTAGATAACAATACTTATAATATGAAATTAAACATTTTGGAAGAATAATATGAAATTAAACTCAAATCCAAGTTACTTTACATCTATTAACCCCTAATTAAGATTATATAATAAGGAAACATAGATTTAAATGATTTCATCTAAGAGCTTGTAAATATGGTGACTGCTTTAGTGTTTTTAGAGAGACAACGTGCTTTACCAATTCGCCAGGAAGAACCAATCTCATGCCGGTCTGAATCTCGCGGGAAGTGATTATCGGCTTCTTGTTGTAGTGGGCCAAGCGAGTCACCTCTTGGGCAAGCTTCAAGAAGATATCGTTGATGAAGCTATTCATGATGTCCAAACTGCAAAACATATTGAAGTACGTGAGAATATAGTTAGAAAAATGTAGAAAATTCATACAAAAAGAAAGCAGAAAGATGAGTTTGAGATTCTTTGATTGAAGAAGCTCTTGTATTTATAGGTAGAAAATACTAATTCAAAAGGAAAGTATAATAATTTATTTATTTAAGGTAATAACATTATTATTATTATTATTATTATTATTATTATTATTATTATTATTATTATTATTATTATTATTATTATTATTATTATTATTAACATTATTATTTATTTATTTAATTTCCATTTGACATTTACTTACCAAATAAGTTTTACTACAAAAGTTTTGGGGGGAAAATTTGTTAGGAGGATTTTATTTATTTATTTTCCATTTGACATTTACTTACTAAATAAGTTTTACTACAAAAGTTTTGGGGGGAAAAATTGTTAGGAGGATTTTACTTTTATATATATATATAGATATATAGATATAGATTAGTTATGTAAATAATTAATTTATAGTACATTATTATATGGTATGTACTTGCTATATATGTGATATTTGTATGTGGTACGTGTATTATATATATATATATATATATATATATATATATATATATATATATATATATATTTCTATTATTTCTAATCTTCTTAATTAATTATCCTAATGGGTAGCTCAACTGGTCATAGAGGTGAAACTTTGGAAGAATTATCCTAATTACCTGAATATATGTATACCTATTCGGTACCTAATTATTCATAATCAATTCTTATGTTATATTTATATATATAGATAAATTACCTAATCATTCCTAATCAATGCCCAATTTCTTTTAATACACACACACACGTTACATACCACTCTCCCTAATCTACTCAAATCCACTCCATTGTTGACTTAGTCATTATCTATATATTTTTCTATTCATCTTCAATTCCTTCTTCAATTATTTTCTCTCCCCTCCTACACCCAATTGCCGAAGAACCAAGAAAAGAATGTTATTCTTCATCATCATAGTCTTCTCCATCATCATCAATTAGAGCTAGTGGATGAGAATCATCAACTTTTAGTAATTCGAGTGTACGCAGTGGACACTTTTACTTCTTGAGTAAGATTTATGTCTACTTAAAATTTATTTACCCCAAAGAAAAATCATTTTAGTAAGTGCTTATGTGATAAATTTGTTGTTGGATAATTATGTGAAATATTATGTGATTTGTGGAATTATGTGACTTATTATGATATTTGTGGTGCATTTTGGATATATGCAATTTGTGATGTGTAATTTAATAATGTATATACTGTGAAGAAGGTTTGATATGTATTTTTGTATATCCCTTAATATATAAAATTGGGATAGTGTGTATTGGGGATAATAATAAAGGTATAAGAAAATGCTTAAGTGTGAACGTATTCTTATGGTACGTATTCATGAAAAACATGTCACATGGTTTGTCAATTGTTATAATGGTTATTGATGCAAGCGTAAGGTTGAAATTATTATTTTGGTGTAAAGATCAGACTTATGATATAAGATGTGAATTTTGAAAGTTATAGTTATACATATATTTTGTTTCGGAGGATGGTGATACTTGGAGTTTTGAAATCTCCTTTTTGGTTACTATTATTATTATCAGAGCTGAGATCTCTCTAATTGAATTGGCCACCGGTTCGTAGATTTGTCCGGTTTATTTTGGATTTGGTTTTGGATATGATTTGGTTTGGAAGCTTGAAATTTTTCATTTGGATCCATCCCTCCTTGGCATTGTATATAATAACTATTGTTGGACATGTGAAAAGTTTAACCAATTATTTGGAAAATTTACCATGGTGGTTATTTTGAGAGTTTTGGATACTCTCTATTTGCTGGTTATCTTGAGAGATTGAAAACTCTCTTTGGGTTATTAAATTGTGATTTCGGTAATTTTCCTTAATTGGTTATATGGAAATTTTGAGGATATGATTATATGAAAATGTTGAGATAAAGGTTTATGGAGAATTTTGAGGAAAGAATAATGGTTGAATAATTTTGGATTATGGATAGGCAATGCCTTAGTCGATTAGCTAGAAGTTGTTATGGATATTTTTGTAATTAGATGTGTGATTTCCTCAATATATATATTTTTAAATGATTAAAGACTATTGGTATTGTTGAGAATAAAAATGTTTTAAGGGGTTTATGTGCAAGTTATATGCTCCTATGTGTTATGTGTTATGTGCAAATGTTTTACGGGGTGGAGTAAGTCTTACCGTTGTATGCTGAATTTGTTCCCCCTTTAGTTCTTTTGCAGGTGTTGTTGCATGGCATTTGGAGCATGAGAGCGAACCCTTCTAAATTAGTCTTTTGGAGTTGTTATTTTTATTAGATAATCTAGAGGTTGTATTTAATGCATTGCAATAGAATATATTATGGGTTGTTTTAGTAGTGTTGGTTTTAGCTTGTGCGTTTAGATATAGCTTGTATCTAAACGTGGCAGTAGCATCCCTTTTCCCCTTGTTTTGTTTAGCTTCCACAAACTATACGATGGTTTCTAATTAAATAAAAGAAGAAAAAAATAAAATTTTCTCGAATTTTGGTCGTGGAAAATTGGGGTGTTACAAATCCCCTTATGAGCATAATTAGTTTTATTAGTGCTTTTGTTAATAGTTGGGATCCGGTTTAATTCTCAGGTTCCCGTTTGCCTTATGAGTTGAGCCTAGCCTTTGTTGGCGTTGTTTTGGTTGGATAAGCGATTGAGTTAACCCATGCTCTACAAAATCTATTTTGCTTACCAATATGATGATTTCTTGGATTCTACATGTGTTTTTCTATGAAATGTGAGTGTTTATGCATTGTCTTGTGAAAATGCATATCTAGAGCTTGTTATTAGGGTTCATGTATGTCATTGCTTGGTTTTAAAAGTTGTTGATAATCTTAATGAATAGACTTTATCCCTTTTCTAAGCTTATATTGGTTTTAAAAGTTGTTGAAAATCGGGGGTGTTACAATAAGACATATCATCGTCTAAAGGGATCACTTCCGGTGGTAGAACATGTGTCGGGTCGTGAACATATTTCTTAAGCTGAGACACGTGGAAAACATTATGCACTCGCTCCAACTCCATAGGCAAAGCCAACCGATAAGCCATATTCCCAACCCTCTCGAGTATCTCATAAGGTTCTATGAATCGGGGGCTTAGCTTGCCCTTCCTTCCAAACCTCATCACTCCCCGGGTGGGAGATACTTTCAGCCAAACGTTATCCCCAACCGCGAACTCTACTTGCCTTCTTGCTAAGTCGGCGTAGGACTTTTAACGATCTTGTGCCGCTTTCATCCATTCCTGAATCTGTTTAATCTTTTATGCGGTGTCAAGCAAGAACTGCGGGCCCAAAACTACCGGATTGACCATATTCTCCTAGCACAACGTACTGCAACACTTTTGACCGTATAGAGCCTCGTATGGAGCCATGCGTATACTCGAGTGATGACTGTTGTTATAGGAAAACTCTATTTAATCTAGGTGATCCTCCCATGATCCTTGAAAATCCAGCATACATGCTCTCAACATGTCCTCGATGGTCTGAATAGTCCTCTCTGTTTGTCCGTCTGTGGCCGGATGGAAGGCGGTACTGAGATTTAGCTTGGTTCCCAAGGCTAATTACAAGGATTTCGAAAACTGAGATAAGAATCTTGGATCCCAATCGGAGACAATATCCCTTGGTACCCCGTGATATTTCACCACCTGATTAACATAAGTTTCGGCCAACTGCGTCATCGTCCATGTTTCTTTCATCGCAACCAGTCTTGGCCAAGCGATCAACTATTACCCAGATTTTGTCCTTACCGGAGCGGGTCACCGGTAAGCCTCCCACGAAATCCATAGATATGGAGTCCCATTTTCCTTGTGGAACTTCCAACGGGTGTACTAAGCCCTTGACCCTACAACGCCCCGCTTTAACCTTCTGACAATTCAAGCATCTGCCCACGAACTCTGCTACCTCCTTCTTCATGTTGGGCCACCAGAAGAGCTTTTTCACATCTTTGTATAATTTGTCGCCTCCGAGATGTACCGAGTAGGGTGTATTATGGCCTTCTTCCAAAATCTGACGCTTCAACCGATCACACGATGTAGGTACACAAACGACCTCGTATCTCAACTCCCCATCCGTGGACAACTCAAATGATGCGGCCCAACATATGAAGATCCATTAAGAGTACTAATTGGGCCAATCACAAGACCCAAGTCCAAACAATTAAGGAAACTCTTCATTGGTGATGTTCAAAGATGGTGGAAATCCAAGTCAAGCCCATTTGCAAAATATGAAGAAGAACTCAAGGCTTTTTTATAATTGTTTAAGTGCTGATTTTGGTGATTAAATTAGGCCCAAATCAGCCCTATTATTTTTGGTCATCATTAATTTAAATTGTTTGGCATAAAAGAGAAAACACTAGTTGTATTTAGAAAGGATTCCTTAAATCCTTTTCTAAATAAAACTCTATTTACTTGTTTTCTAGATTAGGTTTAGGACTCTTTTTCCCATTGTATTTAGATTACAATGCTGCCCTATACCTATAAATAGGGCACATCCATATCAGTTTTAAACAGGCTTTAATTCAATAAAATTCTTAAGTTTTTCTTTACACTTGTGTAAGAAACCTTATGGCTAATTGTGGACACAATTAGTGGTTAGTCGTGGACTCGACTAGCAAATTGATTCGTGGACTCGAATCAATCTTACTTTCTTCAGCCCTAGATTTAGGTTCGTGGACTCGTTCTTGAATCGAAGGAAACTAGATCCGACTCTAGTTGATTGAAGATTGCAACATCGAGGTAACTTGAAGCTGCATGGGATTCTTCTAAGTCTTTGAGGATTCGAGACAAAGGGTTTCTCGTGAGGTTTAAGGTATTTCGATCCATCTCTATCTTTACATTGAGAGCAATTCTTGGGATAATACTCATCTTATTTGAATCTTTGACTAGATTCATATCAATTTGGTATTCAGAGCCTAGGTTTATCTCTTTATCATTAGAAATTTGGTTTATTTGGTTTCTTAGGTTTATCTCGTTCCTATCTTACATACTACTTTTATTCGTGTCTTATTCATTAAAACCCCCAAAAAAAAATTTTCCTTTGCATTCTTGATTATTTTCTTGAATCATGATACATGTTCTTTAGTTTCTTGAAAACAATCCCGAAATAGTTTTCCATTTTTCCCGTCCAATATCAACGAGACCTCACACCTCCTAAGCAAAATATTACCATAAATTCGGTCAGGAAAACAACCCCATCTTACCCATACCTATATCCAAAGCGCATGTACGCGCAATCACGTCGCAATCACACCCTGTCCAGATTTCCGCGTTCTGTGACCAGTTTCAAAGAATGACCTATATCTCGAGATCCACTAGTTATTTTTATCTGAAATTTTTATATGTTTTAGATATCTTCTGGGGCTTTCTATTGATATATCATACACTTGCTAATTCCTTACGGTCATTGAGATATTGATCTTCGAAGTAAGGGCAGCGTTTCTGTTTTTTTTTTTGGGTGATTCTTGAAATTCTTGATTCTGTTTTGAAGTGCTTGTGTGGAACCACTTGGTCTGAAATTTTTGGTGATATTTACAGTAATTATTTGGAGGTTATTTATCAAAAAAATCAAAAAAAAATCAAGAAAGTTGAAAAAAAAAAAGCAAAAAAGAGAAAGCAATAAAGAAGAAGAATAAGGTTGGGGAAAGAATTTGGCTGGTAGGAGAATTTTGGAGGGACAAGGAAGGGGAAAAGTATAAGGTTGGAAGGAGTTTTTTAATGATTCCTAATTGGTTGTGGTACACGTGAACCCATTTTATATTCTATTTGTCTCTATCTTTTGATATTGGTCTTGCATATCTTTCTGCCATACTTCCTTCTTTAGTTTCCTTTTTCTTTCAAATCTTATTTAGTTTCTTTGCTCGTATTGTCCTTTTTTTTTTGCTTCTTGCTCTCAATTTTATTAACTATCTCACGATACACCCTTACTCTCAAAGGCTTGTGATGTTTTCCAAGGTACGTTTTCTTGAACTTTGAGGTTGAATCCATATCAACTTGAGTTCCGGACTAGAATTTTCCTTTTTGGAAAAAGGCTTGTGAGAGTATCTGCCACCTTGAGCGATACACGAGTGGAGTGTGTGTTTGTAAGAGTGTGTAGTGCACCTCCGAGCCATATAATCCACCTCTTACCTGTGAGCTGAGAATCGAGAGGGAGCGAGCCAACTTTTTGGTTTCACTAACATGAATACTCACATATCTTCTTGTTTTTAGATTTTGTTTCTCATCTACAGATGGCTGAAGAGGTTCCAAACACACGTAAGAGATTAGAGCATAAAATAGATGCTCTAGCCTTTGCCATGGAAGGTTTAAGCACTCAAATGACTAATCTAGAGCAACACCCTAAGCGAGTGCAACTGCCACTCTATACTAGGGGAAACATTCATGGAAAGGGATGCATTATCGTTATCAATTCGGATCGTTGTATGAATTTAGCTAGTGCAGCCATGGTGGACTACCTTAAGTTACCTCTTATCAATCACCCCCAACCATACAATCTTATTGATTCTGGGGATGTGAGAGTGACTAAACAAGTTTTTATTTCTTTTTGTATTGGTAAGTATTATGATGAGGTTCTATGCGATATTGTGCCAATGCGTACTGCACATGTTTCACTTGGAAGGTCATGGCAACATGATAGACATTTTTATTATAATGCACTCAACAACACATGCAATGTCACCTATAATAGATTTATACATGTGCTTAAGCCTCTACTTCCAAAACAAGTAGAAGAAATTCAATTGAGATCGAAGCAAGTTCTCAAACCAGCCTTGAAGAAAGAAGAAATCAAAGAGAGCAAACTGGAACCTCCACGTTTAGAATTGGAGTCACCACTCCAGTCCTCTAACTTAGATTGTAGCCAAACAAAGGAACCGCTATCAGTGGTACAGTGGAAAGAACCAGCCAGAGCTATCAAAGTGCAGCCTCGCTTGCTAACAAAAAAAGATAATAAGCAAGAGAAAAGAAGGGGAGTAACTACTTACTCACTTTTATTTCAAAAGCATGCATTAAAATTCTCTAGATTTGTTTGCCATGTTTCTATTAATGACCTACTTGCCAGATGTGCTAGAAATTTGTTTGCATCAATACATCCAAGATTCCTTAATTTTGATTTTACTAAAACTTTATTTGATAGAGATAAGGAATCACTTGGAAGTTATAAGGCACATTAACTTCTTATGGCAAATACCACTTGCACAAGGGGTTTTGGTTCAAAGTCAATGGGATTGACACTTTTTGCTTTGTTTTGGGCAATGATTTAATTGTTGATTCACATACGGGACATTTTGATTTTCTAAAGAGTAATGATCTTTTGCATGAATATTTTCATTGGCCAAAGAAGAAAAAAGATGTAGAATCTTATGTTCAGAATTGTGCTACTTACCACCATAATACATCTAAATCATTACTTGATATTTCCATGAATTTTCTGTTTGATTTTACCTTAAGCTCTAGGAGGAAAGATTTTGTGCTTGTTGACAATTCAAATAATATGCATAAATTTAATATGTCTCATTTTGTTGAATTATTACCATCCAGAATGTTTATATTCCCTGATGTGTCATTAGACTTAATTGCCTTACTTGTTGATTGTAGGATGATGATTGGAGCGACTCGTGTCAAGCATCCCAAGAAAAAGTTCCATGAGCGTGATAAAACAGAAAGTGAGCTTGCTACCTTGTCTTTCACTGAAGATTTGGATTCGAGGACGAATCCTTTTCAAGAATGGGAGAATAATAGGAACCAGTACACATGGAATCCAGTATGGGTAAATAGTGGGCTCATCACAAGGCCCATAACTACGACCTTAAAACATCATTGGTGGAACAAACAACAAAGACCAATAATAAGTCCATTCGATAGAGGAAAATATTATAGTGGCCAATTTCAAGTGATATCATGGATCGAAGACAATGCTTACAAGATTCGAGGTCGAATCATTTTAAAGAAGGGGAGGATGATGCGGCCCAACATATGAAGATCCATTAAGAGTACTAATTGGGCCAATCACAAGGCCCAAGTCCAAACAATTAAGGAAACTCTTCATTGGTGATGTTCAAAGATGGTGGAAATCCAAGTCAAGCCCATTTGCAAAATATGAAGAAGAACTCAAGGTTTTTTTATAATTGTTTAAGTGCTGATTTTGGTGATTAAATTAGGCCCAAATCAGCCCTATTATTTTTGGTCATCATTAATTTAAATTGTTTGGCATAAAAGAGAAAACACTAGTTGTATTTAGAAAGGATTCCTTAAATCCTTTTCTAAATAAAACTCTATTTACTTGTTTTCTAGATTAGGTTTAGGACTCTTTTTCCCATTGTATTTAGATTACAATGCTGCCCTATACCTATAAATAGGGCACATCCATATCAGTTTTAAACAGGCTTTAATTCAATAAAATTCTTAAGTTTTTCTTTACACTTGTGTAAGAAACCTTATGGCTAATTGTGGACACAATTAGTGGTTAGTCGTGGACTCGACTAGCAAATTGATTCGTGGACTCGAATCAATCTTACTTTCTTCAGCCCTAGATTTAGGTTCGTGGACTCGTTCTTGAATCGAAGGAAACTAGATCCGACTCTAGTTGATTGAAGATTGCAACATCGAGGTACTTGAAGCTACAATGGGATTCTTCCAAGTCTTTGAGGATTCGAGACAAAGGGGTTCTCGTGAGGTTTAAGGTATTTCGATCCATCTCTATCTTTACATTGAGAGCAATTCTTGGGACAATACTCATCTTATTTGAATCTTGGACTAGATTCATATCATCAAACAGTCCCCCTCTTCCTTTGGCCAGGTTATCTCTTGCCCTCATTAAGCTAGCATCCTTCAACTGTTCCGCTTTGATCTCCTCCAAAATCGTAGGTACGACCCTTAGGTTGAAAAGACGGGCTTCCGACTCGACTTCGCCTTGCTCCACCATTTCTAGGTTCATCCTTTGGAATTCCTTGCAAAGCTCGTCAGCCACTACCCAAATGGAACTAACGACATGATTGGTCTTCCTGCTTAGAGCGTCCGCCACAACATTTGCTTTCCCTTCATGATACTGTATGTCCAACTCATAGTCTTTGATGAGTTCTAACCACCGTCTTTGACGCATGTTGAGATCCTTTTGGGTGAAGATATACTTGAGGCTCTTGTGGTCCGTGAAGATCTTACAACGCACGCCATACAAGTAATGCCTCCAAATTTTCAAAGCGAAAACCACGGCTGCCAACTCTAGATCGTGCGTGGGGTAGTTCTCTTCATGCCCCTTAAGCTGTCGTGAGGCATAAGCTATCACTCTCACATTCTGCATCAATACGCATCCTAGTCCTTTCTTGGACGCATCACTGTATACCTCGAACCCCTCTGTCCCGGATGGTAAGATCAGCACTGGTGCGGTCGTGAGTCTCTCTTTCAACTCCCGGAACGCTAACTCGCAAGCTTGATTCCATTGGAAAGGCATGTCCTTCTTTAACAGCTTTGTCAACGGTTGAGCCACTTTAGCGAAGCCCAACACAAACCTTCGGTAGTAGCCAACTAACCCAAGGAAGCTTCTTACTTCCGCCACGGTTGTTGGAACGGTCCACTCCTTCACCGCTCGAATCTTATCCGAATCCACCGAGATGCCTCTGCTGTCTATCACATGGCCTAAGAATGCCACGCTATCCTTCCAGAACTCACATTTCGAAATCTTGGTGTACAACTGCTTTTCCCTCAGAATCTAGAGTACTGTCCGAAGATGCCCTACGTGCTCTTCTTTATCCCGAGAATACACAAGGATGTCGTCGATGAACACGATCATTAAGTCGTCGAGATGAGGCTTGAACACTCGATTCATTAGATCCATGAACACCACTGGTGCATTGGTCAACCGGAACGGCATCACCGTGAACTAGTAGTGGCCGTAGCGAGTTCGGAATGCCGTCTTAGGTATGTCCTGGTCTGCCACTTTCAACTAATGGTAACCTGATCTTTGATCAATCTTGGAGAACACCCCAGCACCTCGGAATTGATCAAACAAGTCGTCGATCTGCGGTAGGGGATACTTGTTCTTGATTGTGACTTGGTTCAGCTCGCGATAGTCGATGCACAACCTCATGCTCCCATCTTTCTGCTTTACAAAAGCACCGGCGCTCCCCACGTGACGTACTCGGCCGGATGT
Source organism: Ipomoea nil (assembly GCF_001879475.1). Lineage (NCBI taxonomy): Eukaryota > Viridiplantae > Streptophyta > Magnoliopsida > Solanales > Convolvulaceae > Ipomoea > Ipomoea nil. The sequence continues at coordinate 115,273 of NW_017617143.1, forward strand.
AGCATTTGTATAACAACTCTTGCAACTGAGTCTTCAACTCCTGAATCTCCTTGGGCGCTAAACGATAGGGAGCTTTAGATATAGGAGTTGTACCAGGTACAAGATCCACTGAGAATTCAACTTCTCTCGGAGGAGGCATTCCCAGGATCTCCTCGGGGAAGACATCAATGAACTCGCATACAACTGGTATGCTCTTAGCCGCATCTCCGTTTGCCTTCAGGTTTTCAACTGAGCACAAGAAGATCTCGTGGTCTTTCTCCACGTACTTTTTCATCTTCATCATGGACACTAACTTGATCCTCGGCTCTTCTGTTGATCCTCGGTACGACACCCTCTTCCCACTTGGCCCTATCAAAACCACTTTCTGCTCACCACACAAGATCTGAGCTCTGAACTGCCCTAGCCAGTCCATACCAAGGACCACGTCTACCCAGTCCAGGCCGAACTGTATTAGATTACTGGAAAACTCTTCTCCACCGATGGCTATCTTAACGTCATTGAAGAGACGGTCGCAGGTTTTAACTTCTCCGGATGCCACTTTGATGTTTAACTTCACCCCGACGCCTTCGGTTAGGCCTAACTTCTTAACGAGTCCCGGGGATATGAACGAGTTGGACGCTCCGGAATCGAACAAGATTACCGCTGGGACGGCATGAACCAGAAATGTCCCTATCACTACATCACTGTCCCCCGCTCAAGCCTCCCTTAGGATGAGGATTGTAACACCCCGAAATTTTAAAACTTTTGAGACTTATATAATAAAGGTAAATTCCCATTAAATCCCAAAACATAACATAAGAGTACGGGGTGCTATGTCACACCTGAGCTAGAGAACTCAGGTGCACAGGCTAACTAACTAATATCCTCAATAATGTCAATACATAAGCAAGGCACGCAGGCCGAAAGGGAAACTATCTACTCTACGCTCAAAATCTCTAGCGCGCTCCAGTGTCTACTCATCTGTGCCTGAAAGCCAAATATATCTGTTCAGCGAGAGATGCTAGTAACCCACTCCAACGCGTTGAAATACATTATATATATATATATATATATATATATATATATACGAAAAAGCCATTTCGAAGCAGGAAGATATATACTTAAGAGACACTAGTTTTAAAACCAAGAATAGACTCGAGAGATAGAGATAAGCACATTTAACAGTTATAACCAGGCATATAAAGATACTAGCATAAATCCTATGGTCACATATTCACTTCATCCCATTCACATCATCATTCAATTCTCATCTCATCACACAAGCATACTTTGATGGCACCACAGGACCAATCGCATGCCCATACATGAGGGTAAACGCATATAGCTCTGACATGGCCCCGCAGCACCCTGCCTCGTATCGCAATACAAAGGGGTCGATCGCAACCGACCGATGAACCGCAGCTCATCATAATGTTTGATCGCAACCAAACTGTGGACCGCAGCCCAAGAGTGATCATCTGACCGCAGCCAGGAATATGAAACGCAGCTCATGTAAAACGTTTGATCGCAACCAAACGGTGGACCGCAGCCCAAGAGTGTAATTCTGACCGCAGCTCAGGAATAACCAATTTGATTGCAACCAAATTGGGATATCATTCACACATAACACATAGCAAACACAGGCAACCCACATTAGCACATTGGGAAAGGGGAGAAGACGTATAATGAAACCTATGCGTGGTCATCCACATACTAGGAATAATCCTAAGGGGTTCATACTTCATTTACCTAGGCCAACGGGATACCAATTCAACTAGCATGCGATATATAAGACTCTTTTATCCTACGAATGGTACCCGAAACATCAAACTAGACTTAGGCACGATAAACGGAGTCCGCTGGAACACCACGAGGGTCGGGGAAACATCAAATGGGGAGGCCAAAGACCCAAGGTGGGCAAATTCCAGCGGGTAGCCGGTGGGTGGAGGACCACCCGCCGGCGACAAGTCTCCGGGCAGCCGGTGCCTGGCGGGCAGTCGCCTGCCTGCCGGCTGCCCGCTGCCGGCGGCGTGTTTTCCTGGCAGTGGGTAGGTGGCGGGTCCCCCTACCCCCACCTACCTCCACTGACTCTTTATCAAAATAAACGTCCCGAGATCCGTTGTGGAACCCGAAACCATGCTTAGACACTTTTAAACGTAATTGACGACACCACGTAGACAATTAACGGATCAAAAGTAAGAATCATATAGCACACACCATATCATGATTTCTAAATAAAATCAACACCCGAACATGCGAAATCCCCCCCAATTATATCAAGAATAACACAATGCGAAATCCCCAATTTGACCTAGGGCTCTAATCACATTTAAATCCTCAAAATCATAGTTCGTCTTTTAACATCAAGAAACGTCAAGATTCGTCAAGAATATCACATAACCATCAAGAACCTCTTATCATCATCAAGATCATCAAGATCACACATAAAATCATCTCACCAATTATCAAGATCATATCATAAATATCATAAACGATTCAACAAGACACAAGTATAGAGAGGAAGCCAAAGAAGATAATTATAGCAAGGAAAATAGGTTTTGTTGAGACATGGGTTACCTCTTAGCCTTAATTAATTTCCTTGGCTATGAAGGGTCTTTCTTTAAGATTCCTTCTTTCTTGATTTCTCCTAGGGGGATTCTTGGAACTTCTTGTATGGTGAGAGATTATTGTGGTGTGGGTTCTAGGTGCCTCCTATGTCCCCTATTTATATACCTAAGTGTCCTAATTAGGGCTAGTTCTATTCCCTATAGGACTAAGGGGTTGGTTATAGAGATGTGGGCCTATGGATTATGGTGGGCCTTTCTTAATTAATTAGTTAATGAGGTTTATTTCTTCTTTTCCGGGTAAATAGTTAATTGGTTCATGGGCCGTAACACGGGGTGTTACAAGGATCCTCTCTTGTGATGACTCTTCAATCACGAGACGTTGGAAAGGTAGATGAGGTCTAGATGTTCTTCCCATGTCCCTTGGAAATCTAACATGCAGGCTCTTAGCATGTCTTCGAAAGTCTGAATGGTCCTCTCGGTTTGGCCATCAGTAGTGGGGTGGAAGGCAGTGCTCAGATTCAGCTGTGTCCCTAGGGCTGTTTGTAGGGACTTCCGGAATTGTGAGAGGAACCTGGGATCCCTATCGGACACAATGTTTCGGGGGATCCCGTGGTATTTTACTACTCGGTTCAGGTAGGCCCGGGCTAGTTGCGTCATGGTCCATGTTTCTTTCATAGCAATGAACCGTGCTGTGTTGGTTAGCCGGTCCACTATTACCCAGATTTTATCCTTGCCGGTTGGTGTTGTGGGCAATCCCCCGACGAAATCCATGGATATGGAGTCCCACTTCCCTTGTGGTATCTCCAGGGGTTGGACGAGTCCTTTGGGTTTGCATCATTCGGCCTTTACCCTTTGGCAGTTCAGACATTTGCCCACGAAGTCTGCGACTTCCTTTTTCATGTTGGGCCACCAAAACATCTTTTTCACATCTTGGTATAGTTTGTCGCCTCCGGGGTGCACTGAGTATGGGGAGTTGTGTCCTTCTTTCAAGATTCGTTGCTTTAGGTGGGGGTGTGTTGCGGGCACGCACCACCTCCCATGATAGCGGAGGCTGCCATCTTCGCATATTTCGAAGGGTCCGCCCTTTCCCTGAGTTAGGGTGACTCGAATTTTATCGAGTTCTGGGTCTTGATGCTGTCCGGCCTTGATTTCTTCGAATAGCGTGGGTATGACTCTGGCATTGAATAGGTGGATCTCAGAATTGGTTTGTCCCTGTTCTACTACCTCCAAGTTCAACTTCTGGAAGTCCTTGTATAACTGGTCAGGCAGGACCCAGGTGGTGTTGAGGGAGTGGTTAGTCTTTCGACTTAGGGCATCTGCCACAACGTTAGCCTTGCCCTCATGGTACTGGATGTCTAGGTCGTAATCTTTTATAAGTTCCAACCACCTTCGTTGTCGCATGTTTAGGTCTTTGTGGGTGAAGATGTACTTTAGGCTTTTGTGATCCGTGTAAATCTTGCATTGTACTCCGTATAGGTAATGTCTCCAAATTTTCAGGGCGAACACGATGGCGGCTAGCTCGAGGTCGTGTGTGGGGTAATTTTCTTTGTGGGTTTTGAGTTGTCTAGATGCGTATGCTATTACCTTGCCCTTTTGCATTAGTACGCATCCCAGCCCCTTTTTGGAGGCGTCGCTAAAGACTTCGAATCCTTCCACCCCGGATGGAAGGGCTAGGACGGGAGCCGTGGTCAGCTTCTCTTTCAATTCTTGAAAGGCTGTGGTGCAGTTGTTGTCCCATTGAAAAGGGGTTTCCTTTTTCATGAGCCTGGTGAGAGGCTGAGCTATCTTGGTAAAGTCGGGTACGAACCTTCTATAATAGCCAGCTAGTCCTAGGAAGCTTCTGATCTCCAGAAGTGATTTTGGGGTGGGCCATTCCTTGACAGCGTGGATTTTGGTGGGGTCCACATTGATCCCTTCTTTGGTTATTACGTGGCCCAGGAAGGCTACGTTATCTTTCCAAAATTTGCATTTGGAGAACTTGGCGTATAGTTGGTGCTCTCGCAGGGTTTGCAAGGTTGTGCGGAGATGCCTCGCATGTTCCTCCTTGTTTTGGGAGTAGACCAGGATGTCGTCGATGAATAAAATGACGAAATCATCTAGGTGGGGCCGGAATACCCGATTCATGAGGTCCATGAATATAGCGGGTGCATTGGTGAGTCTGAAGGGCATTACCGTGAATTCGTAATGGCCGTAGCGTGTTCGAAAGGTCGTTTTCTGAATATCTCGGTTGGCCACTTTTATCTGATGGTATCCAGACCTAAATCAATTTTCAAGAACACCCCGGCTCCTTTAAGTTGGTCGAACAAGTCGTCGATTTGGGGAAGAGGGTATTTATTCTTTATTGTGACTTGATTTAGTTCCCTGTAGTCGATGCACAGGCGCATGCTCCCATCTTTCTTTTTAACGAATAATACTGGTGCTCCCCATGGTGAGGTGCTGGGGCGGATGTACCCCTTATCTAGTAGTTCCTAAAGTTGTGTTTTCAGTTCCTTCATTTCCTTTGGTGCCAGCCTTTAGGGTGGTTTAGAGATCGGGGTGGCGCCTGGTATTAGGTCTATCGTGAACTCGACTTCAATGGCTGGGGGTGCTCCTGGAATTTCATCCGGGAAGACGTCGGTGAATTCGTTTACCACTGAAATGGTTTGGGGTTCGGCTATTTCGGTGCCGAGGTCCTTGACCGAGCATAGGAAGGCTTTGTTCCCTTGGGTTAGATATTTCTTCATTTTTATCATGTTTACTAATTTGATTTCTGGATCCTTGTGGGTTCCGTGGTAGGATACCCTTTTGCCGTTTGGTCCCCGTAGGACCACTTTTTGTTCATCGCATAGGATTTGTGCTTGGAATTTCTTTAACCAATCCATGCCCAAGATCACTTGTACCCCATCTAGTCTGAATTGTATTAGGTTGCTAGGGAATTCCACTCCTTCGATGGTGATTATTATGTTTTTGTACATGCGGTCACATTTTATGATTTCACCAGATGCCACCTTGACCTGAAGTTGTACTTTGGTGCCGGTGTTGAGACCGAGGTGAGCGGCGAATTCGGTTGCTATAAATGAGTTAGTAGCCCCTGAGTCAAATAGTACGGTGGTGGGGGTGGTGTGTACAAGGAAGGTTCCGGAGACTATGTTGCTATCTCCGATTTTGGCTTTGCTTATGGTAAGGATCCTTCCTTGAGTGGCCGGTGTTACGCCGTTGTGGGGCGAGGTGGTTTTGGCGGCCTTAGGCTCCCAGAGGGAGTTTGTGTGGTTCTCTTTAAATTTCCTTCTGTGTCTCAAGCGTGTTTCCTGTGATTTGTCTGGCATTTGTTGTAGCTGGAGTGCCTTGGCATAGGCTTCTTCGAGGGTTCTCGGTTCTTGTATAGTTAGGGCCTTCTGGTCTTCGGGGTTGAGGCCTTTTATGAATTTCTTGATTTTGATTGTCTCTGTAGGTACTAGTTCGGGGGTAAGGCGAGCTAGCTTGAGGAACTGCCGGAAGTATTCTGTGATTGGGGTCGCTTCCTGTTTTAGATGGAGGAATTCTTCGTACATGGTTGCTTTTAGGTGACTAGGGTAGAATTGTTCTCGTAGTCGTGTTTTTAGGGCCTCCCAATTGAACCCGGGGCTTTGTTCACAATTGGGTTTCTCGTGGACCCACCAGGTGTCGGCTCCGTGTCTGAAGTAGAAGGAGGCCGCCTCTACTTGGTGGCTTTCCGGGCATCCCGTTGCCCTGAATATTTTGTCAAAAGTTCCGATCCATTCTTCGAGGATCGTGGGATTTTCGTCCCCCGAGAAGGTGGGCGGTTGGTGTTCCGAGACTTGGCGGTGGATTTCCAAGTTTCTGTTTGGTGGAAATGGTTGGGGGACTGCATTGTTTAGTGCCTGGGCAATTTGAACCAGACGTTGTAGATTTTGAGTCAAGAATTCTTGTGTGGGAAGTTTCGGTGTTGTAGCCTGTTTCCTCCTTGGTGCCATCCTGGGGTTCATAGGTTGATATTATTTTGCATCCTTACCTTGATGCTATGTGTGTAGAGGGAGTTTATTTAAATTACGTGTGAGTTAGGGTGAGGGAAAGTGTAAGGTCCCACAGTCTCACCGCGCGTTCTATGATCCCTAAATCCTATCTTACTGAATACCTAGAGTTCAAGCCTAATGTCTTAAAGTCCGGTCTTAAAGGTCTTATCCTAGGGTCAACTTAGGCTCTGATACCAACTGTAACACCCCGAAATTTTAAAACGTTTGAGACTTATATAATAAAGGTAAATTCTCATTAAATCCCAAAACATCACATAAGAGTACGGGGTGCTATGCCACACCTGAGCTAGAGAACTCAGGTGCACAGGCTAACTAAGTAATATCCTCAATAATGTCAATACATAAGCATGGGACGCAGGCCGAAAGGGAAACTATCTACTCTACGCTCCAAATCTCTAGCGCGCTCCAGTGTTTACTCATTTGTGCCTGAAAGCCAAATATATTTGTTCAGCGAGAGATGCTGGTAACCCACTCCAACGCGTTGAAATACATTTTATATATATATATATATATATATATATATATATATATATATATATATATATATATATATATATATATATATATATATATATATATATATATATATATATATATATATATATATATATATATATATACGAAAAAGCCATTTCGAAGCAGGAAACTATATACTTAAGAGACACTAGTTTTAAAACCAAGAATAGACTCGACAGATAGGGATAAACACATTTAACAGTTATAACCAGGCATATAAAGATACTAGCATAAATCCTATGGTCACAGATTCACTTCATCCCATTCACATCATCATTCAATTCTCATCTCATCACACAAGCATACTTTGATGGCGCCACAGGACCAATCGCATGCCCATACATGAGGGTCAGCGCATATAGCTCTAACACGGCCCCGCAGCACCCTGCCTCGTATCGCAATACGAAGGGGTCGATCGCAACCGACCGATGAACCGCAGCTCATCATAATGTTTGATCGCAACAAAACAGTGGACCGCAGCGCAAGAGTGATCATCTGACCGCAGCCAAAAATATGAACCGCAGCTCATGTAAAACGTTTGATCGCAACCAAACGGTGGACCGCAGCCCAAGAGTGTAATTCTGACCGCAGCCAGATTCTGAACCGCAGCTCAGGAATAACCAATTTGATCGCAACCAAATTGGTGTATAATTCACACATAACACATAGCAAGCACAGGCAATCCACATTAGCACATTGGGAAAGGGGAGAAGACGTATAATGAAACCTATGCGTGGTCATCCACATAGTAGGAATAATCCTAAGGGGTTCATACTTCATTTACCTAGGCCAACGGGATACCAATTCAGCTAGCATGTGATATATAAGACTCTTTTATCCTACGAATGGTACCCAAAACATCAAACTAGACTTAGGGTGAGGGAAAGTGTAAGGTGTCACAGTCTCACCGCGCGTTCTATGATCCCAAACCTATCTTACTAAATACCTATAGTTCAAGCCTAATGTCTTAAAGTCCGGTCTTAAAGGTCTTATCCTAGGGTCAACTTAGGCTCTGATACCAACTGTAACACCCCGAAATTTTAAAACTTTTGAGACTATATAATAAAGGTAAATTCCCATTAAATCCCAAAACATAACATAAGAGTACTGGGTGCTATGCCACACCTGAGCTAGATTACTTAGGTGCACAGGCTAACTAAGTAATATCCTCAATAATGTCAATACATAAGCATGGGACGCAGGCCGAAAGGGAAACTATCTACTCTACGCTCCAAATCTCTAGCGCGCTCCAGTGTTTACTCATTTGTGCCTGAAAGCCAAATATATTTGTTCAGCGAGAGATGCTGGTAACCCACTCCAACGCGTTGAAATACATTATATATATATATATATATATATATATATATATATATATATATATATATATATATATATATACACGAAAAAGCCATTTCGAAGCAGGAAAATATATACTTAAGAGACACTAGTTTTAAAACCAAGAATAGACTCGACAGATAGGGATAAGCACATTTAACAGTTATAACCAGGCATATAAAGATACTAGCATAAATCCTATGGTCACAGATTCACTTCATCCCATTCACATCATCATTCAATTCTCATCTCATCACACAAGCATACTTTGATGGCGCCACAGGACCAATCGCATGCCCATACATGAGGGTCAGCGCATATAGCTCTAACACGGCCCCGCAGCACCCTGCCTCGTATCGCAATACGAAGGGGTCGATCGCAACCGACCGATGAACCGCAGCTCATCATAATGTTTGATCGCAACAAAACAGTGGACCGCAGCGCAAGAGTGATCATCTGACCGCAGCCAAAAATATGAACCGCAGCTCATGTAAAACGTTTGATCGCAACCAAACGGTGGACCGCAGCCCAAGAGTGTAATTCTGACCGCAGCCAGATTCTGAACCGCAGCTCAGGAATAACCAATTTGATCGCAACCAAATTGGTGTATAATTCACACATAACACATAGCAAGCACAGGCAATCCACATTAGCACATTGGGAAAGGGGAGAAGACGTATAATGAAACCTATGCGTGGTCATCCACATAGTAGGAATAATCCTAAGGGGTTCATACTTCATTTACCTAGGCCAACGGGATACCAATTCAGCTAGCATGTGATATATAAGACTCTTTTATCCTACGAATGGTACCCAAAACATCAAACTAGACTTAGGGTGAGGGAAAGTGTAAGGTGTCACAGTCTCACCACGCGTTCTATGATCCCAAATCCTATCTTACTGAATACCTAGAGTTCAAGCCTAATGTCTTAAAGTCCAGTCTTAAAGGTCTTATCCTAGGGTCAACTTAGGCTCTGATACCAACTGTAACACCCCGAAATTTTAAAACTTTTGAGACTATATAATAAAGGTAAATTCCCATTAAATCCCAAAACATAACATAAGAGTACTGGGTGCTATGCCACACCTGAGCTAGAGAACTTAGGTGCACAGGCTAACTAACTAATATCCTCAATAATGTCAATACATAAGCATGGGACGCAGGCCGAAAGGGAAACTATCTACTCTACGCTCCAAATCTCAAGCGCACTCCAGTGTCTACTCATCTGTGCCTGAAAGCCAAATATAGCTGTTCAGCGAGAGATGCTGGTAACCCACTCCAACGCGTTGAAATACATTATAGATATATATATATATATATATATATATATATATATATATATATATATATATATATATATATATATATATATATATATATATATATATATATATATATATATATATATATATATACGAAAAAGCCATTTCGAAGCAGGAAGATATATACTTAAGAGACACTAGTTTTAAAACCAAGAATAGACTCGACAGATAGGGATAAGCACATTTAACAGTTATAACCAGGCATATAAAGATACTAGCATAAATCCTATGGTCACAGATTCACTTCATCCCATTCACATCATCATTCAATTCTCATCTCATCACACAAGCATACTTTGATGGCGCCACAGGACCAATCGCATGCCCATACATGAGGGTCAGCGCATATAGCTCTAACACGGCCCCGCAGCACCCTGCCTCGTATCGCAACCGATCGATGAACCGCAGGTCATCATAATGTTTGATCACAACAAAACAGTGGACCGCAGCGCAAGAGTGATCATCTGACCGCAGCCAAGAATATGAACCGCAGCTCATGTAAAACGTTTGATCGCAACCAAACGGTGGACCGTAGCCCAAGAATGTAATTCTGACCGCAGCCAGCTTCTGTACCGCAGCTCAGGAATAACCAATTTGATCGCAATCAAATTGGGGTATCATTCACACATAACACATAGCAAGCACAGGCAACCCACATTAGCACATTGGGAAAGGGGAGAAGACGTATAATGAAACCTATGCGTGGTCATCCACATAGTAGGAATAATCCTAAGGGGTTCATACTTCATTTACCTAGGCCAACGGGATACCAATTCAACTAGCATGCGATATATAAGACTCTTTTATCCTACGAATGGTACCCGAAACATCAAACTAGACTTAGGGACGATAAACGGAGTCCGCTGGGACACCACAAGGGTCGGGGAAACATCAAACGGGGAGGCCGAAGACCCAAGGTGGGCAAATTCCAGCGGGTAGCCGGTGGGTGGAGGACCACCCGCCGGCGACAAGTCTCCGGGCAGCGGGTGCCCGGCGGGTAGTCGCTGCCCGCTGCCGGCGGCGTCTTTTCCGGGCAGTGGGTAGGTGGCGGGTCCCCCTATCCCCACCTACCCCCCACTGACTCTTTATCAAAATAAACGTCTCGGGATCCGTTGTGGAACTCGAATCCATGCTTAGACACGTTTAAACGTAATTGACGACACCACGTAGACAATTAACAGATCAAAAGTAGGAATCATATAGCACACACCCTATCATGATTTCTTAATAAAATCAACACCCGAACATGCGAAATCCCCCCAATTATATCAAGAATAACACAATACGAAATCCCCAATTTGACCTGGGGCTCTAATGACATTTAAATCATCAAAATCATAGTTCGTCTTTTAACATCAAGAAACGTCAAGATTCGTCAAGAATATCACATAACCATCAAGAACCTCTTATCATCATCAAGATCATCAAGATCACACATAAAATCATCTCACCAATTATCAAGATCATATCATATATATCATAAACGTTTCATCAAGACACAAGTATAGAGAGGAGGCCAAAGAAGATAATTATAGCAAGGAAAATAGGTTTTGTTGAGACATGGGTTACCTCTTAGCCTTAATTAATTTCCTTGGCTATGAAGGGTCTTTCTTTAAGATTCCTTCTTTTTTGATTTCTCCTAGGGGGGTTCTTGGAACTTCTTGTATGGTGAGAGATTATTGTGGTGTGGGTTCTAGGTGCCTCCTATGTCCCCTATTTATATACCTAAGAGTCCTAACTAGGGCTAGTTCTATTCCCTATAGGACTAAGGGGTTGGTTATAGGGATGTGGGCCTATGGACTATGATGGGCCTTTCTTAATTAATTAGTTAATGAAGTTTATTTCTTCTTTCCCGGGTAAATAGTTAATTGGTTCATGGGCCGTAACACGGGGTGTTACAAGGATCCTCTCTTGTGATGACTCTTCCGACAAACATCTGAGTTCCCAACCCATTACTCCTTCTTAGATCACGAGACGTTGGCAAGGTAGCTGTGCTGGGGCTTATCCGAGTGGACGTGCCACTTCGAATCCATTGCTCGACCATACTAGGAGTGTTACTAACTCCTGTTGTTTTGGGTCTCTTAGCCGTATCACCCACATCTTCGAACGTCACGATACGCTGACGAGGAGGCATCGCAAAGCTTCTACAACAACACTGTTACCAACAAGACAACAAACAAGCAAACAGCTATAAGCATCACTCAGCTCACCGCGCATCCTAAGAATCCTAAGCCTAAAGACTTAGATCCTTATGGTCACCTTAAGACCTCATATCACACTTAGCCACTTAGAGGTCTAGACTCTATCATTCTAGGCTCAAACCTAGGCTCTGATACCAACTGTAACACCCCCGATTTCCATACCAATTTAAACCTTAGACATGCAGATAATTCTAACCATAAAAGCATATACAGCGGAAGACTTAAACATGAAATAGATGGAAAACGTAGAGTGTTATGCCACGCTCACGCAACGGTGAACGCACAGGCGTAAACATCTGCAACATAATTTATCAATCCAAAGGCAAAGTCAACAACATATAGTCTAGAGTCTAACAAAGGCACGCAGACCCAAACCATCACAGGATTCAAGGGATCTATACTAACTGTCTCTAGACCGTGCTCTTGTCTATTCAACACCTAAAAGAAACACATAGATATATGGGACAACGCCCGGTCAGCAAATGATGCTGGTAACCCACCAATACATGTGAAATATCATATGTAGATAGTTTGTATATATAAAATCATTTGCGAAACAGGATATGTATATACATAAGTTCAAATCCAAGAGTAGAAGTCAAACACAAGACCCTTTGCACTCACAACGAAGACAAGGGAACACATCCCAAGACATCAAGAAGCAATAATGACTCATAAGAACGGCTCAAGGCATATTCTACCATCACACAATAGAATATCACCCGACATGCATAACACAAGAGAATAAGGACACACACATTGGCAACACATGCCTTTGTGACAACACATGTCACAAATAGAGAAATACACAACAATGGCAACACATGCCTTCGTGACATCACCCATCACGAATTGATATGCCTTCCTTATGCCCTGTTCAAACCTTATGGCTACCCCCAACCTTATAGCTAGTTCCAACCTTTACCTCTAGGACCCCTGTACACCAAGTCCAACCTTTTCCCTCCGAGGACCGTCGTCCCCATCCGCCAACGACAGCCAACAATTCCACCAATTTCATCGTACACGAGGATACCGATCACACACATGGCAACACATGCCACCCAAGAAATACGTGAACCCGACACACATGTCACAAACTCCCTAATCACATCTTAGCCACCACGAGGACCACTACCGTACCTTGGTGACTAATGTCCCATACCATTAATAGGTATAGCCACACACACAACACCATCACAGGAATCAATCAACGGATCACAACGAAGATATGAAACCATACTCAACAAGGGATGGATCACAATCCGACAACAACGATGATTAACACAAGTCATCATCAATCAATAGGAAAGGACAAACAACACACACGCTAACATTTAAACACCTAACTAGTATGCTTATGAAACGGGTAAACCAACATAGTTCTGAAGAACACACAAGACTCATCATAGTTCAACGAATCAGAATGTTGAACACTTAGCACGATTTAAGACACCAAAACCTACATGGATTCCTACCATATAGTTCTAGACATATGAAACATCAAGAAGACACTTAAATAGTTCCACAAAAGAACATCGGGAAGTCAAAAGACCAAATACCGAGTCAAAAGAATCACGGGGAACAAATCCCAACCCAACACCAACATACATACCCGCGGGTGGGGCCACGGGTGGACCCCCACCCGTGGTTCTGCCCGCGGGAACCACTTCTCACGACCAACGTTCCCCGCGGGTGGGCGGCGGGTGGACGCCTACCCGCCGTTCCGCCCGCGGGTACATCTCTGTACCACAAATTATCCCTTCGGGGATTTTCAACACCAAGCTCAAATTCAGGTCCAAAACATGCCTCAACACTCACATTTCATACAAAAATCACATGTAGAATCCAAGAAATCATCATATAGGTAAGCAAAATAGATTTTGTAGAGCATGGGTTACCTCATGTAGACAAAAACCTTCACTTAACACTTCTCAAAGCTCCTAACAAGGTTCATGTGACACCCGGTATTTTCCTAAAAATAAAGTATAGTCCCGATAGTAAATATTTTAATAAAAATATTTATATAGCTATTTATTTTAAAATGGGTTCGGGTCTATTTAGTATGGTGAACCAGTATTCTTGTATCAAAATACTCTGAGCCCAAAATGATTATTTTAGCCTAGAAGTTTATTTGGTATCCTTGATAGGCATATTTTACACTCATATTTTAGGTACATCTTTATAGTTTTTTACGTTACTTATTTACTATTATATAATAATTATTTATTTTTAGAATTTAATAACTAATTAGTTAAATAAGTGTTTTCTAATAATGTTTTAGCTAATTATTTGTTTTGAGCCAATTCTAATCCTAATTATCTTGGCCCAAACGGTCCAATGCTTAGCACAAAAGACAAATTAAATAAAACATTATATTTTGCTTCTTTCTTTCACTTCGTACAGAGCATGTGGCGCACCGGCGGAAAAATTGGATGCACTTAGTCAATTGCAATGCTTTTCTCACGGCATCATTACAAAATGGTCGAAGGAGTATGTTGTGCGGCACAAAAGTAGGAAACGGGTGGTAGGAAAATGATTGGAAAATATTTTAAGAGTAGTATAAATAGTAGAAGTTTCCTATTGTGAAATGTTCATTCTTCCCCTCTCGATTATTCTGTAAAGCTGTTATCAATGTCCATTCATTGCTAATTTCTTTAGCTTGGTTTAGTGAATTGAAGCCCCGGAATTGATTATGCTGTAAGATTATTTATTTATTTTTATTATATAATTTTTATGCATTTGGGTATTAAATATTCTTCTAAGTTATTTGATATTTTTTTTGAAAATTTCTAAGTTATTTGATATAATTATTTGCTATATTAGATAATGTTGTGCTACAATTTATTCTAATATTCAGTAGCAACTGAGGTTAATTATTGACGGCTTAGTGATATTTGATTTCAGGAAGAATATTTTCCTAAATTAAATGCAACCGCTTGTGCTTGTGTTATTTAGTTTGTTGGTTTTCCTAGTTCCTATTGCTGCTATTAAATTAAATCTATAGCGCTTGTCTTAGGTTATTTAGTACTTAGGGGTAATTAAACCGCGTGTGCTTTAGTTACCTACAACTAAGGGAAAACGGAAATGAAATAATTTCACAACAAATATTCAATTGCATATTAATTACCTTTTGAATCAGTGATCAGTGTTATATTCCGGTGGTGGATATTTACTAACCAAGGTTTTCTATTCTGAGTGCTTTCAATATATTGTTTTCATTGCTTTATTCGTTTATTTTCTTTGATTATCACCTTCATACCAAACCCCCCTTTACTTTAATTTGAGCACATACATTAAACTAGTTACTCCTCGTGGGATCGATCCTTACTCCCGCTACTACGTTTGTAAGGTTTTAATTTGGGAGCCTACGACAGCTCACCAATCCTCAGCCCAAAAATATAATTATTTACTATATGAGCCTTGAACCCAATTAGCTAAGCCCATGAGTATATATATTACAATTTTTGTATGCCCAAATTATGGGAGTGTATGGTTTTGATCCAAAAGAGTCACCCAACCCAATTATCTAAATACAAGTGTGAGCCCAATCATCTCTTTGTAACCCAAACCCACAAATAGAATTCTAACCTACTCAAAATAGATGAAGTGTGATAGATATATTATGCTTTTCTTCTTCGGTCGTTTCTTGCTCAAGTAACCCCATCCGAAATGAGCTCCATCTCTTCTTCCCTTCATCTCTTCGACCTTCGTTAGTAAGGCTTGGCAGCAGCTACAACGGAGACCATCACCTCAACACCCTCTCGTGTTCCTTGTTCGACGGTGAGCAGCGTGGTTGTATTTAGAAAGGATTCCTTAAATCCTTTTCTAAATAAAACTCTATTTACTTGTTTTCTAGTTAGGTTTAGGACTCTTTTTCCCATTGTATTTAGATTACAATGCTGCCCTATACCTATAAATAGGGCACATCCATATCAGTTTTGAGGAGGCTTTAATTCAATAAAATTCTTAAGTTTTTCTTTACACTTGTGTAAGAAACCTTATGGCTAATTGTGGACTCAATTAGTGGCTAGTCGTGGACTCGACTAGCAAATTGATTCGTGGACTCGAATCAATCTTACTTTCTTCAACCATAGATTTAGGTTCGTGGACTCGTTCTTGAATCGAAGGAAACTAGATCCGACTCTAGTTGATTGAAGATTGCAACATCGAGGTACTTGAAGCTACATGAGATTCTTCCAAGTCCTTGAGGATTCGAGACAAAGGGTTTCTCGTGAGGTTTAAGGTATTTTGATCCATCTCTATCTTTATTTTGAGAGCATTCTTGGGACAATACTCCATCTTATTTGAATCTTGGACTAGGTTCATATCAATTTGGTATTCAGAGCCTAGGTTTATCTCATTATCATTAGAAATTTGGTTTCTTTGGTTCCCTAGGTTTATCTCGTTCTTATCTTACATACTACTTTTATTCGTGTCTTATTCATTAAAAACCCCAAAAAAATTTTCCTTTGCATTCTTGATTGTGTTCTTGAATCTTGATACATGTTGTCCAGTTTCTTGAATAACAATCCCGAAAAAGTTTTCCTTTTTTTACCATCCAATATCAACGAGACCTCACACCTCCTAAGCACCATATTATCACACATTCTGTCAGGAAAGCAACCCCATATCACCCTTACCTATATCCAAAGCTCATTTACGCGCAATCACGTCGCAATCACACCCTGTCCAGATTTCCGCGTTCTGTGACCAGTTTCAAAGAATGACCTATATCTCGAGATCCACCGGTTAGTTTTATCTGAAATTTTGATATGTTTTAGATCTCTTCTGGGGCGTTCTATTGATATATTATTCACTTTCTAATTCCTTACGGCCATTGAGATATTGATCTTCGAAGTAAGGGCAGCGTTTCTGTTTTTCTGGGTGATTCTTGAAATTCTTGGTTCTGTTTTGAAGGGGTTGTGTGGATCCTCTTGGTCCGAAATTTTTTTTGATATTTACAGTAGTTATTTGGAGGTTACTTATCAAAAAAAATCAAAAAAAAAATCAAGAAAGTTGAAAAAAAAAAGCAAAAAAAAAAAGAGAAAGCTATAAAGAAGAAGAATACGGTTGGGGAAAGAATTTGGCTGGTAGGAGAATTTTGGAGGGACAAGGAAGGGGAAAAGTATAAGGTTGGAAGGAGTTCTTGATAGATTCCTAATTGGTTGTGGTACACGTGAGCCTCTTTTATATTCTATTTGTCTCTATCTTTTGATATTGGTCTTGCATATCTTTCTGCCATACTTCTTTCTTTGGTTTCCTTTTTTCTTTCAAATCTTGCTTAGTTTCTTTGCTTGTATTGTCCTTTTTCTTTGCTTCTTGCTCTCAATTTTATTACCCACCTCGCGATACACCTTACTCTCAAAGGCTTGTGAAGTTTTCCAAGGTACGGTTTCTTGAACTTTGAGGTTGAATCCATACCAACTTGAGTTCCGGACTAGAATTTTCCTTTTTGGAAAAAGGCTTGTGAGAGTATCTGCCACCTTGAGCTATACACGAGTGGAGTGTGTATTTGTAAGAGTGTGTAGTGCACCCCCAGAGCCATATAATCCACCTCTTACCTGTGAGCTGAGAATAGTGAGGGAGCGAGCCAACTTTTTGGCTTCACTAACGTGATTACTCACACATCTTCTTGTTTTTTTTTTTTTTTAGATATTTTGTTTCCTATACAGATGGCTGATCAAGTTCCAAACTTTCCCCAGACATTAGAACAAAAGATAGACAGGTTACTCAAACGAATGAATAATTTGGAGCAACGCTCACAGCAAGTGCAACCACCACACAATGATGAGCGACACCTGCCACCAGTAGGAAGAGTGGATCCTATATGTCAAAGGATCCAGCAGCGTAATGCGGAGTTGGGAAACATTAAACATGAAATTCCTAACTTCACCGGTGAGAAAGGACCTACCGAATACATAGAATGGGAGAATGCTGTTGAAACTCTTTTTTATTTAAAGCAATATTCTGATCTTACAAAAATTAGGATAGTTGCTACATCTTTTAAGGGGTATGCATTATCTTGGTGGCGAAAAAGAAATATAGAAAGAGTTGCTAATTTTATTCCCTATGAATCTTGGGTTCAAGTGAGGGAAGATATGCGCCTAACTTTTCGTCCTAAATCTTTTTTCTATGATCTTGAAAGAAAATTGCAGGGAACGGTGCAAGGAAAAAAGTCAGTTGATGAGTACTACCAAACTACAAATATTTTGCTTAAACAGGGAGACATACATGAAGAAGAGACAAAAACTGTTGCTCGTTTCGTACATGGATTGAACTTAGAAATTCGATGTGGAATGAGTATTCAGAGATATGACACCCTTTATGATGCCTTGTATGCTGCACGTGAATCTGAGGCAAAAATCAAAGAGATGAAATTGTACAAGTCCAACAATGGTGCATCAAGATGGAACAACACAAGTTCCACCCCTAAAAGGCGTGATGAACATCCCCCTCCAAGAGATGATTCACAAGAAAAAGGTAAGGAAAAGGTAAGTGAGGCAGTGAGGCCTCAACATGATAGAGAATTGATTTGTTATAGATGTAATGGGAGAGGCCACATAGCTCGTGATTGCCCTAACAAAAGGGTAGTTAAGATAACAAAACAATCTGAAAATTTTGCTTCTTGTCTTGAATATAAGTCTAAGGATGAGGTATGTGACCATTTTGAAACTCTCAATGAACATGTTGAGGGAGAACCATTCATACCTTTAGATTCTGATTCTAAATATGTTGCTAGTGAGTCTAGTCATACTGTTGTTGTTAAGGAGGTTTTGAATGTTCACCCTTTAAAAGAAGATGAGTCTCAAAGAGAAAATATATTTTGTACTAAAGGGTCAATTAAAGAGAATGCTTGTGCTATGGTAATAGATTCTAGAAGTTGCACAAATGTGGCTAGTGCAGCTATGGTTAAATTTCCCCAGTTACCTTTGCTTAATCATCCAAATCCTTATTGTTTGCAATGGTTAACTGATGTAGGAGAAGCTAGAGTAACCAAACAGGATCTTATTCCTTTATCTATTAACAGTTACTCTGATGAAATCTTGTGTGATAATATCCCAATGCAGGCTGCTCATATCTTGTTAGGTAGGCCATTGCAATTTGACAGAAAAATAAGTTCTGATGGAATGAGGAACACTTATGTGTTTCACATGAATGGAGTTACATATTTCTTGTCTCGTTTGTATCCTAAACAAGTAGAAGAAATTCAATTGACATTGATGCAAGCTCTAAAACCAGCCTCAAAGAATGAAGAAATCATAGAGAGAAAAGTGGAACCTCCATGTTTGGAATTGCAATCACCACTCCAATCCTCTAACTCAGTTTGTAGCCAAACAAAGGGACCACAATCAGTGATACAGTGGAAAGGACCAGCCCAAGGTGTCAATGTGCAACATCTCTTGGTAACTAAAAAGGATAGTATGCAAGAGAAAGGAAGGGGAGTCACTTTATACTCACTTTTATTCCAAAAGCATGCATTATTATTCTCTAGATTTCTTTGCCATGTTTCTATTAATGATGTACTTGCTAGATGTGTTAGAAATTTGTTTGCCTCCATACATCCAAGATTCCTTAATTTTGATTTTACTAAAACTTTGTTTGATAGAGATAAGGAATCACTGGAAAGTTATAAGGCACATTTGAAAACTTCTTATGTGAAACACTACTTGCTCAAGGGGTTTTGGTTCAAAGTCAATGGGATTTGCACTTTTTGCTTTGTTTTGGGCAATGGTTTAATTGTTGATTCACATAAAGGACACTTTGGTTTTCCAAAGAGTGATGATGTTTTGCATGGATATTTTCATTGGCCAAAGAAGAAAAAAGATGTAGAATCTTATGTTCATAATTGTGCTACTTACCACCACAATACATCTAAAACATTACTTGATATTTCCATGGATTTTGTGTTTGGTTTAGCCTTAAGCTCTAGAAGGAAAGATGTTGTGCTTGTTGAAAATTCAAAAAAGATGGCTAAATTTAATAAGTCTCGTTTTGCTGATCTATTATTATCCAGAATGTTTAAATTCCATGATGTGTCATTAGACTTAATTGCCTCACTTGTTGATTGTAGGATGATGATTGGAGCGACTCGTGTCAAGCACCCCAAGAAAAAGTTCCATGAGCGTGATAAAATTGAAAGTGAGCTTGCTACTTTGTCTTTCATTGAAGATTTGGATTCGAGGACGAATCCTTTTCAAGAATGGGAGAATAATAGGAACCAGCACACATGGAATCCAATAAGGGTCTATAGTGGGCTCATTACAAGGCCAAAAAGTACATCCTTAAAGCATCATTGGTGGAAAAATCAAGGAATTCCAATAATAATTCCATTCGATAGAGGAAAGTATTATAGTGGCCCGTTTCAAGTGATGTCACGGATCGAATACAATGTTTATAAGATTCGAGGTCGAATCATTTTTCAAGAAGGGGAGGATGATGCGGCCCAACATAATGAAGATCCATTAAGATTACAAATTGGGCCAATCACAAGATCCGAGGCCCAAATCAGCTTTATTATTTGTGGTCATCATTTATTTTAAATTGTTTAGAATTAAAGAGAAAACACTAGTTGTATTTAGAAAGGATTCCTTAAATCCTTTTCTAAATAAAACTCTATTTACTTGTTTTCTAGATTAGGTTTAGGACTCTTTTTCCCATTGTATTTAGATTACAATGCTGCCCTATACCTATAAATAGGGCACATCCATATCAGTTTTGAGGAGGCTTTAATTCAATAAAATTCTTAAGTTTTTCTTTACACTTGTGTAAGAAACCTTATGGCTAATTGTGGACTCAATTAGTGGCTAGTCGTGGACTCGACTAGCAAATTGATTCGTGGACTCGAATCAATCTTACATTCTTCAACCTTAGATTTAGGTTCGTGGACTCGTTCTTGAATCTAAGGAAACTAGATCCGACTCTAGTTGATTGAAGATTGCAACATCGAGGTACTTGAAGCTACATGAGATTCTTCCAAGTCTTTGAGGATTCGAGACAAAGGGTTTCTCGTGAGGTTTAAGGTATTTTGATCCATCTCTATCTTTATTTTGAGAGCATTCTTGGGACAATACTCCATCTTATTTGAATCTTGGACTAGGTTCATATCAAAAACCCCCAAAAAATTTTCCTTTGCATTCTTGATTGTGTTCTTGAATCTTGATACATGTTGTCTAGTTTCTTGAAAAACAATCCCGAAAAAGTTTTCCTTTTTTACCATCGATTATCAACGAGACCTCACACCTCCTAAGCACCATATTATCACACATTCTGTCAGGAAAACAACCCCATATCGCCCTTACCTATATCCAAAGCTCATTTACGCGCAATCACGTCGCAATCACACCCTGTCCAGATTTCCGCGTTCTGTGACCAGTTTCAAAGAATGACCTATATCTCGAGATCCACAGGTTAGTTTTATCTGAAATTTTGATATGTTTTAGATCTCTTCTGGGGCGTTCTATTGATATATTATTCACTTTCTAATTCCTTACGGCCATTGAGATATTGATCTTCGAAGTAAGGGCAGCGTTTCTGTTTTTCTGGGTGATTCTTGAAATTCTTGGTTCTGTTTTGAAGGGGTTGTGTGGATCCTCTTGGTCCGAAATTTTTTTTGATATTTACAGTAGTTATTTGGAGGTTACTTATCAAAAAAAATCAAAAAAAATCAAGAAAGTTGAAAAAAAAAAAGCAAAAAAAAAAAAAGAGAAAGCTATAAAGAAGAAGAATACGGTTGGGGAAAGAATTTGGCTGGTAGGAGAATTTTGGAGGGACAGGGAAGGGGAAAAGTATAAGGTTGGAAGGAGTTCTTGATAGATTCCTAATTGGTTGTGGTACACGTGAACCTCTTTTATATTCTATTTGTCTCTATCTTTTGATATTGGTCTTGCATATCTTTCTGCCATACTTCCTTCTTTGGTTTCCTTTTTTTTCTTTCAAATCTTGCTTAGTTTCTTTGCTTGTATTGTCCTTTTTCTTTGCTTCTTGCTCTCAATTTTATTACCTACCTCGCCATACACCTTACTCTCAAAGACTTGTGAAGTTTTCCAAGGTACGTTTTCTTGAACTTTGAGGTTGAATCCATACCAACTTGAGTTCCGGACTAGAATTTTCCTTTTTGGAAAAAGGCTTGTGAGAGTATCTGCCACCTTGAGCGATACACGAGTGGAGTGTGTATTTGTAAGAGTGTGTAGTGCACCCCCAGAGCCATATAATCCACCTCTTACCTGCGAGCTGAGAATAGTGAGGGAGCGAGCCAACTTTTTGGCTTCACTAACGTGATTACTCACACATATTCTTGTTTTTTTTTTAGATATTTTGTTTCCTATACAGATGGCTGATCAAGTTCTAAACTTTCCCCAGACATTAGAACAAAAGATAGACATGTTACTCAAACGAATGAATAATTTGGAGCAACGCTCACAGCAAGTGCAACCACCACACAATGATGAGCGACACCTGCCACCAATAGGAAGAGTGGATCCTATATGTCAAAGGATCCAGCAGCGTAATGCGGAGTTGGGAAACATTAAACATGAAATTCCTAACTTCACCGGTGAGAAAGGACCCACCGAATACATAGAATGGGAGAATGCTGTTGAAACTCTTTTTTGTTTAAAGCAATATTCTGATCTTACAAAAATTAGGATAGTTGCTACATCTTTTAAGGGGTATGCATTATCTTGGTGGCGAAAAAGAAATATAGAAAGAGTTGCTAATTTTATTCCCTATGAATCTTGGGTTCAAGTGAGGGAAGATATGCGCCTAACTTTTCGTCCTAAATCTTTTTTCTATGATCTTGAAAGAAAATTGCAGGGAACGGTGCAAGGAAAAAAGTCAGTTGATGAGTACTACCAAACTACAAATATTTTGCTTAAACAGGGAGACATACATGAAGAAGAGACAAAAACTGTTGCTCGTTTCGTACATGGATTGAACTTAGAAATTCGATGTGGAATGAGTATTCAGAGATATGACACCCTTTATGATGCCTTGTATGCTGCACGTGAATCTGAGGCAAAAATCAAAGAGATGAAATTGTACAAGTCCAACAATGGTGCATCAAGATGGAACAACACAAGTTCCACCCCTAAAAGGCGTGATGAACATCCCCCTCCAAGAGATGATTCACAAGAAAAAGGTAAGGAAAAGGTAAGTGAGGCAGTGAGGCCTCAACATGATAGAGAATTGATTTGTTATAGATGTAATGGGAGAGGCCACATAGCTCGTGATTGCCCTAACAAAAGGGTAGTTAAGATAACAAAACAATCTGAAAATTTTGCTTCTTGTCTTGAATATAAGTCTAAGGATGAGGTATGTGACCATTTTGAAACTCTCAATGAACATGTTGAGGGAGAACCATTCATACCTTTAGATTCTGATTCTAAATATGTTGCTAGTGAGTCTAGTCATACTGTTGTTGTTAAGGAGGTTTTGAATGTTCACCCTTTAAAAGAAGATGAGTCTCAAAGAGAAAATATATTTTGTACTAAAGGGTCAATTAAAGAGAATGCTTGTGCTATGGTAATAGATTCTAGAAGTTGCACAAATGTGGCTAGTGCAGCTATGGTTAAATTTCCCCAGTTACCTTTGCTTAATCATCCAAATCCTTATTGTTTGCAATGGTTAACTGATGTAGGAGAAGCTAGAGTAACCAAACAGGATCTTATTCCTTTATCTATTAAAAGTTACTCTGATGAAATCTTGTGTGATAATATCCCAATGCAGGCTGCTCATATCTTGTTAGGTAGACCATTGCAATTTGACAGAAAAATAAGTTCTGATGGAATGAGGAACACTTATGTGTTTCACATGAATGGAGTTACATATTTCTTGTCTCGTTTGTATCCTAAACAAGTAGAAGAAATTCAATTGACATTGATGCAAGCTCTAAAACCAGCCTCAAAGAATGAAGCTATCATAGAGAGAAAAGTGGAACCTCCATGTTTGGAATTGCAATCACCACTCCAATCCTCTAACTCAGTTTGTAGCCAAACAAAGGGACCACAATCAGTGATACAGTGGAAAGGACCAGCCCAAGGTGTCAAAGTGCAACATCTCTTGGTAACTAAAAAGGATAGTATGCAAGAGAAAGGAAGGGGAGTCACTTTATACTCACTTTTATTCCAAAAGCATGCATTATTATTCTCTAGATTTCTTTGCCATGTTTCTATTAATGATGTACTTGCTAGATGTGTTAGAAATTTGTTTGCCTCCATACATCCAAGATTCCTTAATTTTGATTTTACTAAAACTTTGTTTGATAGAGATAAGGAATCACTGGAAAGTTATAAGGCACATTTGAAAACTTCTTATGTGAAACACTACTTGCTCAAGGGGTTTTGGTTCAAAGTCAATGGGATTTGCACTTTTTGCTTTGTTTTGGGCAATGGTTTAATTGTTGATTCACATAAAGGACACTTTGGTTTTCCAAAGAGTGATGATGTTTTGCATGGATATTTTCATTGGCCAAAGAAGAAAAAAGATGTAGAATCTTATGTTCATAATTGTGCTACTTACCACCACAATACATCTAAAACATTACTTGATATTTCCATGGATTTTGTGTTTGGTTTAGCCTTAAGCTCTAGAAGGAAAGATGTTGTGCTTGTTGAAAATTCAAAAAAGATGGCTAAATTTAATGTCTCGTTTTGCTGATCTATTACTATCCAGAATGTTTAAATTCCATGATGTGTCATTAGACTTAATTGCCTTACTTGTTGATTGTAGGATGATGATTGGAGCGACTCGTGTCAAGCACCCCAAGAAAAAGTTCCATGAGCGTGATAAAACAGAAAGTGAGCTTGCTACTTTGTCTTTCATTGAAGATTTGGATTCGAGGACGAATCCTTTTCAAGAATGGGAGAATAATAGGAACCAGCACACATGGAATCCAATAAGGGTCTATAGTGGGCTCATCACAAGGCCAAAAAGTACATCCTTAAAGCATCATTGGTGGAAAAATCAAGGAATTCCAATAATAATTCCATTCGATAGAGGAAAGTATTATAGTGGCCCGTTTCAAGTGATGTCACGGATCGAAGACAATGTTTATAAGATTCGAGGTCGAATCATTTTTCAAGAAGGGGAGGATGATGCGGCCCAACATAATGAAGATCCATTAAGATTACAAATTGGGCCAATCACAAGATCCGAGGCCCAAATCAGCTTTATTATTTGTGGTCATCATTTATTTTAAATTGTTTAGAATTAAAGAGAAAACACTAGTTGTATTTAGAAAGGATTCCTTAAATCCTTTTCTAAATAAAACTCTATTTACTTGTTTTCTAGATTAGGTTTAGGACTCTTTTTCCCATTGTATTTAGATTACAATGTTGCCCTATACCTATAAATAAGGCACATCCATATCAGTTTTGAGGAGGCTTTAATTCAATAAAACTCTTAAGTTTTTCTTTACACTTGTGTAAGAAACCTTATGGCTAATTGTGGACTCAATTAGTGGCTAGTCGTGGACTCGACTAGCAAATTGATTCGTGGACTCGAATCAATCTTACTTTCTTCAACCTTAGATTTAGGTTCGTGGACTCGTTCTTGAATCGAAGGAAACTAGATCCGACTCTAGTTGATTGAAGATTGCAACATCGAGGTACTTGAAGCTACATGGGATTCTTCCAAGTCTTTAAGGATTCGAGACAAAGGGTTTCTCGTGAGGTTTAAGGTATTTTGATCCATCTCTATCTTTACTTTGAGAGCATTCTTGGGACAATATTCCATCTTATTTGAACCTTGGACTAGGTTCATATCAGGGACACTAGTCACCAAGGTATTGCCGCGGTCCTCGTGGTGGCCGTTACGTGATTATGGAGTTGTGACCTTTGTGTAAGGTTCACGTGATTCTTGGGTGGCATGTGTTGCCGTGTGTCTGATCGGCACCCTCGTGTACTATGAAATCGGTGGTTCTGTTGGAGATCTGTTGGAGAGGGGACGACGGTCCTCGGAGGGAAGAGGTTGGACTTAGTGTACACCTGGGGGTAAAGGTTGGAACTAGACATAAGGTTGGGGGTAGCCATAAGGTTGGAACCGGGCTAAGGAAGGCATATCAACTCGTGATGGGTGATGTCACGAGGGCTTGTGTAGCCGTTGTTGTGAGTTCTCTTCTTGTGATGTGTGTAGTCACAAGGGCATTTGTTGCCTAGGCATGTGTTGCCATCGGTCTTGTCTTTATCCTTTGTGTTGTGGTTATCCTTTGTGGTTTTGGGATGTGTTTCCGTATTCTTGTTGAGAGTGTTGAGTCTGGTGTTGACTATTACTCTTGGTTTGTACTTATATGTATGTATTCCGTTTCGAAAATGGCTTTACAACTTATATCTTACTTATGTATGTTATTTCACATGTATTGGTGGGTTACCAGCATTATTTGCTGACCGGGCGTCGTCCCATGTTTTATTGTGTTCTTTCAGGTGATGTCTAGACGAGTGCGCGGTCTAGTGCTTGCTAGTATAGCTTCCCCCGCTTTGTTTTGTGGCCTGTGTGCCAATTTAGATGTAGCACTTTGAGACTATGGGTTTAGATGTAAACATTGCATATGTTGCCGTAGCTTTCATCCTTTTGGTGAACGTGGCATAACACCCTGTGTTTCGGAATATGTCTATCTATTTATCTTTCAGTCTTCCGCTGTGTTTGTTGTTTAGTTCAGTTATCTGCATGTTTAAGGCTTTTAAATAGCATGTTTTTAGGGGGTGTTACAGTTCACCTTCCTAACCCACTTCAAGAACACACCAAAAGATCATAAACATTCTATCTTTAAGAAAAGACACCTTAGAAAACACTAAAAACACAAAAGAAACATAGATCTTACCCTCCTATATGCTCAAAGGTAGGAAAGGTGGAATCTTGGAGATGAACTTTGAAGATCTTGGAAAGTCTAAACTTAGCTTGGAGAGAAAGCTAGCTAGGTTTTTAGAGAGAAGGTAGAGCTTTTTGCTTTGAAAGTAGGATAGAAATAAGAGATGTCTCCTAGGTTAACTTGGAATACAATCATGAAAGGAAATGTCCAATTTACCCTTACTAAAATGAAGAGGTGTAAGGGAACAAGGGAACAGCTCACAAAGCTTTAGGTACAACACTTGACTTTGGGTTGACTAGTCAATTACTAGTCCCCGACTATTGAATTTTCAGGAATTTAAGGAATTAAATCATCAATTAGATTAGAATTAATTACTCAATTAATCCCTTAATTGAATTTGGATTACGAGGTGTCACAGCTAATCTGTCAAAGTGCGAGGTCTGGAGGGATAGTGTAGCCTTCTTGGGTCATATAGTCACAAAAAAGGAGTAACCGTAGATCCAACCAAAGTAAAAGCGGTGATGGAGTGGCCGACACCAAAGTCAGTTACTAAGGTGAGAAGTTTCCTAGGCCTAGCGGGATATTATAGGAGATTTGTGCAGGATTTCTCGATTTTAATAATAGGAACCAGTACACATGGAATCCAGAAAGGGTAAATAGTGGGCTCATCACAAGGCCCATAACGACGACCTTAAAACATCATTGGTGTAAGAAACAACAAAGACCAATAATAAGTCCATTCTATAGAGGAAAATATTATAGTGGCCAATTTCAAGTGATATCATGGATCGAAGACAATGCTTACAAGATTCGAGGTCGAATCATTTTCAAGAAGGGGAGGATGATGCGGCCTAACATATGAAGATCCATTAAGAATACTAATTGGGCCAATCACAAGGCCCAAGTCCAAACAATTAAGGCAACTCTTCATTGGTGATGTTCAAAGATGGTGGAAATCCAAGTCAAGCCCATTTGCAAAATATGAAGAATAACTCAAGGCTTTTTTTTTTTTTTTATAATTGTTTAAGTGCTGATTTTGGTGATTAAATTAGGCCCAAATCAGCCCTATTATTTTTTTGTCATCATTAATTTAAATTGTTTGGCATAAAAGAGAAAACACTAGTTGTATTTAGAAAGGATTCCTTAAATCCTTTTCTAAATAAAACTCTATTTACGTGTTTTCTAGATTAGGTTTAGGACTCTTTTTCCCATTGTATTTAGATTACAATGCTGCCCTATACCTATAAATAGGGCACATCCATATCAGTTTTAGGAGACTTTAATTCAATAAAATTCTTAAGTTTTTCTTTACACTTGTGTAAGAAACCTTATAGCTAATTGTGGACTCAATTAGTGACTAGTCGTGGACTCGACTAGCAAATTGATTCGTGGACTCGAATCAATCTTACTTTCTTCAACCTTAGATTTAGGTTCGTGGACTCGTTCTTGAATCGAAGGAAACTAGATCCGACTCTAGTTGATTGAAGACTGCATCATCGAGGTACTTGAAGCTACAATGGGATTCTTCCAAGTCTTTGAGGATTCGAGACAAAGGGTTTGTCGTGAGGTTTAAGGTATTTCGATCCATCTCTATCTTTACATTGAGAGCAATTCTTGGGACAATACTCATCTTATTTGAATCTTGGACTAGATTCATATCACCATACCGGGGATCCCGAGGAGCCGCTCACCGTGTGCTCGGTGACGAACTCCTTTAAATCCTGCATGCGACGCCACGTGAGAGAGGGGGCTGCCCGCTCACGGCCTTCTGGATAACTAGCGCGCATAAACTCACTCCATAACGTGCCTCCCTGCAAATAATGGAAGTAGAGCTTAGCCGAGAAAGCATGCTGAATAGGGGTAAGCAATCTGATTCCCAATCCCCCCTCCTCCACGGGAAGGCCAAGCTTGGACCAGGCCGCCCAATGCCTCTTCGGACGACCTTCCACTGAACCCCAAAAAAATCTGGCAAATTTAGCTTCAATAGCTTTCTCCGTTTGGCGAGGAAGCATCACCGAGGCTGCTGTGTACAGAGGGATCATCGCCAGAACATGCTTGATAAGAGTAAGACGGCCACCCGGGGAAAGCAGTTTTCGATGCCAGGAGACTAACTTACCATCAATCTTCTCTAATAGATGTTGATAAAATATTGGGCGATTCCGGCCTTTGAATAAATTAACTCCCAAATAACGGAAAGGTAGCGAAGACTGCTGCATACCAAGGATGCGGGCTATGGCCGATGCACAGTGACTCGGGCACGATCAAGCAGTGACAAAAAAACTCTTATGAAAATTAATTTTCTGACCAGAGGCTGCCTCATACTTTTTAAGAACCTCTGCAAGCGCCTTTAAGGATCCCGAAGCTCCATTTGCAAAAATGACAATGTCGTCTGCAAAGGCCAAATGAGTAACCACAGGGCAGCGGGGGGCCGTAGAATAAGGCAAGACCATGCCAAAACCCAACTTCAAGATAAGAGAACGGGACAGGGCCTCAGAAACCAAGATAAAGAGAAGCGGTGAGAGTGGGTCCCCTTGCTTTACACCTCTAGACAGCTGAAAGAAACCACAACTCACTCCGTTAACTAGAACTGAAAGCCGCGTCGCCTGGAGGTTATTCATAACAATTGTGACAAAGGCAGGCGGAAAGCCAAGCCTTGATAAGACAGCACTGAGGAAAGGCCACGCCACCCGATCAAATGCTTTCATCATATCAAGTTTAACGACAACATTCGAGCCCCGGCATTTCTTGTCAAGATACTGTAGGAGCTCAAAAGCCAGAAGAACGTTGTCTTGTATACCCCACCCTTCCACAAAGCCCGCTTTCTCTTTTGAAATTAGTTTAGGGAGAATTGGACTAAGCCGCGTAGCTACAATTCTGGTAAGCACTTTACTGATGAAAGTGCAAAGACAAATGGGCCTGAAGTCCGTGAAAGATTCCGGGTGTGGCTTTTTGGGTATAAGCACTATTTGGGCACTTGCTACCGCCCGGGGGACAGGCACACCGATAAAAAAATCCATCGCAGCATGATATACATCATTTTGGACCACTGCCCAACAGTGCCGAAAAAAAGAGCCCGAGAAGCCATCGGGGCCTGCAGCACTGTCGGGATCCAGCTTCCAGACAGCATTCTTCACTTCGGCTAGCGTAACTGGGGCCACTAGTTGATCCGCATCCGATGCCGCAAGGCTATCCGGTAGGTAACTCAGTAAATCTTCCATTCCCGAACAGTCCTCCGCCGCAAACAGCTTAGAGTAAAAAGATACCGCCTCCAACTGGATGTCAGTTTGGGAGGTCAGAAGCACTCCATCTTCCGACTTAATTGCACTGATTCTCTGCGTCGATGCCTATCCTTGACCATTGTGTGAAAGTACCGGGTGTTTGCATCCCCCTCTTTGAGCCACTTTACCCGCGCTTTCTGCCTCCAGAAACATTCCTCTTGCTTAAGGGCAAGGGCGAGGTCAGCTTGTAGTTTATGCAGCGATGCCCGGTTGTCCCCCGTGGGACTTGTTGCATAATCATCTTCTGCTCTAGACACACTTGCCTCTAGACACTTGATCCTGTCAAAGATGTTACCAAAGGAATCTTTGTTCCAGGCCCGTAGAGCAATTTTAAGACGTTTGAGCTTATAAGCCAGAGCCCGCATGCCTCCCCCGTCTGCCGTTGCTGACCAGTTGCGAGAAACAACCTGCATAAAATCTGGATGTGTGATCCACATGTTCTCGAAACGGAATTGTTTCGGGACTGAAAAGCTATTATTTTCCCCTTTGAGCAAGAGTGGCGCATGGTCTAAGGTTGTCCTGGCCAAGACATTAATCCGAATATCTGTGAAAAAATCCCTCATAGAGGGGTTCATGAGAAATCTATCTAGCCTCTTCTAAACTGGCCCTGTATTCCGCATCCCGTGCCAGGTGTACTGACTGCCCAAAACAGCTAGATCAAATAAACAGTTGTCACTAATGAAACCCGCAAAGTCCGAGATATTATTCGTGTCCGGTATAGCGGAGCCTCGATATTCTGAGATGCTGGAGATAACGTTGAAGTCGCCCCCAAGCAGCACTAGACTATTTGTGTCCAGCAGGAGCGGGGTCAGCTGATCCCACAATCTGGCTCTTTCCACTCTCGTGTGCTTGGCATACACTGCAAAAAACTGAAAGGAGAATTGCCAAGGCACATATTTCACCACACAATGCAGAAATTGGTCATTATCAGCCAGTACTACCACTTCACAAGCTGCAGACCACATCAGCCAAGCTTTTGACTCAGCAGAAGCGAACCCATTGTCCAGATTAAAACTCCGCACAAAGCTGTCTAGGCTATCATTATTGACCATTGGTTCAAGAACTGAAATTAAGTGAATGCGCTCACGTCTTATTAATCTTTTGAGCCTACACCGTGAGGTAAGTAGGCCCCTGACGTTCCAGCTGAGAACATTCATTTTAGCCGGTGTGAGAAGGAGACACGAACGATTTTACCAGCAGCCAACCGTGTTGTAACCGCAGAGACATTTGTCGAGTAGTCCTTTCGAGGCCGAGACTTCTTCTTAGTGACCGTAATAAACGCTTCTGGTTGAGATTTGCCTAATTTGGAAGAGAAACGCCTGCTGTCCTCCCTCCACGAGTCTAACAAGGCCTGGTTGAGAGGGCCAACCTGGACCTCATCTCTATCTGATAAATGGCCAGGCACAGAATCAGATGTGGTCGAATGGCGTAGGCACTGGTCATCTATAAGTACGGCCCCAAAAGAGACGTTGGCATCCGGGATGTCAACTGGCGATGTCGAGCTCACTGTGTCCACTGGAGTGCCTGGGTGAGCCACCAGAGTATTCAATGGAGCGTCTTGTGCTGACTTCCTGATACGGTCATCTACCGGAGGAATAAGCGTCTTGTGTTTAGTTGAACCAATTAATAAAATTAAAGAATATCATTTAAATAACTAAAATAACCCTATTCAAAATAAAACACAGGCAAATTACACACACATATGAATCTATAAAAACAAAAGAAACATATTATCATGCCTTAGCGATGATGGAATGCCGACATATTAATCGAAGGAGCTTGAAGAATACTTCAGAATATATGTATTTATATGAAGGGTTTATAAGGTTATTTTTGAAATAATAAAACATAGCTATTCTTAATGGGTTAAGAATAAAATAATAACACTGTTGGAAATTATGGAATTTCCGACCACCTGATAGTGATCTTAAATCAAGTCAAAAGAAAAAAGTGATCGAAAATAGCAACAAAGGTTTTTCCGGATACCAAACGGTCGGAACAAGACTTTCGACTAGATTTAAGATCACTTTCAGGTGATCGAAAATTCCATAATTTCCAGCAGTGTAATAATAATAATAATAATAATAATAATAATAATAATAATAATAATAATAATAATAATAATAATAATAATAATAATAATAATAATAATAATAATAATAATAATAATAATTTATTATTATTATTATTATTATTATTATTATTATTATTATTATTATTACACAATAGCATTTTAGTTTTTGTATTAGTTAATCCCTTTCAATTATATAATTTGAATTCTTACTTTATTACATCTTATTTTTATCCCACAAAATTATAATTCTTTTTTCCTATATATAATTTATTCGTTCCCACCAAATGCCCGGTAAATAATGGTGAAATATGAAACAATGCGATTGAGAGAGTTTTAATATGCATAGTGATGGAGTTTGATTTGTTAGCTATGAGAGAAATAAGTGAGCCCGCTATTACTACAAGTCTACAAGGATTAAGTAGTAATACACGTAATGTATGAAGAACAACATAGAGCAATGAACGAGTTGGAAAGTTGGTATTATTCAATAAGATAATGGGACAAATCTCTTGTTTATAGGTTTTTATATATCCCTATCGGCCTATGCCTTGAAAAATTAGGACAAGGTAAGGATAACTTTTCAAAGAGACAAGTCCTACTTCTATTCTTCAAAAAAAAAAAAATCATTCTTCTATATCATGGATCTTATTCTTTGTTATTACTACTACAAAATTCATATATAATATCAGGCCTTTAACGTCGACTATATACTTAACCAAAGTTAAACTCTATTTTTATTTTTATTTTTTTTAGAAAACATATAACGTCGGCTATTTACAAATAGCCGACATTATAAATAAATAAATAAATAATACAATACGACGTCGGCTATCTATATAGCCGACGTCGTAAGCTATTTTAGTTTTTTTTTTTTAATATTTCATATACGACGTCGGTTTGTTCTCAAACCGACGTCGCATATTATTATTATTTATTTATTTTTAAAAAACGATTAACCTACGACGTCGGCTTTCTAAATAGCCGACGTCGTAGTGTTTTTAAATTTACTATTCTCGCACAGACGGCTCATTTCGCACAGACGACTCAAAAAATTTGGACCATTTTGCTCGCTCATCGCCCACTGCCACGCCGCCCCGCACAGCCACCATTCCCCTTCAACGTCTTCTTCTTCCCAATTGCACAACTGTAGCTGCAACGCACATCCTCCGCTGCCCAGCGTCCGTCGCACCGGACCACCGCCGCACCGCCTTCCTGCCGCAACGCCGAGCCTACATTGTGAGTTTTTTTAATTATTATTTAAATTTCTGGAATCATTATATATTTGAAATTATTTATTAATGTATTTCAAATTTTAGGAATTATTAGGTATATATTTTGAATTTTATATTATAAGTTATTGGTTATAAATTTGGAATTATTAGGTTGATATATTTGTATTTTAGGATTTATTGATATTATATTTCAAATTATTATTAATTTATTTTTGAATTTTAGTAAATAATGTTGATATATTTGTATTTTAAGATTTTTTTGATATTATATTTTGAATTATTATTAATTTATTTCGAATTTTAGGCATTATTG
This sequence comes from Ipomoea nil, assembly GCF_001879475.1. Lineage (NCBI taxonomy): Eukaryota > Viridiplantae > Streptophyta > Magnoliopsida > Solanales > Convolvulaceae > Ipomoea > Ipomoea nil. The sequence continues at coordinate 148,907 of NW_017617143.1, forward strand.
TTATATTTTGAATTATTTTAGGAATTATTAGGTATATATTTTTGAATTTTATAAGTTATTGGTTATATAATTGGAATTACTAGGTTGATATATTTCTATTTTAGGATTTATTGATATTATATTTCGAATTTTAGTAAATAATGTTAATATATTTGTATGATATAAATGAGTTTTCTTTTTATACAAAAGAGCAAGATGAAAAGAACACTATGCAAAACAGTGGAGTTTCTTTGATTGCAAATTCAATGCACTTCAGTAGTTCGAAAGATAAAAATCATGTGATTGCAGAGTTGTCATATTATGGTGTGATTGAAGAAATATGGGAGGTTGATTATGTTCAGTTTAGAGTGCCGATGTTCCGATGTAAATGGGCAGATAGTAAATAGGGTGTTAAAGCTAATGAGTTAGGATTTACACTTGTCGATTTGAACAGGGAAGGTCACAAAAATAAGCAATTCATAATGGCATCTCAAGCAAAACAAGTTTTTTATGTTACTGATCCTTGAGATAAAAGATGGCCAGTTGTTCTTAATAGAAAGAGACAAATTACCTGTGATGGGAATGAAGATGTTAATTTTGATGTTGAGGAAATACCACCTTTTTCTTCAAAGTTTATTGCCAGTTATTATAGATAATGAGATAGATGGAGTGCATGAATCACGGGATGATCATCATAAAGGGATATGGGAGCATTGATTATTAATTGTAATACTTTAACTTCTTCTTGTATTTACTATATCTAAATATTTACACTTATATTTATGTATATTATGCTCTTGTCATTTACTAATAATTTCTTTGCTAAACAGACATATGGATTCATCAAATGATCCCACTATTGATAGTACCACCCAAGGTACTAATGTGACACCCCGGAAATTAATTCCTTAAACCCAAATTTAATTACTTAATTAAATTCTAATGGCCTCGCAATTACTTCTTAAATTCCCTTTGAGCATAGTCGAGGGACCTAAATTGACTAAATCCCTAACCTTTTAATTAAGTCAAGGGGAAGACTTGGTGTTTTATTACTTGTACCCTAGCCTTTATTTCTCTCCTAACTTGCTTGTGGAAGGAAGAGGTCCTTTTTGTCTTTTCACAATCCTAACTTGGAACCCAAGACATTTCCCTAGACTACCATCCTAGTATTTCCTCACTTAGACAAGAAACACCCTTCTCTCTACACTCTAGCCTTTTCTCCAAGCAACCCTAAAACCTCTCAACCTAGCAAGAGAAATCCTCCATCCTCTCAACCTTGAAGGACACCAAGTTTCCACCTTTCCTCATCTACAACCTTATGAAGGGTAAGTTCTAGGCTTTATTAGTTTTATTACTTAGTTTTCCACCTCCTTTACCTAAGAATTCTTGTTTTGTCGGGGTTTTGGTTTGTGTTTGGAAGATCTTTTGAAAAAAAAAACCTTCAAGGAGAAGCTAAGGAGATTGAGGAAGTGTTCTATAGTCTAAAGAGGTAACCCATATCTTACAAAATCTATTTACACTTGCTATTTATGATTTGTTGATGCTATTGAGTGATTCTATGCATTTTCTTGTGTAAATGCCATGTAGAGCTTGTATTTAGGGTTCTTTAATGCTATTCTTTGAGCTATTCTATCTGTTCAAGTTCCTTTGTTGATTGATATGAATTTTGAGATGTTTTGGACTTGAACTTGAGCATTTTGACAAATTTTCCCGAAGTGGGATTTGGACTCTCATTTCGGTACCAGCGGGTACACTGGCGGGCGGTGTGCAACCCGCCTGTCCACCCACTGTTACGGGGTTGGTAATGGTGGGGGGGGGGGGGGGGTCTACGGGTGGTAAACCACCCGTGGTACCAGCCGCTAGTACAGTAGCGGGTGGTTTGCCACTCACCGTACCGCCCACTGGTACGTTGTATTTTGGCCTCCGTTTTGTTGATCCATTGAGCACTTGTGTGTCTTCGTTTATGTTTCGTAAATCTATAACGAAGTCTTAAGTAACCTAGATAGGACTTGTGAGTCTTGAATCATGTTTATGATCCAACTTTGTGATTCGTTGGATTGATATGAAGTATATGTTGTTCGTATGAGCCTTTATGATTATCTTGTTGAATTGCATGCTAGCTACGTTATACGTTGGTACTTGTATGTGCTTTTGTAACACCCCGTGTTACGACCCCTAAAACCAATTAATCATTTAACCAATTATCCAAAGAAAGAATTAAATTACAATAATTAATTAGGAAAAGGCCCACCATAGTCCGTGGGCCTCACCTCTAAAAACCCAACCCCTAGTCCTAAAAGGAATAGAGTTAGCAAGCCTATAGTATTTGGGCCCTAATTAGGACTCTTAGATATATAAATAGGGGACATAGGAGGCACCTAGAACCCACACCACAATAATCTCTCACCACACAAGGAGCTCCAAGAATTCCCCTAGGAGAAATCAAGAAAGAAGGAAGACTTAAAGAAAGACCCTTCATAGCCAAGGAAATTAATTAAGACTAAGAGGTAACCCATGTCTCAACAAAACCTATTTTCTTAGCTATGATCTCCCTCTAGACATCCCTCTACATTCTTGTGTATTGATGATTCGGTTATGATATTAATGGTGTGATCTTGATAATTGATGTTATGATTTCTTGGGTAATCTTGATAATCTTGATGATGGAAAGAGATTCTTGATGATTGTGTGATATTCTTGATCAACTTAGATTCCTAATGATTGTGTGATATTCTTGATAAATCACATTGTTGCTTAAAAGATGAACTGCGTTCTTGATGATTTAAATATAATTAGAGCCCTAGGATGTATCGTGAAACTCGTGTGGTGTTATTCTTGATATATTGGGTGGGAATTCGCATGTTTGGGTGTCAATTATGTTTAGAAAGCATGATAGGATATGTGCCGTATGTTTCTTGCTTTTGATCCGTTAATTGTCTACGTGTTGTCATCGATTGCGTTTAAAGGTGCCTAAGCATGGTTTCGGGTTCCACAAAGGTTCCCGGGCAGTTATTTGTGAAAAAGAGTCAGTGGGGGCTAGTTGGGGGTAGGGGACCCGCCACCACCCGCGGCCAAGTTTGGCGTCGCCGGCAGCGGGCAGGCGACTGCCCGCCGGGCACCCGCTGCCCGGAAATTCGTCGCCGGCGGGTGACCCTTCACCCACCGACTACCCGCTGGAAATTGTCCCACTTCGGGATCCCAGCTTCCGCGTTTGATGTCCCCCGAACCCCGTGGTGTCCCAACGGACTCCGTCTATCTTGCCTATGTCTAGTTTGATGTTTCGGGTACCATTCGTAGGTTGAATGAGTCTTATGTATTACATGCTAGTTGAATGGGTATCCCGTTGGCCTAGGTGTAAGAAGTATGAACCCCTTAGAATTATTCTTAGTATGTGAATGATCACGCATAAGTTTCGTTATACGGTTTCTCCCCCTTCCCAATGTGTCAATGTGGGTTGCATGTACTTGTTATGTGTTATGTGTGCATGATACCCCAATTCGGTTGCGACCGAATTGGTTATTCCTGAGCTGCGGTTCAGAAGCTGGCTGCGGTCAGATTTACACTCTCGGGCTGCGGTCCACCGTTTGGTTGCGATCAAACGTTTTACATGAGTTGCGGTTCATATTCCTGGCTACGGTTAGATGACTAGTCTTGGGCTGCGGTCTACTGTTTGGTTGCGATCAAACATTATGATGAGCTGCGGTTCATCGGTCGGTTGCGATCGACCGCTCCGTGTTGCGATATGGGGCAAGGTGCTGCGGGGCCGTGTCAGAGCTATATGCGCTGACCCTCATGTATGGGCATGCGATTGATCCTGTGGCGCCATCAAAGTGTGCTATGTGATGAGATATGGATGGTTTGATGTTATAAATGTTATGAAATCGTGACCGTAGGATACATGCTAGAAAATCGTATATGCTTGGTTATGACTATTGGTTGTGCGTATCTCTATCTGTCGAGTCTGTTCCCTATGCTTGTGAATTGTATGACTGTTGACTGTGCTTATCCCTATCTGTCGAGTCTATGTCCTATTTTATAAAGCTAGAGTCTCCTAGGATATATCTTCATGCTTCGAAATGGTTTTTCTATTATCTATGTATATATCTATATGTACTGTATTTCAACGCGTTGGAGTGGGTTACCAGCATCTCTCGCTGAACAGATATATTTGGCTTTCAGGCACTGAGGAGTAGACACTGGAGCGCGCTAGAGTCTTGGAGCGTAGAAGTAGATAGTTTCCCTTTCGGCCTGCGTGTCATGCTTATGCATTTACATTATTGAGGATATTAGTTAGTTAGCCTGTGCACCTGAGTTCTCTAGCTCAAGTGTGGCATAGCACCCCGTACTCTTTACGTTATATCTTGGGACTCAATGAGCATTTACCTTTATTATATAATTCTTAAAAGTTAAAAAATTTCGGGGAGTTACAGTTGGTATCAGAGCCTAAGTTTGACCTTAGGATAAGACTCTTAAGACCAGACTTTAGGATAATAGGCTTGAACACTAGGTATTTAGGAACATAGGACTCAGGAATCTTAGGACGCGCGGTGAGATTGTGAAACCTACACATAACCTCCCCTCACTTTATAATAGGAACCAGCACACATGGAATCCAATAAGGGTCTATAGTGGGCTCATCACAAGGCCAAAAAGTACATCCTTAAAGCATCATTGGTGGAAAAATCAAGGAATTCCAATAATAATTCCATTCGATAGAGGAAAGTATTATAGTGGCCCGTTTCAAGTGATGTCACGGATCGAAGACAATGTTTATAAGATTCGAGGTCGAATCATTTTTCAAGAAGGGGAGGATGATGCGGCCCAACATAATGAAGATCCATTAAGATTACAAATTGGGCCAATCACAAGATCCGAGGCCCAAATCAGCTTTATTATTTGTGGTCATCATTTATTTTAAATTGTTTAGAATTGAAGAGAAAACAATAGTTGTATTTAGAAAGGATTCCTTAAATCCTTTTCTAAATAAAACTCTATTTACTTGTTTTCTAGATTAGGTTTAGGACTCTTTTTCCCATTGTATTTAGATTACAATGCTGCCCTATACCTATAAATAGGGCACATCCATATCAGTTTTGAGGAGGCTTTAATTGAATAAAATTCTTAAGTTTTTCTTTACACTTGTGTAAGAAACCTTATGGCTAATTGTGGACTCAATTAGTGGCTAGTCGTGGACTCGACTAGCAAATTGATTCGTGGACTCGAATCAATCTTACTTTCTTCAACCTTAGATTTAGGTTCGTGGACTCGTTCTTGAATCGAAGGAAACTAGATCCGACTCTAGTTGATTGAAGATTGCAACATCGAGGTACTTGAAGCTACATGGGATTCTTACAAGTCTTTGAGGATTCGAGACAAAGGGTTTCTCGTGAGGTTTAAGGTATTTTGATCCATCTCTATCTTTACTTTGAGAGCATTCTTGGGACAATATTCCATCTTTATGTGAACCTTGGACTAGGTTCATATCACTTTACCCTTCACTTATCTAAGGGGAACTTTCCCCTCCATTTATCACACCAAAGTAAGGGTACCAAAACTCTCACCTAACATCGCGATAAACGTTGACCCAGAAGAACGACAACATGGCACCAAACAGAAGACAATCAAGGACACCGGAACCCGACATACACGACCCGCTAACCCAAACTCTGCAGCAACTAACAAAAGTCGCCCAAGCACTAAGCGACGTAGCTCTTCGCAATAACAAGCCCCCACCACCTCCATCAAACACGAACTCGGACGTCGCCCGACAAGTTTCGAATCATCGACCCCCCACGTTTTCAGGAGAGGAAGACCCCGTGATCCTAGTAGAATGCCCAGAATAACGTCGCGTGGAAATAGCCTCGTTCTACTTCGGACACGAGGCAGACCTTTGGTGGATTCACGAGGGACCCGCTTACCGACAAGAACCAGGGTTCAACTGGGAAAACCTCAAAACACGTCTACGAGAGCGATTCTACCCAACACACGTAAAAGCATCTATGCACGAAGAGTTCCTCCATCTAAAACAAGGGGTGACCATCGTCATGGAATACCATAAACGATTCATGGAACTAGCACGCTTCGCACCGGAACTAGTCCCCACTGAGGTGACCAAAATAGAGAGGTTCGTATCGGGCCTCAACTTCGAAGCCCGAAAGGCACTAGTGGTAAGCAGACCCCGGACCCTCAACGAGGCTTACTCCAGTGCCGCAAATCTCTATCGAATCCAACTGCTACAACGCGGGGTTCAAGAACAGATACGGAAAAGAAGCACCGGGGGTGGAACACCACCCGTAAAAAGGACAAGAAACGACACCAACACAAGACCGAGCAACCTGGCCGGCCAAAGGCCACCCCTAGGGAAAAATGGAGCTAACACAGGAAGCTTCCTTTGCCCGAAATGCAACAAAAGCCATAGAGGCAAGGACTGCATGGGCAATCCCTGGCGATGCTTCAACTGCAGAGAGGAAGGACACAAGGCCTTCCAGTGCACTCAACCCCAAAGGCCACGCCCCACTACCACGGGTCAACACGGGGGCACCACTCACCAAGGAAACTACGGCGCTCCCGGAAAGATATTCGTCACGAGCCGCACCTAGGCCGAACTCGGGAACGAGAACAACCTCGAGGAGGGGAACCTAACCCCAGAAGGCGAGGAACACGCAAACCCCGCGGAAGAAAACCAAGAAGACGAGTTCTGTCTAGGATAAACTAGCAAATTCCTTGTAACCACCTTCGTAGTGAGACTACTTACTTAGCTTAATTACTTCGGAATTATTATAAATAAAACACTAGATCGAAATTCGATCTTACGTACGGGGGTGGAACTAAAATTACACATAAGGAAAACAAACCAAGCCTTCCACCACTAGAAAACAAAAGAAGGAAAAAGACAAGGACCACACCATCCAAAAAGAAAGCCTAGCGTCACCAATGGGAATTGAACTCTTGACCTCTCACATACAAGACCAAGACCTTGACCACTAGGCTAAAGATGTTTCTTGAAACCTTAAGGGAACACTCCCTTCTTAAAACCCCTACAAACCCCTAAAACCCACAAAATCCCCAAATCAAAAACCCTTCTTCTCCTCCTTCCTCACACCCTCCCACTCTCACCCTCACCTTCTTCGCACCCCACCCCAAGACCGGCGGACACCCCCCACAAAAACCCACCGACCACACGCCGCCGCCACCAGCCAAACGCCGCCCGTCGACCTCGCACCGCCGAGCTGCCGCCCAGCCGACCGCCCCGCCTTCGCCCGGAGGTCGCCCACGTCGCGCCCAGCCGCGACCCGCTGCCCAGCACCGCCGATCGCGCGCCCAGCCGCCACCACCGTGCGCCGCCCCCCTCTCCTCGCCGTTCGAACCCAACGGAAACACCAACCACCGCCCGAGCCTCGCCGGAGTCCCGCCGGAAAGTTTGCCGGAAAACATCGTCACCGAGAAAAGCTTCACATTGCCAAAGAAATCCCTCGGAACCCGTACCCCGGAGTGGAGCAACGCCGGCTACACCGTAATCGGAGGTAAAGCCCTTGAACCCGACCAATTTTCTCCAAAATTGGTCGATATGCTTAATCACCAAGGGCTTTTGGATACGTACCTCACCATCAAGGGAGATAAGTACCCCGAATTGGTGAAAGAATTCTATCAACATCTAGTAGCCACCAAACGGGGTGATAAGCTAGAAATCACCACCAAGGTCCGCGGCAAGAAAATCATACTCTCCGAAGGCCGCTTGGCCAAGCTCTTGAAATTGACCACCACGGGTGTGTCAAATTACGACCGAAAAGGGTGGATTGATACCCAGAATACGGGGTACAAAGACTACCTCGGGTACCTACTCGGGAAAGATGAAGGGTTTACCTTGGCCACGCGACCAAATAGGAAGTGGCTAACGGCGGAGCAAAAGATATTGGTTATGATTGTAACCGACAGCCTCTTGCCCACAAACAATAAGAGCAAAGACGTGGGGAGTTTAGAGTGCACTTTTGCCTATCTCTTGAAACACAAAATCAAGTTCAACCTACCGGCCCTCATGCTAAAACACATGGAGTTTTGCAAGACGAGCAACCGACTTAGCCTGCCCTACGGGATGATCCTAAGTTGGATCATGGAGAAAAAAGGGGGTGGACCTAAGCCACACTGAGGTCGACTGTAAACGGCATGATCTTTAATGCCCAGAACCTCCGCCGCAATGATATCTACTACACTGAAGGGGGACAATACCTCACCCTCGAAGAAATTTGCCTAAAACCCGAGGAGGAGCGAAGGGAATTGGTCGACTGATTGGACATCTCCAACAAAAAACTCAAACGAGCAATGCAAGATTGTGGGGGTTTAGAGGGAGATGAGGATCAGGAGGAGGATGACGAGCCTAACCCATCGACACACCCACGATCAGGAGGGAACCCAAGGGAACAAAACGAGGGCTCGGTCAATGAGCGCATCCTAGCGCAACTCAACCGGCAAAACCAAAACATGGAGGAAGGGTTCTCGTCCTTAATCCGCACGACACGCGCATTAGATCAGAGGGTGGCAGCAATCGAGGCCACCTTGGGCACTCGCAGGGCATCTAGCTCCGGAGCAAGAGACCCAAGTAGACCCAAACTTCCCTATCACCACAACACCAGAACTCCAGTCTACCCTAGCTAAGACAAAACGTGGGGCCACGTTCCTAAACAGGAGGCCAAAATGCGAGATGTCCAGGGGTGAAAGAATGGATTAACACACCGGGCTTCGGGGACGAAGCCCCTTGTAAGGGGGGCAGAGTGTAACACCTCGTGTTACGACACCTAAAACCAATTAATCATTTAACCAATTATCCAAAGAAAGAATTAAATTACAATAATTAATTAGGAAAAGGCCCACCATAGTCCGTGGGCCTCACCTCTAAAAACCCAACCCCTAGTCCTAAAAGAAATAGAGTTAGCAAGCCTATAGTATTTGGGCCCTAATTAGGACTCTTAGATATATAAATAGGGGACATAGGAGGCACCTAGAACCCACACCACAATAATCTCTCACCACACAAGGAGCTCCAAGAATTCCCCTAGGAGAAATCAAGAAAGAAGGAAGACTTAGAGAAAGACCCTTCATAGCCAAGGAAATTAATTAAGACTAAGAGGTAACCCATGTCTCAACAAAACCTATTTTCTTAGCTATGATCTCCCTCTAGACATCCCTCTACATTCTTGTGTATTGATGATTCGGTTATGATATTAATGGTGTGATCTTGATAATTGATGTTATGATTTCTTGGGTAATCTTGATAATCTTGATGATGGAAAGAGATTCTTGATGATTGTGTGATATTCTTGATAAACCTAGATTCCTAATGATTCTGTGATATTCTTGATAAATCACATTGTTGCTTAAAAGATGAATTGCGTTCTTGATGATTTAAATATAATTAGAGCCCTAGGATGTATCGTGAAACTCGTGTGGTGTTATTCTTGATATATTGGGTGGGAATTCGCATGTTTGGGTGTCAATTATGTTTAGAAAGCATGATAGGATATGTGCCGTATGTTTCTTGCTTTTGATCCGTTAATTGTCTACGTGTTGTCATCGATTGCGTTTAAAGGTGCCTAAGCATGGTTTCGGGTTCCACAAAGGTTCCCGGGCAGTTATTTGTGAAAAAGAGTCAGTGGGGGTAGGTGGGGGTAGGGGACCCGCCACCTACCCGCGGCCAGGTTTGGCGTCGCCGGCAGCGGGCGGCCGGCGGGCAGGCGACTGCCCGCCGGGCACCCGCTGCCCGGAAATTCGTCGCCGGCGGGTGACCCTTCACCCACCGGCTACCCGCTGGAAATTGTCCCACTTCGGGATCCCGGCTTCCCCGTTTGATGTTCCCCCGACCCCCGTGGTGTCCCAATGGACTCCGTCTATCGTGCCTATGTCTAGTTTGATGTTTCAGTTACCATTCGTAGGTTGAATGAGTCTTATGTATTACATGCTAGTTGAATGGGTATCCCGTTGGCCTAGGTGTAAGAAGTATGAACCCCTTATGATTATTCTTAGTATGTGAATGATCACGCATAGGTTTCGTTATACGATTTCTCCCCCTTCCTAATGTGTCAATGTGGGTTGCATGTGTTTGCTATGTGTTATGTGTGCATGATACCCCAATTTGGTTGTGATCAAATTGGTTATTCCTGAGCTGCGGTTCAGAAGCTGGCTGCGGTCTGATTTACACTCTCGGGCTGCGGTCCACCGTTTGGTTGCGATCAAACGTTTTACATGAGTTGCTGTTCATATTCCTGGCTGCGGTCAGATGACTACTCTTGGGCTGCGGTCCACTGTTTAGTTGCGATCAAACATTATGATGAGCTGCGGTTCATCGGTCGGTTGCGATCGACCCCTCCGTGTTGCAATACGGGGCAGGGTGCTGCGGGGCCGTGTCAGAGCTATATGCGCTGACCCTCATGTATGGGCATGCGATTGATCCTGTGGCGCCATCAAAGTGTGCTATGTGATGAGATATGGATGGTTTGATGTTATAAATGTTATGAAATCGTGACCGTAGGATACATGCTAGAAAATCATATATGCTTGGTTATGACTATTGGTTGTGCGTATCTCTATCTGTCGAGTCTGTTCCCTATGCTTGTGAATTGTATGACTGTTGACTGTGCTTATCCCTATCTGTCGAGTCTATACCCTGTTTTATAAAGCTAGAGTCTCCTAGGATATATCTTCATGCTTCGAAATGGTTTTTCTTATATCTATGTATATATCTATATGTACTGTATTTCAACGCGTTGGAGTGGGTTACCAACATCTCTCGCTGAACAGATATATTTGGCTTTCAGGCACTGAGGAATAGACACTGGAGCGCGCTAGAGTCTTGGAGCGTAGAAATAGATAGTTTCCCTTTCGGCATGCGTGCCATGCTTATGCATTTACATTATTGAGGATATTAGTTAGTTAGCCTGTGCACCTGAGTTCTCTAGCTTAGGTGTGGCATAGCACCCCGTACTCTTTACGTTATATCTTGGGATTCAATGAGCATTTACCTTTTTTATATAAGTCTTAAAAGTTGAAAAATTTCAGGGTGTTACAGCTTTCCTCACATTGATCTTGCCTATTCTTGATGAGGATTGGTGACTTGTGTTACCAATCGTTGTGGTCTCTTGATTTGGAAGCCTTTTGTTATTGTGGCAATACCTTGAAATGTTTCCTTCATATTCTTTCTTGAGTTCTTCGATTGAACCTATCATTGTGAACTTGTACAAATGATTGTACCTTGTCATGATTATTCCTTGATTGGGTTATGAATGAGCCTTGATTATCTATGTCAATGATCGTGTGACTATGTGTATAAAAGCTGGCGGTAATGAGCTTTGCTCATTGATTGGCGGTAAATGATCATATTATGAATGATAAAGGCTGGCTGCAAGCAGGCTGGGAGCATACTCTTTGGAGGGATAAGGTTGGACTGGTTGTACAGGGTGGCCTGGAGGTACAGGTTGTAACTGATATAAGGATGAAGCGGTGTAAAGATTGGAACTTGGTATAAAGTTGGAACGTGAAACTTGTGTGAGAATTCAGAATTCAGTAATTTATTGAATGATAGAGCAAGGCTTTAAATAGTGTTACAGGACCACAAAAGGTGGAACTGCTATACCTGTTCCTTAAGACTAGACAATTAAATAGACTAATTAAAGGCAATTAAACAGACTAATTAATAACCAGGTAAACAAAGAATATTTAACAGACTAATCTTTAACACGCCCATGCAAGATTGAGGCGCCGTCAGTAAGCCCAAGCTTTGAACGAAACACACCAAATAGTCGGGAACCAAGAAGCTTAGTCAAGAGATCTGCAATCTGTTCGTCCGAGCGGACATAGCTAACGTGCAATAAGCCTGAGGTAACCTTTTCACGGACGAAAAATTAGTCAAGTGCTAATTGCTTCATACGCGAGTGAAAGACTGGGTTCTTGCACACATACGAAGCACTCAAGTTGTCAGTGACCAACAACGGGGTAGTCTGAGGATGAATACCAAGTTCACGTAGCAGATTTTGAACCCTTATAACCTCAGCAGCAGAATTAGCCAGTGCACGGAACTCGGCTTCAGTGGAGGACCGAGAAACTGACAGTTGTTTTGCAGACTTCCATGAGATGACGTTGGGTCCAAAAAACACGCAATAGGCCGTGGTAGACCGACCCCCATCACGGATACCGCCCCAGTCGGAGTCCAAATAAGCCACAAGGGAGAGTGAGAGTCCACGACGAAAAAACAGACCGAAGAGCATCGTACCATACAAGTACCGCAGAACTCGCTTCACCGCTTGCCAATGAGCCACAGTTGGAGGCGCCATGAACTGGGGGAGGTAATTCACCGCAAACGAGATATCAGGTCTGTTAAACGCCAGACACTGCAAGCGGCTAATAGCACGGCGATAAGTCGTGGAATCAAAAGGCATGTTATCATAACCCAGGTCCACGGATGTACACATCGGAGTAGAAACCGGCTTCGCCCCCATCATTTCAAACTGTTCCAAAATGTCAGCCACATACTAACTCTGAGACAAGAATAGGCCATACTCCGTAGGGACCACCGCCACACCTAAAAAATGATGCATTGGCCCTAAATCTTTCAAGGGAAACCAGTCTACCAGACTACGAACAAAACCCGCAGTGAAGGCCTTATCGTTGCCTGTAACGATTATATCGTCAATATAAACAAGGAAATACAAGGCAATATTTCCATTACAATAGATAAATAAAGTGGTGTATGCAATAGATCTTTTAAAACCAAAGGAAACCAGAAAACGGGACAACTCAAGGTGCCAAGCCCAAGGTGCTTGTTTTAACCTGTAAATCGCCTTCCGCAACCGGCATACATGATCCGGATTCTCCGGGTCAACAAAGCCTGCTGGTTGGGCCATGTAAACTTCATCATGTAATGTGTCATTTAAGAAGGCATTATTCACGTCTAGTTGTCGTAAAGACCAACCTTGTGAAAGAGCAATGCTAAGAATTACACGAATTGAGACCGGTTTAACCACCGGACTAAATGTCTCAAAATAGTCGCGCCCGGATTCCTGTAAGAAACCTTTGGCCACGAGACAGGCCTTGAACCGATCGACGAAGCCATCAGCTCTGTGCTTCACCCTGAACACCCATTTACAGCCCACTATATTTTGACTCGCTCGGGGCAATAACTCCCATGTGGAGTTCCTTACTAGTGCACAAAACTCCTCTGACATAGCTGCACGCCACAAATCATTTTTCAAGGGTTGGTCAACTGTAACACCGCCGATTTTTACCAAAATTTAAAAGTTTAATTAAAGGAAACAATCTAAACATTAATCATTAAACAACGGAAGCAATGTCTAAACACGGAGGTGCTATGCCACACCTATATCAAACATAGGTGCACAGGCAAACTACTAAACAAACCACAGCAGCTAACGGTTAAACTAACTAGGCTCACAGGCCATAAACAACTAGAAAAGCATAAGGAGCTACACTAGGCTACTACGGTCCACTAGCGCGCTCTCCAAAGCTACTAAAAAACCTGTAAAGAGATAGGGATAACACCCGGTCAGCGAATAATGCTGGTAACCCACCAATACGCGTTAAGTATCATAATATACATAGATATAAGCACAACCATTTGAGACGGAGGAATACAATATATATCATTTTAAAACCAAGAGAGGAAACATCAATAGACTCATCAATTCACTCTCAACGAGGACCACATGCCAACATACTCAACAAGGCAATAGAACAACAAACGACATACTCAACAATATATATTACCTACCATACTCAAGGTAGGGTTAATCATAGACATGCTCATAATCAATTAGGCGAGATTCACACTCACAACATGTTCCAAGCTCACATAGGACATAGTCAAACCGAAGCATACATCAAAGAGTCATCTCAACGACCCGAATAATAGTGGACCAATGTGGAGGACTCCAAATCATCAATCACATACCATAGAGTCATCGCAATGACTAGGACCGAAACCCAATGGAAACAGATCTAGCAACTTTAAGTGTATACACCCCCTATTGAGATTCCAAGCTCAACGGGTTAGTTACTATCTCTGGCAACGGGGATAACTTTCCCAAGTTGCCCACAACCTATAAGTATCCAAATGGCAATCCGGGGCTTTAAACCCACTACCGGATCAATTCACACATAAGTCCCCACACTGTCCACTTCACGAATTCAATCATCTCATCACATCCAAACCAACATCTCAAAAAGAGTCAATACACACAGAATCTAGAGATACAACAAAGCATAGATTCCACACAAGGTGTGTACAACAACGGATAAGCTCAACATTAGCTTAATCACAGAATGATCAATAAAGTACCACATTTGTACAAGATCACATCAAGGGATTCAATCAAGAGGCTTCAATGAAAGACATGAAACGAATACTCAACAACAACAATAGACTTCAATCCAATACCAACATGATTGGCAACCCAAGTTGCCAATCCTCAAAAGGAATGGACAAACAACACATACTAGCATCAAAGACAACATAACTAGCATGCTCATCAAACGGATAAACCAATATGGTTCCAACGAACCTCAAAGACTCACACAAATCCAACGAATCATAAAGTTGGACCATAAGCACGATTCAAGACACCAAATCCTAACATGGATACTTAGCACATCGTTCTAGACATACGAAACATCAAGAAGGCTCACAAAAGCTCAATAATCCAACAACGGGAGGTCAAAACATCAAATACCAAAGGAAAGAACCACAGGGAAACAACTCCCCGCATCATTAACTATGTTCCCCGCGGGTGGGGCCACGGGTAATCCCCCACCCGTGGTCCTGCCCGCGGGGTACCATCCCACGAGGCTACGTTCCCCGCGAGTGGGGCGGCGGGTAGGCCACTGCCCGCCGTTCCGCCCGCGGGGTACACTCATGTACACCAAAATTCCCTTCGGGGAAATTCATCTCCAAGGTCAAGTTCAAGTCCAAAACACCCAAAACCTCACACACAACAATGATATGACTTGAACCCAATAATAGCTCAAAGAAAGGCATTCAAGAACCCTAAATACAAGCTCTAATCATGCATTATCACAAGATCATGCATCCAATCTCACAAATACATCAAGAATAATGAAATAGAAGCCAATAATCATTCATAGCAATAGAAAATAGATTTTGTAGAGCATGGGTTACCGTTGAAGACCAAAACCTTCTTTCCACTAACCCTCCTAGGCCTTACTTTGAAGCTCTTCTTCCTCACAACCTTCTTACACAAGCCAACCCACAAGAAAACACCAAACTTAGATGAAGACACCTTTAAGCTAACCAAAAACACTAGATAACATTAGATCTTACCCCTTCCTATGCTTGGGAGGTAGAAAGGTGGGATCTTGGATTGAATCTTTGCAAGGCTAGGAAAATCTTCTTTTAGCTTGGAGAGTAAGCAAAGATTTCTTAGAGAGAAGGTGGATTGTTTAGGAGATTGGCTAGAAGATGATGAATGAAATGTGTGTCTTGCTAGGGCAAGATTAAACACCAATCATGTGTGAAAGGACAAGTTTACCCTTACTAAAAGGCTAGGAAGACAAAAGGCTAGGTACAAAGCACAAAGCATAAGGTACTCATGGTTGACTAAGGAATTAGTCAACCTCCAGTCCCTTGACTATTAAATTTCATGATTTTAGGAAAGGAATTCATCAAGGAAATTAGGATTAGTTTTTCAATTAATCCTAATTAAGGAGTCGGATTTTTGGGGTGTCATACCCTCTCCCCCTAACAAAAAGCTTCATCCCCGAAGCTTGGGCAGAACGAGGTTTAACAAACGGTTAACGGTTTGAACAACATGTGACAAGATTGGTAAAGAATGGCAAACAAGAGATTTTAAGCACAAAGGTGTCCACCAACTAACCAAAAGCTAGAGAAATCAAGGTTTCAAATTAAGGTGATAAGATTGATAGGCTTAGAAATAGGCTAAGGGTTCACAAAGGTAAGTCAAGAAAGAAAGATAAGGTGATAGATAGAAGATTTACTGGAAGGGAAACTAATTCCACCGTAAGCTTAACTCTCTACCCATTACTAACCACCGACCAACCCAGATCTAGACGTCTTAACTAAGGCACAACCTACAACTAAAACTGACACCGAGAGGACTCTAAAGCTAGATTACCCGAGATCAAAGAACAAGGATAGCGCCTTCAACTGATCACTGCTGACTTCTCCAAGCAAAGGAAGCAAGGTACTCACACCGCACAACTTCATCTCGGCATCCGCTTGAACTTGATTCGCCACTTCCAGACAAAGGCTACTACTGCCAGCTCCGGAACATGAGCAGGATGTCCTTCACCCTAGCTCTTGAGCTAACTTGATGCAGGCTGCCAACTTAACACTTGCATTAACACACAACCCACAACTCTCTACAAAGCAACGCTTGAAAAATTTAAAACATTCGGTCCGGATGAAATGTCCAAAACAGGAACGGTAACAAAGGAGAAAGGTAACTCAGGGGAAAGAAGGCTCACAATAAGAGATTCGGTTCAACGGAAAAGATTAGAGTGAAGGGTTTAAGGTTTGAAAACTCGAAGATCACATTGGTTAAGAAGAGAAGAAAGGTAAACAAGGCTACAACTTAGGAAGTCAAAGTTTTGACCTTCCACGAAAATCGCTAAAGAAGAAGGCACGAACAAGGTTTGGGAAAAACAACGAGGGTTTCTCGGCAAGAAGGATTGTTGGCTCGACTAAGAGGAGGGAAAAACATATTAAAGAGGGTTAAAGGTTTCCGACCTCAGGCGATTCCTTCTACTGGACTAGCTGCTTACAACCTTTTGACCAACTGACAGATCTCTTCTTCGATTCTGGCACAACTTCAAACGAAGATCGTTATCGGACTTCCTTCATGTGCTGGTAGAACAACCAACTTTACAACTTCCAAGGGGAACTCTCACGATGAAGCACTACCGAACCCTTCCAAGAAAAACCAAGGTCGGAGCTAACCCTTAAACTAGCTAAACCAGAAGCTAAGGTCTTAACACTTAACACCAAAGCTAGCACGCAAGGAAGATCACAGAGGCAAAAAAGGGCGCAACAAAAAGGTACAAGCACTTACTTCATCGGTTTCAACTTGCGTCTGACTCACGACTGTGGATCTTGCCTCGCCGAGGTCTCAACTTTGCACATGGGTTCTAGCTGCTTCTTCCACTTTGTCCACCATTGATTCCGCTTCGAAGCTTACTTCCCGACTGGGGTCTCACACTACCAACTGGTTTCAGGCTTGCTGAAGTCTTCCTCTTAGGCCTGCACTCAAAGGACCAGTGACCTTTCTTGCCACAAGCAAAGCACTCCACTGGCTTTCCAAGACAGTTCACGCCGGGGTGGCCACTTCCACACTTCTTGCAAACGGAGCGCCTTTCTTTAGCCTTGTTGTTCCGGATTGGCTGGGGAGTCTTACCCCTCTTAGAGCCGTCTCTTTGTAGACTTCTTGTTGATTCAACACCGGTTACTGACAAAATCATAACCACAGGTGCAACACTTGTTTCAAAACTCCTCTTACGGTTCTCCCGAATCCCTTTATGAACTTGCTGCACCCGGTAGAGGTCGGCTGCACACAGGGAGGCCTCATTGAGAGACTTAGGCTTCGACACCGTCAAGGCTTTCCTAGCCTCAAAGTTGAGTCTGACCACAAACATCGCAACTTTACTCTCCTCGGTAGGTACCAAAACTGAGGCGAAACGGGCTAACTCCAAAAACATCTTGTTGTATTCTATTACCGACAAGGGTACTTGCTTAAGGTGGAGAAACTCCTCGCACTTTGCCGCCTTGACATGAGCGGGATAGAACCGCTCACGTAGCTTATCCTTCAAGTTTTCCCAACTGAACTCCGAATCTTGTTTACAAGCTGGCCTTTCAAGCATCCACCACAAGTCCGCTTCTTGCCTAAGATAGAACGTAGCCAAATCTACCTGGCAATCCTCCGGGCAAACCACTGCTTCGAAGATCTTGTCAAACATCCGGATCCACTCTTCCCCGGCGAAGACTAGGGGACGGAGACTCGAAACTTGGGGTACTACGTCCCGGTTCCCATTCTAAGGGGGGTGGTTGTTGTTGATGAGGGTGTTGCTTAGAGTTTAGGTGATCTGCGTCAGTTGATGAAGGCTTTGAGCTAGCTATTCGTTGGTGGCCGCTTCTGAAGACCTTGCACGACGTCTCGATGGTGCCATCCTTTACTTCTACAGAAACAGCACGATAATGGAAGGAAACTTAGAGCCCGCACCCTTACCCGGTGCCTTAACTTAAAAGAACCAAAGCTGAAAAAAGAACAAAGCACAACAAAAAACGATAAGAGAACTCAAAACCTCACCGCGCGTCCTAAGGTTCCTAAGACTTAGGTACTTAAACACTTAAGATTCGAGCTTAACTTCTTAAGGTCTTACGCTTGAAAGCACAAACCTAGGTTCCAATCTAGGTTCTTAAAGTCCAACTCTTAACATCCTAGGCTCTGATACCAACTGTAACACCCCGGATTTTTACCAAAATTTAAAAGCTTAATTAAAGGAAACAATCTAAACATTAATCATTAAACAACGGAAGCAACGTCTAAACACGGAGGTGCTATGCCACACCTATATCAAACATAGGTGCACAGGCACACTACTAAACAAACCACAACAGCTAACAGTTAAACTAACTAGGCTCACAGGCCATAAACAACTAGAAAAGCATAAGGAGCTACATTAGGCTACTACGGTCCACAAGCGCGCTCTCCAAAGCTACTCAAAAACCTATAAAGAGATAAGGATAACACCCGGTCAGCGAATAATGCTGGTAACCCACCAATACGCGTTAAGTATCATAATATACATAGATATAAGCAAAACCATTTGAGACAGAGGAATATAATATACCTCATTTTAAAACCAAGAGAGGAAACATCAATAGACTCATCAATTCACTCTCAACGAGGACCACATGCCAACATACTCAACAAGGCAATAGAACAACAAACGACATACTCAACAATAGATACTACCTACCATACTCAAGGTAGGGTTAATCATAGACATGCTCATAATCAATAAAGCAAGATCAATACTCACAACATGTTCCAAGCCCACATAGGACATAGTCAAACCGAAGCATACATCAAAGAGTCATCTCAACGACCCGAATCATAGTGGACCAGTGTGGAGGACTCCAAATCATCAATCACATACCATAGAGTCATCGCAATGACTAGGACCGCATCCCAATGGAAACAGATCTAGCAACTTTAAGTGTATACACCCCCTATTGAGATTCCAAGCTCAACGGATGAGTTACTATCTCTGGCAACGGGGATATGTTTCCCAAGTTGCCCACAAGCCATAAGTATCCAAATGGCAATCCGGGGCTCTAAACCCACTACCGGATCAATTCACACATAAGTCCCCACACTGTCCACTTCACCAATTCAATCATCTCATCACATCCAAACCAACATCTCAACAAGAGTCAATACACACTGAATCTAGAGATACAACAAAGCATAGATTCCACACAAAGTGTGTACAACAACGGATAAGCTCAACAATATCTTAATCACGGAATGATCAATAAAGTACCACATTTGTACAAGATCACATCAAGGGATTCAATCAAGAGGTTTCAATGAAAGATAACGGTTTAGCATTACGAACCAGCATAAAGTGACTAGCATGCATCCTACGTTTACAAGGCATAATATGCAAGTAAGCTCATAAATAGCAATTAAAGGCAAACAATGGGAATCCAATGACAATCAATTAGCAAGTAATCATCAGAACACACAATTCATCTTCCAACCTTATACCATGTTCCAACCTTTACACCTCTCCATCCTTATTGTTCCAACATGTACCTCCAGGCCACCCTTATATCGCATCCCTTATTCCTCCGGAGCAACTACATGCCACACTCCGTAACCACCAACAAGTCCACCAACACGGTAGCACCGAAGTGTCATTTGCATGTTCCGTGCCTCTTGCCCCACTACCAAGGGGTCAGCGCATATAGCTCTAACATGACACCGCGGCACTTATACCCTGACCCAAGCCTTTAGCCAGAAAGTCTAAGGGGTGGTCCGTGCCTTTAGCACGATAACCGAGCACTCGTTGTGCTTTCCGTCAACAATTCATTTCCACCAATCACAATCTCATCATCATCAGTCACATCCATCATTGCGCAATGATCACAACACTCATCATCATTCAATCAATCAACATTAATTCAACAACAATAATCAAGACATAATTACAACGATACGCACTAAACATAAATTCCTAGAACGGTACTCAAAACATCATACGAGACTCATAAACATCGAACGGGATACAACGGGACACGGGGAAACGTCAAACGGGGGAAAAAATCTCGCCACGCCACCATTTTCTAGCGGGTGGGCGGTGGGTGGAGGCCCACCCGCCGACCATAAGCCGGTGGGGCGGTCACATTCCAGCGAGTGGCCGGTGGGCAGTCGATTGCTCGCCGGCTGCCCGATGGGAATAGGCAGACCCGACAGTGGGGGTTCGTTCCCCCACCTGCCCCCCACTGGTACGAAGGTGTTTCTTCGGTTCGGTGTTCATTCGTGAAATCCAAAACCATGTCCAAACACATTCTAACACGTAACGACAACATCACGGATTCAATTAACGAAGATTAAACCAAGAATCATTCCAATTACATTCTAACATGATTCCTAAACATGCCAAGAGTCGACATCAATCACATAAAGGTTTAGAAGCATCCGGAACCTCAAGAAATCTATATGCAAAGCCCTACAAACAGATCCTAGGCTAGACTCAACACCCGAGCATGCATTAACCCACCAAAGAATACCAAGAACATCACAACAACGAGATTCACGATAAACCCTAGGGACAAGCTCTAGACATAATTAAATACAAGATTACACATATAATCAATCACAACATCAAGACCATCAAGATTATCAAATAAACACAATATAAACCCTAGGCAAGGCTCTATAAAGACTAAATCACAGAATCACACATACAATTATCAAAGGAGCCAATAAATAAGATATAACAAGGAAAATAGGTTTTGTAAGACATGGGTTACCTCTTAGCCCTAATCGATTTCCTCGGCTACTAAGATTCTATCCTAAGATTCTTCTCCCCAATCGATCTTCCTAAGCTTGCTGTTGAGGGATTTCCTTGGCTGGACTTCCTTAGAGATTTTTGAGTAAGAAGGAGGTGAGGAAGGGTTCTATCTGCATCCTAATCTTTTATTTATATGTCAAAGTGTTGGTCCCGATAGGGTGGTGAAAGTCTAGAGGGGGGGGGGGGGGGTGAATAGACTTTCAAGCTTTTTCCAAATAAATAACTCTTTGGTAACTTCAACTCTAAGTAACAAGTAAATAGAGTAAGCTTGAACTGCACAGCGGAATAAATGTATGTAAAGAGTTATGCCCAATTAATAATTTGAATCACATGCACATGTATGATAAGCTTAGATGAGGTGTGAGGATGAAGTGAATATCTTAAATATTTAAAGGAGATGGTTCACTCAATATTTAACAAAGATATTCAAGACTATAAATGAGATATCGTATCACGTCGACCGTGTGACGAACGTCACATGCAACACGTCAAACTTGCTTAGAATAATTCAAAGGTTAAGCTCGAAAAGTTTGAGTTACATGCATACGTGAAAACTTGCTAAACCCGAAAGATTAAGATTAACAGTGAATAGTAAACGGGTTAGTCGGATAGGATAGATAAATAGAGCGAATTAAGTAAGTGTGGTATGTAAATGAGAGAGGCAATTTATAGTGGTTCGGAAGTGGCGTAATCTTCCTAGTCCACTTTACTCCATTCACTTCTAGGAGTAATTCACTATTTTCCACACACAGTTACAATAGTGAATAAGCGCTACACAAGCACTTCTTCCGGATGTCTTGCACACAACTACACCCAACTCCGAGTGTGCCGCACACAGCTACACTCAACTACGAGTATTTCGCACACAGCTATACTCAACGCCAACCAAGTGTTTTGCACACAGCTACACTTACCAATCACGAGTGTTTTGCACACAACTACACTCACAAGAGTATTTTTGCACACAGTTATACTCTTCTAACAATTACAAATACAAAGGTAATTGTATCTCTCTCCAACTATTTTTGAGACTATTCAGACTAAGTCTCTAATGGATATTTGAGCACTTGCACTTTTCGAATTTTTTGTATTCACCTCTATCACTTTCTATATTCGTATATTTCTTCAAGTCTTCATGGCCTTTTTATAGATAACCAAATATATCCGTTGGAGTGGGATATTTTGATATTTGAAATTTGAATCTTGTAGCCTGATATTGTTGACAATGGTAGGTCTTAAATTTTGATTTGATTGTCAACTTGCCTGACAAGATAATATTTTAATTCAACTTGATTTTCAAGTTGTTTCTAAAATATTATTTTCCTTGTCTATTTTGAAGTTCCAACGTCTCTTTTGCAATAAGTTCTTCTGATAGAATTTATTTCTAAGATAAGATCTTTTATCCCTGCCTTCATAAATTTTTCACCGTTCTAACCATATCTTTAGGCAATTTGGATTCTTGTGACATGTGAGATGTATCAATATAAATTCTTTTCGAATTTATACAATTTTTGATCTTCTTGCTTCTTTGTCACATTGTGCTTGTTTGACTTGGCACTTCTTGCTTCTTTGACTTTGGCACATTGTGCTTCTTTTGAGAGATTGTGCTTCTTCTTGAAACATTGTGCTCCTTCTTTGAAATCCGGCTTATAAAAGAAATAAGTCCTTGGGGGGGATCAATCTCGGCTTCTTTGACTTTGGCACATTGTGCTTGTTTGACTTGAGGGATTGTGCTTCTTTTGAGAGATTGTGCTTCTTCTTGAAACATTGTGCTCCTTCTTTGAAATCCGGCTTATAAAAGAAATAAGTCCTTGGGGGAGATCAATCTCGGGTGTGATCGTTGTGTGTAAAGACTTCTACCATTTCACCGTTAGACTCATTCGATCTTTCTTTGCAACGTCATTGTTTAGTACTTCAGTTCCGAATAAATACTTGTAGGACCAAAATTAATTCTCCCAATTAATTTTGTTCTTCATGTAGTAGACTTTCCTTTGTATACTGACTTGATATACTGAATTATGATGCTTGTACTAAAGACCTAAAATCTAAGGGGATCTAAAATACATTTGGCTCATCAAAACTTTATTACAAAAATATTCCTATCACAAAGGGAAAACCTATTCAGGGTCTGGATGATAAAGCCCACTTTCCTTATTCCCTACGGGCTTAAGGCTTTTAGTTCAGGCAAAGGTTCACAATTAATTAAGAGAATTGTGATTGGAATAAATCGGTCTTAATTATTTTAATTAACAGAATTAATTTAATTAATTTGGGTTTGAAGGCCGTAACACGTGTTGTTCCAAAAAGCCTGATAAGGCACACAATATGCTAGTTTTTAGGAGCCCTTTTAAGGAGTTCTCTACATTTTTTGATAGGAAAGTCTTACGTTTTAGAGTGAAATGACCTAAAAGCACGGTTTAGTACGGAAATGCCTTCCTAAATATATTTTACCTTTTTTAGGTACTATTGGATGGAAAACGTGGTAAAAAGGTCAAAAGAAGCAAAGTTGGAAAAAAGAGCGCAAACGAGGACCGAACGCACCGTGACTACGCACGAGAGAAGGACGGAATGGGAATTATTTCCCATTCACGCCCCTCCTCACGGCGTGAGGGTCCCGTGAATGGGATTTAAAGGCACTGGACAAAGAGCTCAACACGGAGGGATTATTCCCTATTCACGCCGGCCCCACGGCGTGAAGCCGTGCGTGAATAGGGCGACGAACCAGCTTGGGATATTTAAGGCAAAAATCAGCATTTGGAAGGGGAGTTCAATTTATCTTTCAACAATTCTAGGGAGAAGTTTCTTAGAGGTAGCTTTAGATTTAGGCTAGTTTACCTCTTCTCTTTCTAGGGTTTTAGCCTCAAATCTAGATACTTGAGAAGGAAGATTAAAGATCTAGAGTTTCTATAGCTTGGATCTCTCATTTCTCACCACCATTTGAAGGGATCTAGCATGGATTTGGGTAGAGATTACTTTTGTTCTTCATTTGATAATATTTTGTTTTACCCATTTTGATATTTGTTTGATCTTGGTTTGTATAATGGTTGGTTAAAATTCTAGTAGTGGATTGGATCTCATTTATTTGTGCTAAATATGCATTGATCTATTTGTTTGGCTTTGTGTTGATGTCTTGTTGGAAGCAGTGTTGTAAAACTCGGCCTCCTCGGCGCCTAGGCGGCCTCCTCGGCGCTAGGCAGCGCCATGCCGTGCCGCTTTTGATTATAGTCGGCCATTACTCGGCCGACCGCCTAGGCGGCCACCTAGGCGGCCAACTCGGTCAAAATCGGCCAACTCGGCCGAGTCGGTAAACTCGGCCGAGTCGATCGATTTCGTCCGATTTTGACTAATTTTGACCGATTTCGTCTCATGTTGTCTTTCATTAATTATTGATTTTAGTATTATTATGATGTTATGACTTATAAATTATTGTTATTTCATTTATTTGGATGTGCTATTTGATTGAATTTTGAAAACATTCTCATTAAAATTGTCAAACTACAAGTCTGTCACTATTTTTTTAAATTTTTTTGGTGCCCGCCTAGCGCCGCCTAAATTTCGCCTAGGCGCCGCCTAGCCGCTAGGCGCTGCCTAGTCGCTAGGCGCTGCCTGGACGCCCGACTAGCGCCTAGCGCCTACTGCAACCATGGTTGGAAGTGGATTTTATATTGCCTTGTATATGTGTTGTACGTGCTCTTGCATAAGGTTTAAGATGGGTGTATTGTCAAGAGATTGTGATACATCCTAGCCTTGTTCTTAAGAGTGTATTGGCAAGAGATTGTGATACACTCTAGCCCTTCTAGCGGGTAGTGTGTTTGTCTTAACTTGTGCTTGAGTTTGTGTACGACATGTATGAGTTTTGAGAAGATTGTATTGGCAAGATATTGCGATACACTCTAAGCCTTTCCACTTGCATTTCCCACCCTCAGATCCGAGAGGATAAGGCCCGAAATGAGATGTAGACAAAGTGTTTCTTGAAATTCTCATAAGGAATGTGGTCACGGAACGGTGGTTCTACACCTATGAAAGACCTAGTAACTGAGCGGTGAACGACATTGGAAGTCATCTCGCTTGACTAGATCAACACTAGCCCAGATTCACCTCACACGCACAAAGGAATGAGAATTCCAAACCAGTCAATTTTCTATTTTATAGTTCCTTTTATTTCCTTTCTGATTCTCTTTTTTATGTTCTACACTTACACTCTCTTGCACACATTCTCTCACCTACACCCCTTGCGCCTAGTTTTCCTTTGTAATGAACTGTGACACGTGATTGTCATGCACTCTTTTTACTCCGAGTTGCCATCCTTGAGTATGACACTCGGGGTGGTTCTCACTCCCCGTTTTAACTCTTTCTACCTCTTCCCATACACGACCCGTGCACATCGAATCTTTTGACGACGCTATCTAAAAAAGAACCGTAACTAAAAAGCGTCCAGTCAAAATGGCGTCATTGCCGGGGATGGCAATAGGTGCTAAGTAGAGTGTGTTTACTAAGACAATCTAGGAGCGTGTTAATAGGATTCTAGGTTGCCCGTTTTATTTTACTTGCTATCCATTGTGATCATTTGTGTTATCTAGTGAAACCATCTTGTTTTTAATTTCAGCATTTTGTAATTTTTATTTCATTTGCACAGTGTTTGCTTACCCCTTCTTTTCTTGAAACATTGAAATTGCATTTGAGTTAACTTGCAACTACTTTTATTGCAAATCTTTGTCTCTTCTTTATGATTTTGATGCTAGATTGACCCTTGAAGGATGGACTCTCAATTGTATGATTTCTATGATCAATCATTTGAACCCTTCAATTTCCTGTTCATTTTCTGAAAAATGAACCAAATACACAAAGACATTTTCTGAAAAAATGAGTCAAAGTAAACACAAAGACAATTTTCCAAATACACAAAGAGATTTTCTGAAAATGAATCAAATACACAAAGACAATTTTCTGATGTGCATCAAACATGAAAAGAAAAATGTTTTCTGGAAAATAATTCATTTTCCAGAAATCATTTTCCTACTTTCCAAACGAACTTTAATATATGTACAATTAATTTGTTAATTGCCATAATAATTATTGGAAAATCACATTGATTGATTATTGACTAATTCCCCGAAATTTTAACAAATTCGTCATTTTAACATTTTGTCTTTAATCAAAACACCAAAAATATTATTTGATAACTCAGCAATTTGCTCTAAACTGCTCAAAACTAAAACAACACATATACATTTTGTGGAAAAAATTAAGAATAATCTTTCCCAAAACCCAATAATAAATAAATAAATTTAAAAAACTAAAATAATAAGCCAGGCTTCTTAAAATTGATAAAAAAATGTTCCTCCACTGAATACAACCAAAACTGATGTTGCATGAAATTTATTTAAAATAAAAGTTGTAATATTCTAAACAAAACAATAAAAATATTTTTTGAATATATAACAATTAAAATGTTTAAGTATCAAAAGTTCGGCAAGGCATAACTTTTGACTCCGTTGTCCATTTTGGACAAATGTTTTTTTGAAATCGCGTATTTTTTCGAGATCTATCCACCGCAAACTGCCGTAGGCGGTTTGGCCCACCAATTTCTTAAAAAAATACTTTATTAAAGAGTTTCTAAGAAAAAACTTATAGAACCTTATGTTTTATTAATGAATTTGTATAATTTTTAAGAGTAAATACCAGCCAAGGTCCCTCGAGTTTGGTGGTTTCACTACCTATAGTTCCTAACTTTAGTAATTATCATATGTGGTCCTCTGAATTGCAAAATCTGACCTGCTACCATCCTTCTGTTAAATCCTTCCGTCTAAGCCGTCAAAAGAGGGGGTAAATATGTCATTTGCCATTGTTTGGGAAAGGGAGGAGTGAATCAACACCGTAAAGTTCTTCGGGACAACATTCAAGACATTCGCCGTGGAGGAGTGAAACTAACGTATCTCCGGTCTCATCTACGAGGAGAGTCGCGGCGTCCTCAAGATATTCCTTGAGAACGTAATCCGCGACGGTGTTACCTATACCGCACGCTAGCCGGAAGACGGCCACCGCAATGGACATTGTGTATGCTCTCAAGAGACAGGGTCGCACTCTGCACGGCTTCGGCGATTAGGGTTTGGCATCGGCGGTGTATAGTTTGGTGGTGTTTAGGTCCAGGGTTGTGGAGGGTTAGGGTTAGATTTGTGCTATTTTGAATCAATCTACAGATCGATCGATTGTTGCAATGTTACTCTGATTTTAACCCAATCAATTTCAATTTTAATAAATAAACAATAATAATAAAAAAAAGAACCCCCACCCACCCGCTTTCGTCTCCGCCTTCTAGGAAATCAGGAAAGCAATTCCGGTAATAGGTTGGTGAAAAAACCGTCCAAGGACTGCCACACGAAGGTGGACGGGCGAGGGCGGCAGATTTGGGTGCCCACGAGAAATCTTGCGTTGCGCGCACCCAAGGAGAACGCTCTGGCAATTTGCGAGAAATCTCGCAATTTTGACTTTTTGCCAATTTTGACCGCGCTGTACTTCGCCGAAGGTCACAATTCCGATAATCTGTTCTGTCTCTCTAAGACGGTTACGAAGGTCAATCCGGCGATAGCCGATCAAAATCCTCCAGAGCAGTCGCCTGGTCCCAACATGATGATTGCCACTATCAATTTAGCGATTAGCGTCCATCTGTGAACTCTCGCATCGCGATCCAGTCCTCATCGCTGGGTGCATTTCCTACATAGACGATCAGAGGATGTATTTCGTGACAGGGATGCAATTGAAGGTTGAAGCCACAGCTGAAAACAATGGCAAATGACATATTTACCCCTCTTTTGACGCCTTAGATGAAAGGATTTAACAGAAGGATGGTAGCAGGTCAGATTTTGCAATTCGGAGGACCACGAATGGTAATTACGAAAGTTAGGGACTATTGGTGGTGAAACCACCAAACTCGAGGGACCTTGGCTGGTATTTACTCAATTTTTAATTAAACAATTGTCCCGTGCATTATTTAATAATCTTTCTTTATAATTGGTCAAATTATTTAATTATGGTAAATTTGGAAATAATTAATGATGGTAATAGAAATCCTAGAAGAATATAGAATTGAACAATATTTAATTATTGTTATATTATTATTGTGACTAATACAAGAGTTAATGCCATTTTTGGTCCTAGACTTATTGGGGCATTGACACTTTTTATCCTTCATAATAAAAATTGCCACTTAGTAGCCACTGTTATTGATCGTTGGATAGTTTTGATCCTCCGTCAATGACGTCGTTTGTTGACCGTGAATTAGAAGGGTTTTTCTGTCTTTTTATGTTCTAATCCTTGTATTTCTCCATCCATTGGTCACTGCTACATCCATTTCTTCAAACTGAGGTTATCCGCTTCAGTCCTTTCTAACATTAAGAAACCATCTTCACCCAACTAACAATCACGAATTTTACATTTGACATCAATCTCAAGATAATGGAAACAAGTGCAGTTGGAATAGAAAGGGCGTTAGTCCATGCCTGTGGAAATTTTGTCGAGCATACAACATAACTAGCAAAGTCAGGAATATCACCCAACCCCTCCCTTAACCTTTTTGCATCAACTATAATAGGTATGCCCCTACTCTTTGCCTCCTGCACTACAATCAAAGCATTCTCATGCAGCCTTCCATCTAAGTAGACAATATTTACTCCAAGCGCTGAAGACAATTTTGATTTGGGTATGTAGACCCTCAGATATCATGGGTGGATATCCTGGAGTGAAAATGCACGTGCGAGTTTTTTTTTTTTTTTTTTTTTTTTTGGTTGTCAACAATGACATATGTGAATGGTGAGTTTCCTCCTTTGGACACCACCATAAAAGATGTATCAACACCATCCCTTTCAAGCTCATCAAGTATTCTTTCGCCATGCGAGTCATCAGCAACCTTAGATATGATCCTTGGATTAAGACCAAGACGAATTTTATCATTCGGGTTTTATCAAAGCATTGCCAGTGTTACCACTTCCTTGAACCTCAAAGCTGGTGCTCCGAATTTTAACATCCGGGTTGGGGAATGAAGCTACAGCAGCCAGGAAGTCAACACCGGCCATTCCAACACCTCAGACAATGCGATTTTTGGGGAGCGGCGGATTCCACATTTTCAGCTTGAAACTTCAATGAATTTCAGGTAGAATAACAGAGTTTTTGAGGTTGTGCACCAAGTAGTTGTGGTCAGAGAGAGAGAGAGAGAGAGAGAGAGAGAGAGAGAGAGAGAGAGAGAGAGAGAGAGAGAGAGATGGGAAGGATATTTGTGGTCAATATGGAAGGGAGGACTTACAGATGCAAATTCTACATCACGCCATCTACAACTACAACTGCTATTTACCATAGGAGGGTTCGCCGACCTGCTGCCCTCTCTGCTTCGCCGGAACCAAAAACCACCGGTGAAGGCCCCAACCTCGGCGGATCTGTTGCTGCACCGCCAGATCTGCCTTACTGGTCCGTCGCCGGAAGGAGTTACTGCCTCGTATGCTCGCCGCCGTACCCACAACTCACCGGAGAAGAACCTCGCTGCTACTCATTACCGACGGTTACTACTTAGCCGCCAAGTCTCGCCATCTCGCCTCACAGGAGTCACAGCAGCGCTGGTCTAAACAAGATTAGAAGAATAAGACATAAAAAGACAGAAAAACCCTTCTAATTCACGGTCAACAAACGGCTTCATTGACGGAGGATCAAAACTGTCCAACGACCAATAACAGTGTCTACTAAGTGGCAATTTTTATTATGGAGGATGAAAAGTGTCAATGCCTCAATAAGTCTAGGACCAAAAATGGCATTAACTCCGGAATACAATACAAGAATATTTAATTATGGTTATATTATTATTGTGCCTCACGACCATTATATACTAACAATACTTGAAAAGAAACTAATAACAATAATAATAATAATAATATAAGTGGTAATAATAATATCTAAAAGTAATTAAGTGTTAATAATAATAGTAAGAATATTAACGTAAGAGTTGTAACATAGAATAAATTGTAATAATTAATAACTATAGTCTAGGATTAAATTTGGAATTGTCAGGAAAGATAAACGACCTCTGGTGAAATTAACTCTTAAATAATTATATATCGATTTAAATATTCTTAATATATTACAACAATTCCATTCCGTGCATCGCACGGGTGAAAATACTAGTAAATAAATAAAAAATCTTAAAGTCCAATTGTTAGGCCAGTTGAGTGTTTTACTGAAAAAACTCTTTAGTCCTAACGCGTCCCTGACTCCCTGGCTGCGAAAATAACCGGCCATCACAGTTAGGGGTGGAAATAGGCCGAGCCGAGCCGAGCTTTAGAAAATTAGGCCTGGGCCTGAGCCTGTATGTAGGCTTTTTAAAAGCCTGTTTAATATTTAGGTCATTAAAAAAGGCTTCAAAGTAAGTCCTACTTTGAGCCTATTTAAAGCCTACATGTTAAAACTTTTTTAAAACTTTAATAAGTATATCTAAATAATTTAAGAAATATACCTAATACAAAACTAATACATAATTACATAAGTATATCCACACAACGCAAATATAATAGCATTAAATATAAAATAAAACAAGTCACGACTACAACATGCTCGTTAACATGTTTAGAAATAAATTCAATTATATTATCGTTTGTTATCCTATATGATCTCACAAATAATTAACAATCAATTCACATAATTAAGTTGCGACATTTTATGAAATATTATGACAGTAAGAACAGTTAATAAAAAAATTAAACAATAAAAACACTTACATCAGGATTAACAGCAATATTTAGAGTTGAATCATAATTTAGAATGGAATTTTGGAGGTGGAGAGTTAGAGTTTGGTAATTATATATATATATATATATATATATATATATATATATATATATATATATATATATGGGCCTGGTCTGTAGGCCTGAAGGCCGAGCCTGGTAAATATATGCCTGGCCTGTTTAGTTTAATAGGCTTTTGAATTTG
Organism: Ipomoea nil; assembly: GCF_001879475.1. Lineage (NCBI taxonomy): Eukaryota > Viridiplantae > Streptophyta > Magnoliopsida > Solanales > Convolvulaceae > Ipomoea > Ipomoea nil. The sequence continues at coordinate 179,972 of NW_017617143.1, forward strand.
GCTCAAGCCTGACCTTTTTACTAAACGAGCTAGGCCTAGATAGGCCTTAATTAGGCCCGGACGTAGGCCCCTACAAGGGGCCTGGCCTATTCCCACCCCTAATCACAGTGAACTTCAGTTCAGGTTTTCGCTGTAAAATATTTTTTTGTTTTTTTTTTTTTTAGTTCTTTAATTTCAGTTATGAGATTTAAATTTATAATTATTAATTGTAATTTATTATTATCTCATCTTTTTATAAGATATAATATAAGGAAAAATTATAGTTTTAGTCTACGATTATAAAATAGGCGTAATTTTTGTCCTTAATTAATATGAAGTTGCAATAGTGTCCTTAATTAGTCAATAATGTGGCTTATTTAGTCATTGTTCATAAGGAGTTATTTTGGATGAAAATCTAAACAACATTGATATAAAAAGGAAAAGAATTATATTTTTAGTCTAATTTTCTTGGCCGGAAACTTGAGCAATACTTAAGAAGTTTATACTGGACATTCAAATTTATGGTATTTAATTTCTAATGTGAGAACTAGAATCATTAATAGTTAAAATAAATATATGTAATTTGTTAACTAAATTCATCAGTATAAGGACTAAATAATACACCATATTCATGACTAATTAAGGGTATTATTACAACTTCATATTAACTAGCTAGGGACAAAATTTACTTATCATATAACTCAAAAGTTAAAATCGTAGATTTCTAATAATCTATATATATATATATATATATATATATATATATATATATATATATATATATAAAAGTAAAATCCTCCTAACAAATTTTCCCCCCAAAACTTTTGGAGTAAACTTATTTGGTAAGTAAATGTCAAATGGAAAATAAATAAATAAATAATAATAATAATAATGTTATTACCTTAAATAAATAAATTATTAAACTTTCCCTTAAATAAATAAATTATTATACTTTCCTTTTGAATTAGTATTTTCTACCTATAAATACAAGGGCTTCTTCAATCAAAGAATCTCAGATTCATCTCTTTCTTTCTTTTTGTATGAATTTTTTACATTTTTCTAACTATATTCTCACGTACTTCAATATGTTTTGCAGTTTATATCGTCTGGTATGAGTTTGAAGATACTTAAGGAGGCTCTGCTTCAACAAAAGGATATTGAGGAGGAAGAGCATTTGTAACAAAACCCTATTGGTTTAGTTTTTATGGAAGATTGTAGAGATGCGATCGAGGATGATAAAGACGATAATTTTGATAATTTTGTAAGATTTTCTGAAACTTAGAGTTAGTATGTTGATTTCGAGATTTGTACATGCCATTCAAGTTTCTATGTTTTTTTTTTTAACAAGAAGAGTTCATTTAATATATATATATATATATATATATATATATATATATATATATATATATATATATATATATATATATATATATATAGAGTATTTGTTTAACCTATTAAAAATTTCGCTATATTTGATTTTTTCTAAATTTTTGTAAAACATAAAAATAATGATTATTTAAAAAGAAGAAATAAATAACAAATACAATTTCAGATTTTGTGTTACTCCATTCACATATTAGTATAAATAAATAAAAAGTAATAAAATAAAATACAAAGGAAATATAAATTTTTAACCAAAAATTTAATTAGAGAAACCTCCCAAAAAAATTCACGTTGTACTGAACCCAAATAAAAAAATATTGGCAATGGCACAATCATAAGGATCAAAGGGAACAATGGAAGACCCAGAAATCCAGACAACATTGATGTATCGAACGGTGATGAGAGACTCGGAAATAGGAATATCATTATGAATGAAAACGGAGATTTTCTTGACACCCGAATTTAGTTTAAGGAGAAGTTTACTCTTGAGTACAAATGTCTCCTCAATGGATTTTGTATGGTCATATAAAGTGTATTTATACACCATGGATGAGTTCAAAATGGCACAATATTAAAATTATAAAATAGTAAGAGATCTCAAAAAAGGTAAAACTTTCAAATTTTCAGTTAATACAAAAAATGTTATAATCGCCGAAAATATGTATCTTTAACTTTAGACAAAAATTAAAAATGAAATCATAAACAATTTTAATAATTGACTATTTCATTTCTATGTTTCTTGAAAAATGATGGGCATGAACATGCTGACTCATCGTGAAATATAGTAATTAATGAATTATCATTAAAATTAGTATTTTCTTTTGAATGGTACTAGCTCTATTATATTGTAGTATCTGTTCATATACTTTCTCAACCTACTGAAACACAAAGAGCTAATAACGACTCCACTGAGGCTTGAAATCACAACCTTCCAAATGGAAGTCCAACTCGGATACCATTGGACCATATAGTCCTGGTTATCATTAAAATTAGTATAGTAATGAAAGAATTATCATTTGTATGTTGACATTTTCCCCCGGTTATTACCATTCAAATGTTTGATACCAAAAATTATACTATATAAACACAAAATATGCATATATGGTAAATATGCAATTTATATATATATGCCCCTAAGTTTTGGGGATAAACTTGGTTAGGAGGATTTTACTTTTAATTATATATAGATATAGATTATTCTCATAAATTTTCTTTCATTCTTTTGTGTTATTATTATGGTAATGTATTTAAATATTGGAAGAAAACAAATCTATATATATATATATATATATATATATATATATATATATATATATATATATATATATATATATATATATATATATATATATAAAGTAAAATCCACCTATTTCATTTACCCGTCCAAATTTTTGTAGTCAAATTAATTAAATATTTTATATTTTATTGGTCAAATACTTAATAAAGCTTATTTGGTAACCAAATATTTAATGAAAATGAATGAAAATATATTAATTGGTAATAATATTGCATATTTATGGTATTGCATATGTGAATACTATGAGAATACCATAATTATGAAATAGAGTGTATATATATATAGAATCAGTAGGATCAGTTTATTAGTTTTTCTATTGTATATTTAATTAATTTTACTTATAAAAATATTTATAGAGTATTAATTTCATGTAGGGTCATTTTTTTGTGGCTATAAAATCATAGGATTTGCCTCTTCCTGCACTACTAGATCAGAGATTCAAGAATCAGATTCTCTCTCTAAGGTTTTTTCAGAAATGGTGTCATAACGTTGGACAAAGCTTTTTGTATCCAACTTGGGGATGAAGTTTTGAACAAAAAAAAAAAATTCGTAAATTCTGTCTTGCGTATTTTTTAAATTTTTATTTCAAATTTATTCATATACATAGATAATCTGGTTGTGTGCAAGCATGAATTGTTTTCATATATTGGTTCTTTGAATTCGTCCACACTCCAGTATGACAGGATTGACAGACCAACGGTATTATATATATATATATATATATATATATATATATATATATATATATATATATATATATATATATAATTTTATTATTTGAAGGTAAGCTGTTCAATTGGTTTGTGATGAATATGTACGTATAATTTTGGTAGGGAATTGCATAAGTGATTTTTTTTTATAGCCACTCAGATGCTATGAGAGTCTTAAGAAAGTACCAGAATCTAGCATTGGATGGGAGGCTAATGAAGCTTAAAGTTGTAGAAGTTTTATTTTCAATTTCCCATATGACTTTTTGTATGTAGGAGATAACAATTCAATATTCGGGAGGAATGTTAAATGTTAAATTTATTTATATAATTTTTCGCTACTTATAATCAAGATTAAAGTTGCAGATTTGTTTATGATCCCAATTGATTTGTTTTTCACCTTTTGTTTGTTTTAAGAAAGTGTATATATTTGATACAGTTGGGATTACTGTTACTATCTGTAATGCCATTTTACATCTGTAGATATATATTTTTTTTTTTTGGAGCTTTCTTGATTCATTCAAAAGATCAAAGATTGGCTTTGTACATTAAGACTCAACATAGAATGATGATGAAACTTTTTGCAAATTTTTTTGGTGCCCAATAGTTGGTTGGAAGGGGCTTATGATGGTTTTGTATATTGGGAATGACAATTATATTGAGTTGGTCGCTTCTTTCATTTTAATTCATAGCTTTAATTTGCTTCTATATTTAATGTGTCAAAATATTATGTGAGTCATCAATTTCTTAGATATTCAACCCTAGCTGCTTTAGTTTGTTCAGAATATGAGTTTGAATTTACTTATGTTCATCGATTTCTAACTCACAGAAAATGGAAAAGAAAATGAAATTAACTAATTAGTCAATACTAATAATAATCAGTAAAAAAGTTAGCAGTCTAATTAATTAATACTAATAATATTCAGTAAAATAGGAAAATAAAAAAGGATCCTTAATTCATTGAAAATGGAAAAGGAAAGTCAAGATTGTGCAATGAAAAAAAAAGGCCATAAAATCCTATAAAAAATTATTAATTAAATAAGGATATGGAATTAACTTAATAATAATAATAATAATAATAATAATGTATACTATTAATAAAAATAAAATCTTCCTATGTAGTTTCCAGTTTTATGTGGTATCCCGATTTCCTACAAATTAAAACTGATGATTAGGAAAATGAAGATGATAATATTAAAAACAAAACAAAAAAAATGAAGGTGAATATGAATTTGATTATAGATGAAAATAATATTTGATTGTGTTGAGGCATGAAAGAAAATCATTTTTTTAATTAGGTAATTTTTATTTTAGCATATCTTACTATTTACTATAAAGTCTATATACGGTAACATGTTTTTCTATTTTATGTAAAAACCATATAATGTAATTGAATTTTTATTATTAAGATATATATTTATAAAATTTCTATAGTCTATCTATACTCTTATTAAAAAGAAAACCCTTCTTCCTTACATTCCCGCCCAAGGAATAGAAAAGGAAAAAAGTTACTAATTAATAATTCTAATAATAATCAGTAAAAAAAGTTAGCAGTAAAATAGGAAAATAAAAAAATACTTAATTCATGAAAAATGAAAAAGGAAACGAATTCACTGATTAATTAATACTAATAATGATAAAAAAAAGTTAGCAGTAAAATAAGAAAATAAAAAAAAAATTCGTAATTAACTGAAAATAGAAAAAGAAACGGAGTTCACTAATTAATTAATTAATAGTTAATACTAATAATAATTAGTAAAATAGGAAAATAAAAAAGGATCCTTAATTCATTGGAAATGGAAAAGGAAACGAAAGATTGTGCAAAAAAAGGTCATAAATAAGGATACCAGTAAAAAAAAATCTTATAAAAATTACTAATTAATAATAATAAAGATTAGGAATTAACATAATAATAATAATAATAATAATAATAATAATAATAACAATAATAATGTATATTATTAATAAAAATAAAATCCTCCTATGTAGTTTTCAAAGTGGTATCTTGATTTCCTACAAATTAAAATGGACGATTAGGAAAATGAAGATGATAGTATTCAAAAAAAAAAAAAAAAATTGAAGGTGAATATGAATTTGATTATAGATGAAAATAATATGTGATTGTGTTGAGGCATGAAAGAAAATCATTTTTTCATTAGGTAATAGTTATTTTAGCATATCTTACTATTTACTATAAAATCTATATACTGTAACATATTTTCTATTTTAGGTAAAAAAAAACCATATAATGTAATTGAATTTTATTATTAAGATATATATTTATAAAATTTCTATAGTCTTTTTTTTTTAATGTATTTCTATAGTCTATCTATACTCTTATTAAAAACAAAATCATCCTTCCTTGCATTTTCGCCCAAAGAATAGAAAAGAAAAAAGTTACTAATTAATAATACTAATAATAATCAGTAAAAAAGTTAACAGTAAAATAGGAAAATAAAGAAAAATCCTTAATTCACGAAAAATGGAAATGAAAATAAAATTCATTGATTAATTAATATTAATAATAATCAGTAAAAAAGTTAGCAGTAAAATAAGAAAATAAAAAAAAAAAGAATCTGTAATTCACTGAAAATAGAATAGGAAAATGAATTGACTAATTAATTAATACCAATAATAATCAGTAAAACCGTTAGTAGTAAAATAAGAAAATAAAAAAAGATCCTTAATTCATTGAAAATGGAAAAGGAAGGGCAAGATTGTGCACAAAAAAAAAAGGGCCATAACAAGGATACTAAACAAGGAAAATCCTATCCAAAATTAATAATTAATAAGGATTTGGAATTAACTTAAAATAATAATAATAATAATAATAATAATAATAATAATAATAATAATAATAATAATAATAATAATGTATACTATTAATAAAAATAAAATCCGCATATGTAGTTTCCAGTTTGAAGTAGTATAATGATTTCCTACAAATTAAAATGGATGAAAAGGAAAATGAAGGTGATAGTATTAAAAAAAAAAAAAGGTGAATATGGTTTTGATTATAGATGGAAATAATATGTGATTGTGTTGAGACATAAAAGAAAATCATTTTTTTTTAATTAGGTAATTTTTATTTTAGCATATCTTACTATTTACTATAAAGTGAGTCTATATATTGTAACATGTTTTTCTATTTTATGTAAAAACCATATAATGTAATTGATGTTTTATTATTATTGTTATATATATATATATATATATATATATATATATATATATATATATATATATATATATATATAATTATTTATTTATTTATTTATAAAATTTCTATATTCTATTTATACTCTTATTAAAAACAAAATGATCCATCCTTGCATTCCCGCCCAAAGAATAGAAAAGGAAAAAAGTTAATCCGTTCTAATTAATAATACTAATAATAATCACTAAAAAAGTTAGCAGTAAAATAGGAAAAAAAAAAGATCTTTAATTCACGAAAAATGGAAAATGAAAAAAAAAAAAAAAGATCCTTATTGTTCTAAACGTTGCTTCAAGCGGAATAATATTTTGGCTATTGCTGGGTGGCAGGACAACGCATTCTCGATTTGTTATACCACTCTCAGTGAATGAAGATTCTACCTGCAATATCTCATAAGGCATTGACCTTTGCGAACTTATAATCAGGAGCAACTTGATAATATGGAACGAAGCACCGATGATACACAAATTCTGTTTTGAAGCTTTAGACAAAACCATGAGGGCTATATTGAGATTCACCATACCTGGTAGTGATCAGAAAACATTTGGTGGAAAGACAGTAGTATTGAGCGGTGATTTTAGACAGATTCTTCCAATTAAAAGTTAACATTAAAATAGAAAAATATAAAAGGATCCTTAATTCACTAAAAATAGAAAAAGAAACAAAAGTCACTGATTAATACTAATAATAATAAGTTAAATAGGTAAATATAAAAAGATTCTCAATCTATATACCATTATTAAAAAGAAAATCATTCTTCCTTACTTTCACACCCAAACAATAGAAAAAGAAAAAAAAATCTATAATATAATTAAAAACAAAATTCTATTTACTTGATTTATCGTCCAAACAATAGTAAATAGTAAAGGTAAAAAAAAAATGATGAAAAAAAAAGAACAAAAATATATAAATAAGTATCTGTTCAAACATATTTTCTCAACCAACACCTTCACTAAGGCTCGATCTCATGACTTTCCACATAAGAGAGGTCACTACATGTCATCTAAGCACAAGGTGCTTAGCAACAAACATTAGGTTAATTGAAAAAGGAAATGAATATTAACAATTGTTTGAAAATAAGAAAAGATTCATAATTGACTAAAATAGAAAAAAAAAATGGTCAGATCATTGCATTTTAAGTTTTCACAATAATATTACACAGTATAATACATCAAATCACAAGTATGTCATAAATTTTACACAATTTTAAACAATAGAATGAAAATATTTCAATAATAATATTCTACACTATCAAGTAAAGGTAAATTAAAAATGAAAAGGAAATACTTCAATAATAATATTCTACATCATCAATACTAAAGACATATTTTAAACAATAGTAAAGGTAAATTAAAAATGTAGCGAAAATTAAAAATGAAATGGAAATATTTTAATAATAATATTCTAAATCATCAACTAAAAGTGAAACGAAAATTTGATAAAAATATCATTGCATTTGATATTTTAGTTCGCTAATTGATTAATTGACTAAAAATAAAAGTGAAGTAATTGGATGAAAATAAATATGATATTACTAATGGATTGAAAATTTAAAAGGAAATGAATATTAATAATTGACTGCAAATAAAAAATTATTCATAATTGACTAATATGAAAAAAATAAATGGTTAGACCATTGCATTTTAATTAAAATGGAAGGGAAACTAAAATTGAACGCCAATATTTCAATAATAATATTCTACATCATAAATAGTAAATGCATATTTTAAACAATAGTAAAGGTAAATTACAAATGGAACAGAAATATTTCAATAATAATATTATACATCCTCAATTAAAAATGGAACACAAATTAGGTAAAAATATCACTCAATGTAATATTCTAATTGACTAAAAATACAAAAGAATAATTGACTGAAAATGAATATGATATTACTAATTTATTTAAAATATAAAAGAATCGCTAATTGACTAATATTATACCATTATATATTTTCACCGAGTCACCCATCCTGATCAATTGAAGGTGTTAGCTCTAGACGATGATGGACAAGATTGTGTTGCTACTACCAATGTCGTCTACAAAGAGGTTTCAACAATGTGTAAATAAAATCGTTGATATTATATTGTTTAAATGACAAAATTGCTATATGTATAGACAAAAAAAATCCTCCATACAAATGAATTAAGATAACAATTCATTCATATAACTGAGTTGCTAGAAAACGAACACATTTGTATAATTTATAAAAAAAAAAATACTAAACAATGATAAAAAAAAAAAAATCTCCAAAGTTATAACACTACATGCATACATCTACACATTAGCTATTAATTTGAGCAATTATTTGCTTAAATTCATACAATGATAATATAAAAACACATAAATGATCCAACCCGTATATTCAATTGAACTATATAATATTTGATGTTCTAATTTAAATAATTATATATCGATCCAAATATTCTTAATATATTACAACAAATCTATTCCGTGCATCGCACGGGTGCAAATACTAGTTAATGTAAATGCAGATTTCGAGGTTGGTAAATGAGCCACCGAGCTTGTATATTATAATTAATGTAAATGCAATTAGGTAATTTGGTCCGAAAAGACTAAAGTACTTTTTAAACTGGTCATATGAAACTGAAGATTATAGGGAGTATTATCTATTCTAAAATGTCATATTATTTTATGATATGATATCGAATTTGACGGTAATAATGTTACCGGAAATATAATATAAGAGTAACGAATAAGAGAGTAACAATAGTTGTATTGCCTTTGTCTCAGTATAGAAAGTACAGTGTCCCCCCTGCTCAACTGAGGGAAGTTCTATTTATGCTAGGTCCTAACGGTAACAACATGAAGAGACATCTTTGGGGAGCTGAGCTAACGGCAAGAATATGAAGAGTCATGAATGAGGCGTTGAGGCTTTAACTCTCTCTCATCAATGGTGGCATCAAAGGTGGCTTCAATGACAATAAATGTGACACCTGTTGAGGCTTTAACTCTCTCTCATCAATGGTGGCATCAAAGGTGGCTTCAATGACAATAAATGTGACACCTGTTGGATTCTAACCGTTGGAGTTCTGCCCGTTGGGTTCCCATGTGATGCTGAGTCAGATGCTCATTTGTGATCCGGGTCGGGTGCCAGCCCTATTATCCTGTCACCAGTCCCCCCCCTACTCCTGAGTCAACGGATGTGTTTGAGTTGACTTGGGAGTAAGGCTGAATCTATCTTGATGCTGTGTAGAATCCTGCTTCATTTAGGATATGTGATTTTATTTGATCCTTTGTATGTGATTTTATATTTTTTTTCTTTTTTTTTACATATAATTTTATTTTATTTCTTATGCTAGCCGAGATAGGCTTTGGCCTAGGTTGGCAGAGGTGCGTGCCTCTGGCCGAGGCGTCGCCTCGACCGATCGTGGCCGAGGCGTGCGCCTCGACCGATCTTGGCCGAGGCGTCGCCTCGACTGATCGTGGCCGAGGCGTCGCCTCGACTGATCGTGGCCGAGGGGTCGCCTCGACCGATCGTGGCCGAGGCGTCGCTTCGACCGACCGTGGCCGAGGCGTGCGCCTCGGCCGATCGTGGCCGAGGCGTGGCCTCGACCGATCGTGGCTGAGGCGTGGCCTCGACCGATCGTGGCCGAGGCGTCGCCTCGTCCGATCGTGGCCGAGGCGTCGCCTCGACCGATCGTGGCCGAGGCGTCGCCTCGACCACTCGTGGCGGAGGCGTGCGCTTCGGCTGATCGCGGCCGAGGCGTAGCCTCGAACGATCGTGGCTGGGGCAGGCTCCGGCCTTTTTTTTTTTTTTTTTTTCTTTGACTGAGACGGACTTCGGCGTTGGCCGAGGCGGGCGCCTCGGCCAACCCTTGGCCGAGGCGCACCTCGGTCAGACTGTGGCCGAGGCGGGCTCCTCGGCCGAACTTTGGCCGAGGCTTGCCTCGGCCATCCGAGTCGAGTCATGTCTCGGCCAACCTGTGGCCGGGGCGTGCGACTCGTTCTTTTTTTTTTTTTTTTTTTTTTTTTTTTGGAAACAACATGGGCGCACCACAAGCACGAGATACTATTCCAAATGATTTCAGAATGCAAAGCGGGCGGACCGCGATTACCAAACACTAGTCCCAAACGACTACTAGAATATTAAGGAAAATACTTAATCAAATGTTCCTAGCTCCATACCCGATCGATTATCTTTACAGATGGTGTGGACTTATGGATCATTTCTGCCAATCTTTTTGCATGCTTTAACGTAACAACTGCGGGCTGCTCGCTGGTTTCCTCTGATGACCCCTATCCCATTCGGAGTAGGGAACTTCATACACAAGTGTTCCACCGACACTATGGCCTTGAGGTCCTCCAGTGCCGGCCTCCCCAAAATGATGTTGTGCGCACAAGTGAGTCTTACCACGATGAATTCCATGTCAAGTTTGCGAATGTTAGGGCTCCTGCCTATCTCCACGGGTAAGGCCACCGACCCCTCCGTCTCCACTGAATCACCCGTAAATCCAGAGAGTGGGGTACGTACTTCTTTGAGCTGGTTCCTAGGTATCCCCAACTTGGTGAAGGCATCGTAATACATCACATTGACTGAGCTTCTCGTGTCGACTAAGATGCGGCGGATAATGACATCGTTGACGTCCATCTCAATCACCAAGGCGTCACGATGGGGTAGCGGGCCCTCTAGGAGGTCACCATTAGAGAAGGTGATGGCCTCCTGTCTCTGTTTCTTTTCTCTAGGAAGACTCGCCACTTCTCCCACGTATATCTGTCGGCTCCACTTCTTTCTTTCTGCGGGCGTGTCGCCCCCTGCCGGTCCACCATAGATAAAGTGTATGGTGTGCTTCTTTTGTCGTCTGGGCGCCACCTCGGTTTCTTTCTCGCTATCACCCTGCTCAGATATTTGGTCGTGGTCTCTTTTTTTGGCGTTTGAGGTGGATGGCTCGGTGCCATCCTCATTCATCCAGACATTTTTTGGTGGATTGTGTTGCGGCTGTTGCTGCTGCTTGGATCGCTTGACGAAATGTCGAAAGTAGCCCTGCTGGATGAGGTCTTCTATTTGTCTCTTCAAAACGTGACACTCATCCGTATCATGTCCGGCATGCCTATGAAACCTGCAGTACTTTGTTTGGTCTGCCTTTGGGGAGACCTTCATGCACTCCTCGGGGAATTCTACCATTCCCATCTCCTCAGCTTGCTTTAGAATGACACTGACGAGATGGGTAAGAGGAGTTAAATTATGCAAGGGGACTAGGCGAGGTCGTTCGTAGTCTCGGCCCTTCCCTGCGGTCGGGTGGTTCGAGAGTGGTGCCTGGCTGGGCGGACCAGCTTTCCCAGGTTTCCCGTTTTTCCTGTTGTCCTCCTCATCTTTCTTTTTCCTGTCGACGTCCTCTGCCTCGGCATAGCGGCTAGCCGTCCTCATCAAATCTTCGTAAGAACGGGGGTGGTGGGCGTTCAGCTGCTTGTGGAAATACCCTGATCTTAAGGCATGGATAAATATTGGGATTGCCGCCTTGGAGTCGAAGTCGTAGACATTACTGACTTCCTTTTTCCATTTGACCAGGAAGTTTTTTAGGCTCTCGCCTCTATCTTGCTTCACTACACAGAGGTGAGAGAAAGGTTTCTTACGCTGTATGCTACCGGAGAAGTATGTTAGGAAGCTCTTGGACAACTCCCCAAAGTTTTGGATCGACCCATCTGGGATGGTGTTGAACCAGTCCTAGGCCGCTCCATCCAGGGTGGACAAGAACGCTCGGCACATGATGGCGTCCCCTGCCCCGATCATTACCATAGCAGCCTTGTACCTCGTCATGTGGACACATGGGTCAGTGGCCCCCGTGTACTCCTTGAAAGCGGGCAACCTAAAGTCCCTCGGCAAAGGTACGTCCATGATGCTTGGGGAGAATGGTGCTGTCATCCGTACCTCGGGTTCCGGCGACTGCTCCCGTGCCTCCACCCTTCTTGCTAACTCCTCGATTCTTCTCTGCAGCCTCTCAACCAGGGCTGACTCGTCAGGGTGCCGGCGCGGGGCCGGCTGCCGCTCCTCCATGTGTCGTCGTGGAGCTAGTTCATCAACGCGTCGCTTTCCCGCCGAGTGCCGTCGCGGAGCCGGCTCTTCGACGCGTCGCTCCTCCAAGTGTCGACGTAAGGCCGACTCATCAACGTGTTGGCGTGGGGTCGGCTCCTGAGACTCGCCCACCTCCTCTGTGGGTGATCTCTCGGCTTCTCTGTTTTTGTGTTGGCGAGGACCTCTGGTAGAGGATCCCTCGGCCCGTGATCCTAATCTTTGCCGCACGGGCGCCCTTTGTCCCAGTCGTTCTGGTGCAGATTGGGAAGGGCCTGGTTGTCGTCTGGCCGGTGCACTTCTTTGGGTCTCCACCCTTATTTCCTGGGGCCGCGGCGGGGGCACTTGACCTTGCAGTCCCACCGCCACCTGATTTAGCGCCGCCGTCACTGCTTGCTGAATGACATCGGCAGTCGCCTAGAGGTTCATGACTTGGTTCGCCCCTCCATTGTGGGGTTGGTCTCGGAGGTCTCCTCCATTGTTGAGTTGGTCTCGAAGGTCTCCTCCATTGTTGAGTTGATCTCGAAGGTCCCCGGGCCTCCCGTTGTTGAGATGTTCTCGGAGGTCCCCTCCGCGATTGTTTGTGAGTAGGTCACGGAGGTCACCTGAGGCGTTGCCATTGTTCACGTTGCGAGAACCGTGGGAGCTGCGGGACGCCATTCTTTCAAGCTTGCTGTTGAAAGAGAAAAAACAGTTGTGTTGTAGCCTGCTTGAGTATTGGACTCAGGCTCTCAATGAAAGCACCAATGACGGTAATAATGTTACCGGAAATATAATATAAGAGTAACGAATAAGAGAGTAACAATAGTTGTATTCCCTTTGTCTCAGTATAGAAAGTACAGTGTCCCCCCTGCTCAGCTGAGGGAAGTTCTATTTATGCTAGGTCCTAACGGTAACAACATGAAGAGACATCTTTGGGGAGCTGAGCTAACGGCAAGAATATGAAGAGTCATGAATGAGGCGTTGAGGCTTTAACTCTCTCTCATCAATGGTGGCATCAAAGGTGGCTTCAATGACAATAAATGTGACACCTGTTGGATTCTAACCGTTGGAGTTCTGCCCGTTAGATTCCCATGTGATGCTGAGTCAGATGCTCATTTGTGATCCGGGTCGGGTGCCAGCCCTATTATCCTGTCAGAATTTTAATTTAATTTTAAATAAAATGTAAAATTTAAACTCGTGATAATATATAAATATGTGACATATAAATATGTTTTTATTATTCAAAACTAATTTAAGTTTTAAATAAAAAAATATTATTTTTATCTAATTCCAAATAAAACCAATAATTGTAGAGTACTAAAATTTAACCAATAGTAGTTCGATCTGAAGTAAGTAAACAATAAAAAAGGAGCTTTATGTCTATAATGGAAAAGGATAAAATATTATTTTTTACAATTAATTAATAAAATAGTTGTTAAATACTTTTTAAAATTTGAATTATTTAACATTAATATCAATTTTGATTACCCAATAAGAACCCAAACAAAGTAGGTTTTAGATATTCAATCCTATAAAAAAAAATTGACACATATGGCTCCGTTTGACGGAGTATATTTAGGAGCTTATAACTTCTACTAATAAGCTATAAACTCTGTTTGGTAAAGTTCCAAATATAAGCTAGTAGCTTAAAATAATAGCTTATTTTGAAACTAGCACTACCTTAGGGCTATATTTGGCAAACCTAGCTAAAAAGGTAGCTAAATGCTTAAAAGGAGCTGAAAATTATGTCATTTCTTTAAAATAATAAGGATAAAGATAGAAAAAAAGTTAGGAAGCTAGGAGCTTATTTGGGAAACATTACCAAACAGAGCTTATAACTTATTAGTAGCTTAAAATAAGCTATAAGCTCCTAAATAAGCTCTGCCAAACAGAACCATAAGCTAGGAGCTGAAAACTGAAGAACTATTAACCTAGCTGTTATGCTTGAAAGTGTTTGGTAAAATTAACTTTTTAATAAGTTGATAAATGTAAAATGACAAAAAAAGACATCTTCATAAAATTTAAATTAGATTGTTTACATATTAAATTTGACATTTTGTCTTCAAAATAAATTAACATTTTAAAATAAAATTAATAGCATAATCATGATTTAGCATCTCATAATGAAGTAGCAATATTCTTGCGAATCTCCTTCATATAATAATAATAATAATTGTGAGTAATGGTTTATCTTGCTATAGCCGCCCAAGCTGGCTTAAACACCTCGGCAAGGGTCTAATCCCTTTTATGGTTTATCTTTATATTTTGTGTGTTGTTGGTATATATGTTCTTTGGATGCGTTTGTATGTGAGGCAAAAAATTGTCTAGGGTTTTTTCCTTTTACTTTTTATGTTAGTCGTCGTAGGGTGCAGTGGTGAAAATATTTCTATGTATTATGTTACGCGATTTTGTTTTCAAATTCAGTGTCTTAATTGCCCTTTCCTATTTTAAGTCATTGCTGGTTGCTTGTTATGCTCTGAGTTTTTATTTAAAAATGTATTTTTGCTTAAATTGGTTGTTAATCGATTCCTATGTCATATGTTTGCAAAACTTCAAAATAGAATGAAACTATGAAACATGTAAAGTTAGTTGTTAGTAAAACGTATTTATGTAGAGCATGCTAAGCATCAATTCTTGAAAACAGTTTTAGGGGTTTCCATCTTGATTCTTAAATACCCTTTTCACTTGTGCTTTGTTGTGTCTAGTTTTATTGTTAGTTTGGGTTGGCCAATCATATTCTTTATATATACCAAAAAAGTTACTCCGTACTTTTCACGGATGGTTGCATGTATTCTGCTTGGGAATTGTTTTCAAACTGGCTATGCACATGGACACAAACTTTGTTCCTTACATTAGTATTTCACCCTGAAAATATATATTAATCAGCAAGTGCAGTTAGCAATTGAGTGGACAATATTTAAGGAGATTCACAATAATCAGGGCCGTTCCAATAAAAATAGAGGTCCTGTGCGACATCTAAATTTGGGCCCCTTTTCACAAAAATATATATAAATCTAGAGTTAAGGGCATCCCAATTGCTTGGATCATATATGTCAAACAAAAATGAATAATTTGGTTTATCATTGTGACCACCATAATCTAAACAACTATCAACATTCTTATCATTTTCATCGTCACAGTGATATTTATCATTGTTGTGCACATATCATTTAAATTATTTTTTTTCAGTCTCACAATCACATTGATTTTCTTTATGAAGATTAGCGTCAAACAAATTTTCATTGTCATGATCCTTTTGCCCATCTATTTGATATTTTTTTTTGTAATGAAATTTTCAAGAGTTCCCTTTTGAGATTGAGTTAATAGTTGCTCAATTCATTTTTTTTCTTTTTACGCTTCCCAATGAATATTTTCTAGAAAACATAATTCCAAAATCCTAAAAGAAATTCTTTAGAATCTTTATCAACAAATAATTTATCAAGAAACAAACTCTTGAATATATTATTTAATGTTTAAAATTATTAAGTCAATAAGCCATTTCAATAAATAATAATTGTAAAATAAATCAAATAATATGTACAATTAAGTTAATAAGTTATAATTAATAATTACAGATGTCTAATGAAGAACTTGATGGAAAAACCTATTGACCTAGAGATTAGGGGTTAAGAAAAGAGATTAGAAAAATAGAGATTAATGAATGAGAAAAGAAATTAGAGATTGAATTACGAAAATATCAGAGTAATAAAAAATTATGATGATGTTTCATTCTTGTGAGTGTATGGCTACTGCAATACTGTTTTAACATCATAATTTCCTATAATATATGTATATAATTTTATTTATTTTTTTACAATTGAGCCTCCAAATTTTAAGGGCCCAATTGAAGGAAAAAAAAAAAACTATATGTATATATACAATATACTATACAACAGGTTATATAATATATGTATATAATTTTATTTTATTTTTTAATAATTGACCCCCCAAATTTTGGGGCCAAATTGTTAAAAAAAAAAATATGTATATATACTATACAGCGCAGCCTGCTGTATAATATATATACATATTATGCATGATGGGGCCAAGGCCGGCCCTGACAATAATATTGCTACATCATTATGGGATGCTAGATCATGATTATAGTTTCATTTCAAATGTTAAATTTTAATATGTAAATAAATCTATTTAAATTTAAAACTATTTAAATTTTATGAAGGGATGTCATTTTTAGTCTTTTTACATTTATCAGATCAACTTATCAAAAAACTAATTTCACCAAACACTTTTAAGCATAATTAGCTAGCTTAACATCTCTTCAGCTTTTAGCTTATAGCTTTTTAGCTTTCAGCTACTTTTCAATTTTTCACCTAAATTTGCCAAACATAATAATAATTATTACTATCAACTAATCAAAATGAGTTTTAAAAATCATCTTTTATTATAAATGCAATATATTTTTCTTTTCTTTTCTTTTGGGGCGAAGAAAAAGGACACCCTACAAAGATATCTTATAATGCTTTTTGTCAGATACACAACGATACAGACAATGTTAGTTTGGTAATTACAATGTTTCAAGTTTAATTCTTTGTTAGAGTTCTCTATGGACATTCATAGTTTGAGACAGTATCGGCAATGTTGCAGAAGGCACTAGATGCTACTCAGGCGTCCTAGGCGACCGTCTTGCTAGGCCGATTTTACAACACTAACTACAAGTAACAAGACTGGTTTACCTCCTAGTGATGCTTTGAGATCACAAGATAAATTTCACTCAAAGCAGACTTTTCAATAAGGATTGCAGACTTTCCCGAAATAAATTACAGACATAACGATAGTCAAGTATGGTGTACTCCTATGTTGCAGATTACATGCCATGAAGTGAGGGCAATTAATTGGAATATTTGTTGATTACAACGACTCAACCAATCGATTCTTGAATTGGGTTGACTATTCTCACCCTCAAACTCTATAAATACTTAGCAAAACCCAACTCTTTCCATCACACTAAATTAAAGCATTGAGTTTACCAATATGGATTACTTAGCCACCCTCCCGTTGCTCCTCCTCCTCAGCCTCTTCACGTCCGGCTACGCCGCCACCTTTGAAATCCGCAACAACTGCCAATACACCGTCTGGGCGGCAGCGACGCCAGTTGGCGGCGGCAAGCAGCTCGATCAAGGCCAAAGTTGGACAATTGACGTGCCCGGTGGCACGAGAATGGCACGTATATGGGGCCGCACAAATTGCAACTTTGACGCCAGTGGGAGGGGCTCCTGCGAGACCGGCGACTGCGGCGGCGTGTTGCAGTGCACCGCCTGGGGAAAACCGCCCAACACCCTCGCCGAATTCACACTAACGGGAGACAACAACTTCGACACCATCGACATCTCACTCGTCGACGGATTCAACGTCCCCCTGAACTTTGCCCCCACCAAGCCCGGCGCCGACAAGTGCCATGCAATCTCATGCACGGCTGATGTCAACGGCCAATGCCCCGCCGCTCTGAAAGTCCCCGGCGGCTGTAACAACCCTTGCACCACCTTCGGAGGACAACAATATTGCTGCACCGAGGGACCATGTGGACCTAGTGATTATTCAAAATTCTTCAAGGGCTTATGCCCTGATGCTTATAGTTACCCTCAGGATGATCCAAGCAGCACTTTCGGTTGTCCGGCTGGATCTACTGATTACAGTGTTGTCTTCTGCCCGTGAAGTAGTTAAGTATAGATTAGTGGAAGTATTAATAATGATGTTAAGAATAAAGGCTTCTGCACAGATAACTCAGTTTGTACTCAAGTGGTAGATTGTGTGCAAGAATAAATGGTTCGGTGTAGAATATATAAATAAAGATTATATATGGGATTTGATCGAAATTTGTGTTCGATCAAAACCACAAAGTCATGCAATTAATGAAACTTCCACTTTTCTTTAATTTCTTTTCTTGTATGTTTTGTTTTGTTTTTTCTTTGTTTTCTTTTAATTACAGTTATTATCCCAAACTTACCTTAACCTGGCCTTGTGTTTAGTCGTCTCCTACTATGCCTGAGATTGCTTGTTTAGTTTTTAGATTTTAACTTTAGATTTTTGTGCATTTGAATGAAAAATGAAGAAAGATTGTGATATGATCTTGTATTAATATATAACTACTTAGGGGGTGTTTGGTTCAGGTTATATAACATAACCAAGGGAATGTGACATTCCAAAGCTCACATTCTGGTGTTTGGTTCATATTATCTTAGGGAATCTAACATTCCCAAGGAATGTCACATTCCCTCCACATAGGATTTTGAAGGGAATGTGATTCCCTTTAAAATCTTAGGTAATGTAAGATAACCTTTGTTATGTTAGTTTATATATATATATATATATATATATATATATATATATATATATATATATATATATATATATATATATATATATAATTATTTTTGTAATTATATATATATTTTTATTTTTATTATGTTATGTGAGCATATAAAATAATTTTGTTTCTTAAGTTTAAGATTTTAGTTAATATTTTAAAATCATGTAACTATATATGATACCGTTATCTTATTTATTTATTTTAATTTTTAAATTTATTAAAATATATAAAAATATGTTAAGGATATTATAGTGTGTATAAAAGATAACCCTAAACCAAACATGATTATGTTACATACCCTAATTTTAACCAAACACAGGAATCTAACATTCCCAGTAATCTAACATTCCCAGCAATCTAACATTCCCTAAGGTAATCTGACATTCCGTGAACCAAACGACCCCTTAGAGTGAGTACTCTAAAAATAACGAGAGAGGGGAGCATCAAGAAGAAAAGGGGAGAAGACAAATTAAGTAGATAGAGGATAAGAATGTGTTTAGAAACAAAATGTTTTTTGAAAAATAATTTCTGTTCAATTTTCTAGAGTGATTTTATTTTTGGTTGAAAGTAAAAAAGTGGTATTTTACTGTTCTGTTCAGTTCATTTTTAAAACACATGAACATAATTTATTGTTAAGTTATTTCTTAAAAAATATTTATTATTTTAATGATAAGAATAATTATATATATATATATATATATATATATATATATATATATATATATATATATATATATATATATATATAGATTTTGGTTCCTGTGAAAATAGGTCTTCCCGTGCGGTCAGTGCGGCATACATCATTAGGTATGCATAAATGCACCATACAGTGTCGAGAATACACCAGAATGAAATGCCAAAAAATGCACCACACACAAAAAAATACACCACACATAATGGTGTATTTTCGAACACTGTATGGTGCATTTATGCATACCTAATTGTGTATGTCGCACTGACCACACGGGAAGACCTGTTCTCACAGGATCCTGACCCTATATATGTATATGAAATTATAAATTAAAATTATATTTATAATAGTTATAAAGATTAATGATAATTATAATAAAAAAATGTAAATAAATAATTTTAACCTGTCACTTATTATAATAAAAAATAAATACAATAAAATAATAATTATGAACAAAAGAAATTGAAGAAAAAAAATTATTTATTTTTGGGGAATGTTGGTTTAGTCAGGCTAAGATTATGAACTGATCAGACTCATATTTAATTTGACATTCTATTTTTTTTTTTTTTTGACATTCTTAAATGTAATAACTCTTAAGTAATATCTGGCCCGCACTTTGTCTCTTAATTTGACCGATCTGGTGCGAATGAGGATTAATATGAGTATGGTACGAGCTTCACAATCGTTATGCTATGGACCCGTGTCCAGCATGCATTGTGGACACGGTAACGGTGCCGTTAGTGGCACCGTTATCTTTCAAAATTTCAGACCGCTTTGTTATAAGAGCATATGTTCATAATTTTATTACTATATGTTCATAATTGTAAGTTCATGATGTCAGAGCTATGTGTTCATAATTCCATAATTGTACATTCATAATTGCATAACTGTACATTCATACTTCCATAACTGTACATTCATAATTTAGTAACTGTACATTCATAATTCAATAACTGTAAATTCATAATTTTCGAAGCTCTATGTTCACAATTTCAGAGCTCTATGTTCATAATTTTATCACTATATGTTCATAATTGTAAGTTCATAATGTCAGAGCTCTGTGTTCATAATTCCATAACTTATATTCATAATTCCATAACTGTACATTCATAATTCCATAACTGTACATTAGTAACTCCACAAACGAATAACGCCGTTAACGGCGAGACAAAATCAATTTTTTTAAAACTAGAATGTCACGTTTTCCCTAAAAACGACGTCGTTTTGGACGCGTGTCCACAATGCATTGTGGACACGAGTCCCAGCATAATTTGCGTACGAGCTTAAAGGTGACTCCTATAGTTAGGGCCTGCTTAGGACACCTCATAGCTATTGACAAAATTTTGCCCCCTTTAATAAATTGTAAATCGTGAGTAAATCCTAACAATTTCTTAACTTTCAGTCAAACAGAAAAATGTAATTTTTAACCTTCACTCAAACGCTAGAAAATTAAATTATTTTATGAAAAATGAGTCAATTTTTTAAAATCTTTTTTCAAAAAATATTTTCCAGGTTTCAAACGGACATTAAAATAAATATTTTCACACTAGAAAATTAAATTATTTTCCAGAAAATGAATCATTTTTTTGAAAATTATTTTTTTGAAAAATTTTCCATGTTTCCAAATTGACCTTAAAATAAATATTTTCACACTAGAAAATTAAATTATTTTTCAAAAAAATGAGCCATTTTTTAAAAATTATTTTTCAAAAAATATTTTTCAAGTTTCCAAACAGACCTTAAAATAAATATTTTCTGTTAACTTTATTTTTCTTGAATAATCAAATATTTTTTTTAATACTATTGACCCTATTACAAGACTGTATCTGTTCTATACTTTCTCTATTTACAGCTCAAAGAATGAATACCCACCACCCGGCTTCGATCCTATGACATTTCCTCAAAGAGAGCTACAGAGAAGATGTCGTTGAGCACTAAGTACTTGATAGACTAATCAAATATTAAAAAGTTCAAAATAATTTTCTGAATTTTTAAGCAATCCATAATATTCTATAATGTCAATGTCATGGGTTAAAATGCGAAGTTTAGATGCGTAAGAATATATCATTCCCTTGCCGCCGCTTCTAATTGTCAATGTCCATCAATTACCGTGTGGTGCAAAATTCATTAGTAATCAATTAAACCTTAATTAGGAGACTTATTCAATTTCTTCGACCAACCTTCCAAAATATATACTAACAGCTGTCCTATATTATATTATGAATTGTGTGGTTTCATTCGTCATTTCAAGTTGTCATTGTCAATTTCACACCCCAAATTCTTGTTTTGAATTTTCATGCGCCAGTGACGCACTACGTCCATTTCAATCCTAAACAGAACAGGCAGAGATTTCTGTCTGCTTCTACCCTCCCTTTGCCGCCGCCTATTCTCGATCATCTAGTAAAATAGGAAGAATATGCCTAGTTGCTTCCATAAGCTTTGATTTATGGGAAGTCCGCCACCACTATTTAAATGTGTGCTCTAAGTGAAACTCGTCTTTTTATCTTAGATAGTAAAGGATCACAAGAAGGTAAATCAATCTAATTAAATTGATCATAGCTGGCTGGCTCAAATCAATTAAGAAGATCCATAGACAGCTCCCACATCAAGTCAAACTTAGAACCTTGTATAGTAGTTACCAAATCAACTCTGCGACCAACTTGATTGGGTTGTCTAAAAAAATCTCGGAATTGATTTATATGTATAGGTTTAATGGTGAATACCTAAACAGTTATGAGTATAGTCACGATCATGTGGTGATGGGTTAGGTTATCAATCTATGCAAGTTCAATTTAGCTATTTATACCGAACTAATATTACATGCCAAGTTAACCTAATGTCACTCATTTGAGTGAGACAATAATTGAAAGATATCTTAAGGTAGATATCTTAAGGTTTTGACTTATAGTGAGATTTTACATTTATTATGTTATACATTTATGCTTAACATAGAGTTTTACCTCAACAGTTTCTTGGATAAGTCGGATTGAATGATATGATGAAAACACTCTAAGATAGTAGTTAGGTTATCAATCTTTTAATTTTAATTTAGAAAAAGTATCAAATATGCTAGTGAACTTATTGTTTGTGTGTAATTGAGTCATTGAACTTAAAATGTGTCCAATCAAACAATCAAACAAGCAAAGTATGTGCAATTGAGACCTTTTTGTGTGTGTTTTTTTTTTTTTTTTTTTTTTTTTTTTTTTTTTTTTTTAAGTAATTTGAGTTGAAAACATTTCACCTTTTTTCTCAACTAGTATGGTAGAGGAAAGAACAACTCTAAGTACATACCATGTATGCAATATGTTCAAATTCTCCCTGAAAAAATTTGAAAAATATTCCAATTACACATATTTTGTTTGTTTGATGGTTTAATTGCACACTTTTTAAGTTCAATGACCCAATTGTGCATAACCAATAAATTCGATACAATGTCATATTTGACATTTTTTCCTTAATTTTTAAAGTGAAATGTTATCTTGATTCTTTTTACCACGAATCTTTTAAAAAATAGTATGCACATATTTTTCGAATGTAATTTTGTATGGAATAGAATAGAGCGACTAATATTCTTTATGGGTTATTTCTTTAGTCTTGGTGAGGAGTGCATTATTGAATGATCTTCCTCCCGGCATCATTATCCAACGATAGACTGTGTTTCTCGTACAACATGGGTCCTTATAATAATGGCAAACTAGTTACTTTCTTCGGAATTATCTCTTTTATCTTGATTAAAAAAAAATTGTTGGGCATAGGCTTGGATAGTCGAGTCCACTGTAATGCAATCGAAGTGTGGCTCTGACTGTAACGCAAATATAAAAAAATAAAATTTTACATTTGTTACTAGTTATAATTTTTGAGATAATAATGATTAGTTTTTAATTTAAGAATTGATATCATGAAAGTATTAAAAAGAGATTATTAGACAGAGACTTAAAAAGATTAAATTGTAAAATTTTAGGTACTCAACCATGATAAGTAGATAATGTTATATTCTCTAATAATAAATATATTATCTTGTCTAGCAACATTATCGCTAAGGGGCTGCGATATTGTTTTATGATCTTGACTAGTATGCACATGAATGAAGCCATCAAACCAAAAATTTCAAACACGTAAATCCCATACATCAAGACTTCATTGCAAACATATATTAGATGAGATGACTTTATAATCATCCTGATTATTTGTGCACCCGCGTGGTATATGAACTGCAACAATGGCCTCTATTAATAGGTTACAGCAATAGTCATTTCGTCTATTCCTATCAGTTCTTACGAAATGTAATTTGATCACGATTATTTCGTTACAAAACACGTTCTTCTAGGAGGCGTACGTGATATATGCCGTGTTAGAGCATCCCAAAATGGGAATTTTGAACCAGATTTTGAGAAATTATGGTAAGATGGAGGAAAGAGAGAAAGGGTGGGGTGGTCCTGCAAAAATAAAAATTTTGCAGAAATAGTAGGGCCCACTGTAGGAGAGAATGCTGCGCCACGTGAGGCGCAATTCTCACGCCTAATCACACCTGGGCGCGTAAATATAAATTTTTTTGTTTTTTTTTTCATTTTCAAATTTTATTTATTTATTTTCTCCCCTCCAATTTTCTTTTTCCTAATCACACCTGTAAAATTCTCTCAAAATCTTCACATTATTGAGGATGCCCTTACGTGATATTTCTACATAACACGGCTCACAAGCAACCATGTTATGTGCACACTGCACTACAATGGTCATGTCACACTGCATCCTCTATAAATAGGTTGTACCAACAGTCATTTCGTCTATTCATATCAGTTGATATGAGAAGTAATTTCATCCTGATCATTTAGTATCTTCAGATTTTTTGGGTTAGATTTTAGTGAGGATTCAGAGAAATTATCAGTATGGTATGTATCTTCTTTTTGTATCTGAACATTTCTTGAACATTAATTTCGGTCCATATGTATTAAAAGAGAATACATATGTTGCATTTGTTGGACGTCGACTGGGAGTGTATGCATGATAATTAGGAAGATGCCAAAGCGCATGTCCACTGATTTAGCGACAATTTGTATAAATCTTTCCCATTTAGAGAATAAATTGTTCAAGCTTTCAACAAATTCATGAAAAAGCAAAGTGATTCATAGCATAATGTTAGGACATCAACTACTAGTTCTTCTAATTCAACATCCACTTATGATAGTTCAAGAAATCCTAGACTGATGGGGATTTTGATACGTGTACAGAATGAGTTAGCTGAAAAATCATGAACATATGATGAGAATGGATGTAATTTGTGAAGAATTTAAACAAATATTTTCGAAATAAATATCAAATATATATATATATATATATATATATATATATATATATATATATATATATATATATATATATATATAGCTCTAAGTGTGTCAACAACCTTAGTCCCCAGCAAACAAGGCAACATATTTCTCCATGGCAAAGCGCAGTGATGGATATTTTTACTTCATATTCACTACACGTTCAAAGTAACGTACATTTTGGCAATGTAGTGGAATTTTATATCCCTACACATAATGAGAAAATGTTCCCTATTTTCACTTTTTGTAGAGATATTGATAGTACCGGTCTCATCTTTCATAGTGCAGGTGGTTTTTTTTTTTTTTTTTTTTTTTTTTTTTTTTTTTTTTTTTTATTGACAATATTACTAATATTATATATTTGTACTGTGTTTGTGAGCATATAGCCATTACTGTGCAATCCAACTATTAGCTTAGGCTTTTAGTTGAGATGGAGCACATGCTTCAATTTGGTATTAGAGCTAGACCTAAGGTCATGGGTTCGAATCTTAGCGTTACTCGTAAGCGATTACGGTTTACCGGTCCACGTGTTGTTTGGGAGATGGAGTGAATTTGGGATTTCACAACGAAGTGGCACGATAATATCTCAAAAACATTACTGAACAACATCACATTTTGACCAGAACTTAAAAGACCTCGCGGGGCCCTAGGACCCGCTGTAACACCCCGTAATTTTGAAACTTTTTAAAACTTATATAACGAAGGTGAATTCTCATTAAATCCCATAATCAAACATAATAATTTTAATATAGATCGATTTTGTACATAAAAAAACACTACTGAACAACATCACATTTTGACCAGAACTTAAAAGACCTCACGGGACCCTGGGACCCGCTGTAACACCCCGTAATTTTGAAACTTTTTAAAACTTATATAACGAAGGTGAATTCTCATTAAATCCCATCATCAAACATAAGAGTGCGGGGTGCTATGCCACATCTGAGCTGGAGAACTCAGATGCACAGGCTAAACTAACTAAATATCCTTAAAGCAATGTGAATACATAATCATGGCACGCAGGCCAAAAGGGAAACTAACTAATCTACGCTCCGGATCTCTAGCGCGCTCCGGGATCTACTCATCTGTGCCTGAAAGCCAAATATATCTGTTCAGCGAATGATGCTGGTAACCCACTCCAACGCGTTGAAATACAATATAGATAGTTATATATATAGATATACGAAAACCATTTTGAAGCAGGAAGATATATACTTAGGAGACTCTAGCTTTAAAACCAGGGATAGACTCAACAGATAGGGGTAAGAACATCAAATAGGGATAATCAGTTATATAGAGATAGTATCATAAAGAGCATATATTTAAGGTCACAATTCACTTTCAAATCATTCGTACCATCTTTCAATCATCATTCACATCACACAAGCACACTTTGGTGGCGCCACGGGACCAATCGCATGCCCCGAACATGAGGGTTAGTGCATATAGCACTAACACGGTGTGACACCCCGAAATCCAAATCGGTTAAGCGATTAATTAAGTAATTAATCCTATTTCAATCTGTAATTTAATTCCTTAAATTCCTGAAATTTAATAGTCGGGAACTAGTAATTGACTAGTCAACCCCATAGTCAAAGTTGTACCTTGAGCTTTATAAGGAGTTCCCTTGTTCCTTACTCCTTTCCATGTTAGTAAGGGTATTATTGACCTTTCACCTTGTGTTAGTATTGTAACCTAACCTAGTGAGAACACCTCATTTCTATCCTTACACTTTCCAAAATCCTAGCTCCATCTTCTCTCTGAAAAGGTGGATAGCTTTTCTTCCAAGCCAAGTTGAAGCTTTGTCAAGACTTCAAGAGTTGTCTCCAAGATTCTACCTTTCATACATTTGGGCATCTAGGAGGGTAAGATCCATGTTCATCTTGAGTTTTTAGTGTTCTCTTAGGTGTCTTTTCTTAAAGATAGGATCTTTATGATCTTTTGGTATGTTCTTTGTAATTTTGCATTTCCTCTTTTTAATCAGATTAACTGGATTAATCAAATGATGAAATGGACTGACTGATTCAGCGATGAAGTCAGTCAGTGATAACAGATCATAGAGATGTTTAAAGAAGAGATAACAGCACAAAGCAAGACACACACGATGTTTACCCAGTTCGATACAGTGTGTATCTACATCTGGGGGACGATCACATAGGCGTTCAATCCACTAAATCATAATCTAATGTACAAAGGTAGAGAAACAATAATCTCACCCAAGTGCCCCACACAAGGTACATACCCAATCTACACAGGTTTAATGGATTGTTGAAGATGGAGAGCCATGCATACAGAAGTCCAATGAAATCCCTTCACTTGGAGAGCCAACTCTGATGCAGTCCACTTCAATGACGCTCTTTATAGTTGTTCCCACAACAGTGTGATCACAGTGTCCTTTCGTTTAAGCAGCAGTGATTCTTCTCAAGTTCGTCATCTTAATCACCATGAACATGTTGTATTGAGAAGATGCATGATAATCAAAGATCTAATCTCATAAAACTGATGTGGAGTGTTTCTTCTCACAAGAGGCGTAACCCTAATTCACTTCGAATGAGGATACTTATAGATCCGTCGATAGAACACTCCTTGCATAGATGTCTTTAATTGTAGATGATAGGACAATATTTGAAGAATGTAATCTTAAAGATTCGGTCCAAACTTTTCCAAAGCAGATACGCTGATCTTCTTTCCAAATCTGTCTTCTGTAAACCGCGTACAGCTTTTAAGTAAACAGCTTCTTAAATCAGATCATCAGTGTCAGTCCTTCTGTTGTTGCTTCTGATTGATCAGTCTTCTGTAGACCTGAACGGACACTAAGCTAAATCTATCTTAGTATGCCATAGTAATATTGCCAATTATAAGATGGGGTTTTTGAACAATTAAAATCACTAACATTGTTGAAGTGGGTTTGGAAGGTGGGCTTTGATAGGAGCTTGGTGTAACACCCCGAAATTTTTCAACTTTTAAGACTTATATAATAAAGGTAAATGCTCATTAAATCCCAAGATATAACATAAAGAGTACGGGGTGCTATGCCACACCTGAGCTAGAGAACTCAGGTGCACAGGCTAACTAACTAATATCCTCAATAATGTAAATGCATAAGCATGGCACGCAGGCCGAAAGGGAAACTATCTACTTCTACGCTCCAAGACTCTAGCGCGCTCCAGTGTCTACTCCTCAGTGCCTGAAAGCCAAATATATCTGTTCAGCGAGAGATGCTGGTAACCCACTCCAACGCGTTGAAATACAGTACATATAGATATATACACAGATATAAGAAAAACAATTTCGAAGCATGAAGATATATCCTAAGAGACTGTAGCTTTTAAAGCAGGGAATAGACTCGACAGATAGGGATAAGCACAGTCAACAGTCATACGATTCACAAGCATAGGGAACAGACTCGACAGATAAGCACAGTCAATAGTCATAACCAAGCATATACGATTTACTAGCATGTATCCTATGGTCATGATTTCATAGCATTTATAACATCAAACCATCCATATCTCATCACATAGCACACTTTGATGGCGCCACAGGACCAATCGCATGCCCATACATGAGGGTCAGCGCATATAGCTCTGACACGGCCCCGCAGCACCCTGCCCCGTATCGCAACACGGAGGGGACGATCGCAACCGACCAATGAACCGCAACTCATCATATTGTTTGATCGCAACCAAACAGTGGACCGCAGCCCAAGAGTAGTCATCTGACCGCAGCCAGGAATATGAACCGTAACTCATGTAAAATGTTTGATCGCAACCAAACGGTGGCACGCAGCCCAAGAGTGTAAATCTGACCGCAGCCAGCTTCTGAACCGCAGCTCAGGAATAACCAATTTGATCGCAACCAAATTGGGGTATCATGCACACATAACACATAGCAAACACATGCAACCCACATTGACACATTAGGAAGGGGGAGAAATCGTATAACGAAACATATGCGTGATCATCCACATACTAAGAATAATCCTAAGGGGTTCATACTTCTTACACCTAGGCCCACGGGATACCAATTCAACTAGCATGTAATATATAAGACTCATTCAACCTACGAATGGTACCCGAAACATCAAACTAGACATAGGCACGATAGACGGAGTCCGTTTGGACACCACGAGGGTCGGGGGAACATCAAACGGGGAAGCCAGGAACCCGAAGTGGGACTATTTCCAGCGGGTAGCCGGTGGGTGAAGGGTCACACGCCGGCTGCCCGCTGGCGACGAATTTCCGGGTAGCGGGTGCCCGGCGGGCAGTCGCCTGCCCGCTGCCGGCTACGCCAAACCTGGCCACGGGTAGGTGGCGGGTCCCCTACCCCCACCTACCCCCCACTGAATCTTTTTCACAAATAACGCCCCGGGAACCTTTGTGAAACCCGAAACCATGCTTAGACACCTTTCAACGTAATTGATGACAACACGTAGATAATTAACGGATCAAAAGCAAGAAACATACGGCACATATCCTATCATGCTTTCTACACATAATTGACACCCAAACATGCGAATTCCCACCCAATATATCAAGAATAACACCACACGAGTTTCACGATACATCCTAGGGCTCTAATTACATTTAAATCATCAAGAACGCAATTCATCTTTTAACATTAAGCAACAATGTGATTATCAAGAATATCACACAATCATTAGGAATCTAGGTGTATCAAGAATATCACACAATCATCAAGAATCTCTTTCCATCATCAAGATTATCATTGAGTTCGGGGTAGCGTTCCCTCATCGCTTCCTTGAGTTCCCATGTTGCTTCCTCGGTCCTATGATTGGTCCAGAGGACTTTTACCATTTCTATGGCTCGACGACGGGTGGTTCTTGTCTTGGTGTCCAGGATTCTTACGGGGTTTTCTTCGTATGCTAGTGACTCGTCGAGGTCCACAACCTCGGGTTGTAGCACGTGGCTTGGGTCATGCACGTATTTCTTTAGCTGGGATATGTGGAATACGTTGTGTACCCGTTCTAGTTCGATGGGTAGAGCGAGGCGGTAGGCTAGGTTCCCGACTCTTTCTACGATTTCATAGGGGCCGATAAATCGAGGGCTGAGCTTTCCTTTTCTTCCGAATCTCATTACCCCTCGTGTGGGTGAGATTCTCAACCAGACCTTGTCCCCGGGGCTGAATTGGGCTTGTTTTCTCCTTAAGGTCGGCGTAGGATTTCTGGCGGTCCTGGGCAGCCTTCATTCTTTCTTGGATGTGCTTGACTTTGGTTATGGTGTCTTGTAGGTATTGGGGCCCTAGTGTTACTGGGTCGACCATGTCTTCCCAACATAAGGGGGTTCTACACCTTTGTCCGTATAGAGCTTCATAGGGTGCCATACGAATGCTTGTGTGGTAGCTGTTGTTGTACGAGAATTCAATGAGGTCTAGATGTTCTTCCCATGTCCCTTGAAAGTCTAACACGCAGGCTCTTAGCATGTCTTCGAGAGTCTGAATGGTTCTCTCGGTTTGGCCGTCAGTGGTGGGGTGGAAGGCAGTGCTTAGTTTTAGTTGTGTCCCCAAGGCTGATTGCAGCGATTTCCAAAACTGTGAGAGGAACCTGGAGTCTCTATCGGACACAATGTTTCGGGGAATTCCGTGGTACTTCACCACCTGGTTCAGGTAGGCTTGGGCCAGTTGTGTCATTGTCCATGTTTCCTTCATGGCAATGAATCGTGCCGTTTTGGTGAGCCGGTCTACTATGACCCAAATTTTATCCTTGCCGGTTTTTGTTAGAGGTAACCCCCCGACGAAGTCCATGGATATGGAATCCAACTTGCCTTGTGGTATCTCAAGGGGTTGTACGAGTCCCTTGGGCTTGCATCGTTCGGCCTTCACCCTTTGGCAGTTCAGGCATTTGGCCACGAAATCCGCAATTTCCTTTTTCATATTAGGCCACCAAAACGACTTCTTCACATCTTGGTATAGTTTGTCACCCCCTGGGTGAACTGAGTATGGGGAGTTGTGTCCCTCCTCCAAGATTTGTTGTTTTAAGTGGGGATGCGTTGTGGGCACGCACCACCTACCTTGGTAGCGGAGACTGCCATCTTCGTGTATTTTGAAGGGTCCTTCCTTTCCCTGGGTTAGGTCGAGACGAATTTTATCTAGTTCCAGATCCTGTTGTTGTCCCGTTTTGATTTCTTCGAAGAGTGTGGGTATGATTTGGGTGTTGAATAGGTGGATCTCGGGGTGGGTTTGATCTTGCTCTATTATTTCTAAGTTTAGCTTCTGGAAGTCTCTGTACAGCTGGTCTGGTAGGACCCAGGTGGCGTTGAGGGAGTGGTTAGTCTTCCTGCTTAGGGCGTCTGCCACGATGTTAGCTTTTCCCTCGTGGTACTGGATGTCTAGGTCGTAGTCTTTTATGAGCTCTAGCCACCTTCGTTGCCTCATGTTTAGGTCTTTCTGGGTGAAGATGTATTTTAGGCTTTTATGGTCTGTGTAAATCTTGCATTGTACTCCGTATAGATAATGCCTCCAAATTTTCAGTGCGAATACGATAGCGGCTAGCTCGAGGTCGTGGGTGTGGTAATTTTCTTCGTGGGTTTTGAGTTGCCTAGATGCGTACGCTATCACCTTGCCTTTTTGCATTAGTACGCACCCCAACCCCTTTTTGGACGCGTCACTGAAGACCTCGAACCCTTCCACCCCGGAGGGGATGGCTAGTACGGGTGCCGTGGTTAGCTTATCCTTCAATTCCTGAAAGGCTGTGGCGCAGTTGTCGTCCCATCGGAAGGGGGTCTCCTTTTTCATGAGTCTGATGAGAGGTTGAGCTATCTTGGTAAAGTCGGGTACAAACCTCCTGTAGTAGCCAGCCAAGCCCAGGAAGCTTCGGACCTCTGAAAGTGAACTCGGTGTGGTCCATTCCTTAACGGCATGGACTTTGGCGGGGTCCACCTTAATTCCTTCTTTGGTTATTACGTGGCCTAGGAGGGCTACGCTATCTTTCCAGAATTCGCATTTGGAGAACTTGGCGTATAGCTGGTGTTCTCTTAGAGTTTGTAAGGTTATGCGGAGGTGCCTTTCATGTTCTTCCTTGTTTCGGGAGTAGACTAGGATGTCGTCAATGAATACAATGACGAAGTCATCCAGGTGGGGTCGGAATACTCGGTTCATGAGGTCCATGAATATGGCGGGTGCGTTGGTGAGTCCGAAGGGCATTACGGTAAATTCGTAGTGGCCGTAACGTGTTCGGAAGGCCGTTTTCTGAATGTCCGGTTTGGCCACTTGTATTTGGTGATATCCGGATCTTAGGTCAATTTTCGAGAACACCCCTGCCCCCTTAAGCTGATCGAACAAGTCATCAATTCGGGGAAGGGGGTACCTATTCTTTATTGAGACTTGATTAAGTTCCCTGTAGTCGATGCACAGGCGCATGCTCCCATCTTTCATTTTAACGAATAGTACTGGTGCTCCCTATGGGGAGGTGCTGGGGCGGATGTAACCTTTATCTAGTAGTTCCTGAAGTTGCGTTTTCAGTTCCTTCATTTCTTTTGGTGCTAGCCTGTATGGTGGTTTAGAGATCGGGGCAGCGCCAGGTACGAGGTCTATTGTGAACTCGACTTTCCTGGCCGGGGGTGCCCCGGGAATCTCGTCTGGGAAGACGTCGGTGAATTCGTTTTTTACTGGAATGGTTTGTGGTTCGGGTGTTTTGGTGTTGAGGTCCTCGACCGAGCATAGGAAGGCCTCGCTTCCTTGGTTTAGGTATTTCTTTATTTTCACCATGTTTACAAGTTTGATCTCTGGACCCTGGCGGGTTCCATGGTACGACACCCTTTTACCGTTTGGTCCCCGTAGGACCACTTTTTATTCTCCGCATAGGATTTGTGCTTGGAATTTCCCTAGCCAGTCCATGCCCAAGATCACTTGCACCCCATCCAGTCTGAACTGTATTAAGTTGTTGGGAAATTCCACTCCTTGGATGGTGATCATTATGTTCTGGTACATGCGGTCGCACTTTATGATTTCGCCGGAGGTCACTTTGACCTGGAGTCGGACTTTGGTGCTGGTGTTAAGGCCGTGTTGAGTGGCGAATTCGGTTGCTATAAATGAGTTGGTAGCCCCCGAATCAAATAGTATAGTGGCGGGGGTGGCGTGTACTAGGAAGGTTCCGGAGACTATGTTGCTGTCTCCGATCCTGGCTTTGCTTAGGGTAAGGATTCTTCCTTGAATGGTTGGCGTTGCGACCTTGTGGGGTGAGACGGTCCTGGGGTTTTTAGGCCATCGGGTGGGAATTGTGTGACTCCCCTCAGGTTTCCTTTTGTATCCCAGGTGTGTCTCCCGGGGTTGGTTTGATACTTGTTGTAGTTGGAATGCCTTGGCATAGGCTTCCCCGAGGGTTCTCGGTTCTTGTGTGGCCAGGGCTTTCTGGTGTTCGGGATCAAGGCTTGTTATGAACTTCTTGACCTTGCTCATCTCGGTGAGCACCAGCTCGGGGGTGAGGCGAGCCAGTCTGCGGAATTGCTGGTAGTATTCCGTGATCGGGGCTGCCCCTTGTTTTAGGTGGAGGAACTCTTCGTATATGGTGGCTTTTAGATGGTTGGGGTAGAATTGTTCTCGTAGTCGTGTTTTTAGGGTTTCCCAGTTGAATTCGGGGCTTTGTTCGTATGTGGGTCTTTCATGAGCCCACCAGGTGTCGGCCTCGTGTCTGAAGTAGAAGGAGGCTATTCTTACTTGGTGGTTTTCCGGGCATCTGGTTGCCCTGAATATCTTGTCAAAAGTCCCGATCCATTCCTCGAGGGTCGTGGGGTCTTCGTTCCCCAAGAAGATGGGTGGTTGGTGTGCCGAGACTTGGTGGTGGATTTCCAAGTTCTCGTTTGTTGGTGATGGCTGGGGAACGGTAATACTTAGTGCCTGGGTAATTTGGGCCAGGCGTTGCAGATTCTCAGTCAAGAATTCCTGGGTGGGGAGTTTCGGTGTTTCTACCTGTTTCCTTTTTGGCGCCATCCTGGTGTTCATGGGTTGATGTTATTTTGCATTCTTACCTTGATGCGATAAGCAGAGGGGGAGTTTTCTTTAAATAAGTGAGGGAGGGTTATGTGTAGGTTTCACACCTCACCGCGCGTCCTAAGGTTCCTGAGTCCTATGTTCCTAAATACTTAGAGTTCAAGCCTATTGTCTTAAAGTCTAGTTTAAGAGTCTTATCCTAGGGTCAAACTTAGGCTCTGATACCAACTATAACACCCCGAAATTTTTCAACTTTTAAGACTTATATAATAAAGGTAAATGCTCATTAAATCCCAAGATATAACATAAAGAGTACGGGGTGCTATGCCACACCTGAGCTAGAGAACTCAGGTGCACAGGCTAACTAACTAATATCCTCAATAATGTAAATGCATAAGCATGGCACGCAGGCCGAAAGGGAAACTATCTACTTCTACGCTCCAAGACTCTAGCGCGCTCCAGTGTCTACTCCTCAGTGCCTGAAAGCCAAATATATCTGTTCAGCGAGAGATGCTGGTAACCCACTCCAACGCGTTGAAATACAGTACATATAGATATATACACAGATATAAGAAAAACAATTTCGAAGCATGAAGATATATCCTAAGAGACTGTAGCTTTTAAAGCAGGGAATAGACTCGACAGATAGGGATAAGCACAGTCAACAGTCATACGATTCACAAGCATAGGGAACAGACTCGACAGATAAGCACAGTCAATAGTCATAACCAAGCATATACGATTTACTAGCATGTATCCTATGGTCATGATTTCATAGCATTTATAACATCAAACCATCCATATCTCATCACATAGCACACTTTGATGGCGCCACAGGACCAATCGCATGCCCATACATGAGGGTCAGCGCATATAGCTCTGACACGGCCCCGCAGCACCCTGCCCCGTATCGCAACACGGAGGGGACGATCACAACCGACCAATGAACCGCAACTCATCATATTGTTTGATCGCAACCAAACGGTGGCACGCAGCCCAAGAGTGTAAATCTGACCGCAGCCAGCTTCTGAACCGCAGCTCAGGAATAACCAATTTGATCGCAACCAAATTGGGGTATCATGCACACATAACACATAGCAAACACATGCAACCCACATTGACACATTGGGAAGGGGGAGAAATCGTATAACGAAACCTATGCGTGATCATCCAAATACTAAGAATAATCCTAAGGGGTTCATACTTCTTACACCTAGGCCCACGGGATACCAATTCAACTAGCATGTAATATATAAGACTCATTCAACCTACGAATGGTACCTGAAACATCAAACTACACATAGGCACGATAGACGGAGTCCGTTTGGACACCATGGCGGTCGGGGGAACATCAAACGGGGAAGCCAGGATCCCGAAGTGGGACTATTTCCAGTGGGTAGTCGGTGGGTGAAGGGTCACACGCCGGCTGCCCGCTGGCGACGAATTTCCGGGCAGCGGGTGCCTGGCGGGCAGTCGCCTGCCCGCTGCTGGCGACGCCAAACCTGGCCGCGGGTAGGTGGCGGGTCCCCTACCCCCACCTACCCCCCACTGACTCTTTTTCAGATATAACGCCCCGGGAACCTTTGTGGAACCCGAAACCATGCTTAGACACCTTTCAACGTAATTGATGACAACACGTAGATAATTAACGGATCAAAAGCAAGAAACATACGGCACATATCCTATCATTCTTTCTAAACATAATTGACACCCAAACATGCGAATTCCCACCCAATATATCAAGAATAACACCACACGAGTTTCACGATACATCCTAGGGCTCTAATTACATTTAAATCATCAAGAACACATTTCATCTTTTAACATTAAGCAACAATGTGATTTATCAAGAATATCACACAATCATTAGGAATCTAGGTTTATCAAGAATATCACACAATCATCAAGAATCTCTTTCCATCATCAAGATTATCAAGATTACCCAAGAAATCATAACATAAATTATCAAGATCACACCATCAATATCATAACCGAATCATCAATACACAAGAATGTAGAGGGATGCCTAGAGGGAGATCATAACTAAGAAAATAGGTTTTGTTGAGACATGGGTTACCTCTTAGCCTTAATTGATTTCCTTGGCTAAGAAGGGTCTTTCTCTAAGTCTTTCTTCTTTCTTGATTTCTCCTAGAGGAATTCTTCGAACTCCTTTGTGTGGTGAGAGATTATTGTGGTGGGGGTTTCTAGGTGCCTCCTATGTCCCCTATTTATATATCTAAGAGTCCTAATTAGGGCCCAAATACTATAGGCTTGCTACTCTATTCCTTTTAGGACTAGGGGTTGGGTTTAGAGATGAGGGCCCACGGACTATGGTGGGCCTTTTCCTAATTAATTATTGTAATTTAATTCTTTCTTTGAATAATTGGTTAAATGATTAATTGAGTTTAGGGGTCGTAACACGGGGTGTTACACTTGGTGTTGTGTTAAGTGAAGGTTTTTGGTCTACAAGAGGTAACACATGCTCTACAAAACCTATTTTTCTTACCTATTTGATATTTCTTGGATTCTACATGTGTTTTGCTATGAAATGTGAGTGTTTATGCATTGTCTTGTGAAAATGCATATCTAGAGCTTGTGTTTAGGGTTCTTGTATGCCATTGCTTGGCTATTCCTTTGATTCAAGTCATTTTGTTGTATTTGGTGAGATTTGGCATGTTTTGGACTTCAATTTGAGCTTGGAGTTGAAAATCCCCGAAGGGATTGTTTTGGGCATAGGGATGTACTCGCGGGTGGAACGGAGGGTAGAGCCCTACCCGCCGCCCCACCCGCGGGAACGTAGCTTGTCGGTGTTGGTACCCGCGGGCAGGACCACGGGTAGGGGCCTACCCGTGGGTCCACTGGCGGGGAACATGTTGGTTTTGTTGGGGGATTTGTTCCCCGTGATTCTTTTGACTCGGTATTTAGTCTTTTGACTTCCCGTTGTTCTTTTGTGGAACTATTTGAGCGTCCTCTTGATGTTTCGTATGTCTAGAACTATATGGTAGGAATCCATGTAGGTTTTGGTGTCTTGAATCGTGCTAAGTGTTCAACATTGTGCTTCGTTGGACCGTGATGAGTCTTGTGTGTTCTTCAGAACTACGTTTGGTTTACCCGTTTGTTAAGCATGCTAGTTCAGTGTTTAAATGCTAGCATGTGTGTTGTTTGTACCTTCCTATTGGTTGATGATAACTTGTGTTAGTCATCGTTGTTGTTGTTGGACTGTGATCCATTCCTTGATTGAGTATGGTTTCATATCTTCGTTGTGATCCGTTGATTGATTCCTGTTGAGGTGTGATGTGTGTGTGGCTTTACCTGGATTGCACGATTAGTGGTATGGGACACTAGTCACCAAGGTATTGCAGTAGTCCTCGTGGTGGCCATGACGTGATTATGGAGCTATGGCCTTTGTGTAAGGTTCACATGTTTATTTCAGGGATAACATGTGTTATCCAGGGCATATGTTGCCGTGTGTGATCGGTACCCTCGTGTACTATGAAATTGGTGGTCTTGTTGGTGGTTTGTTGGTGGGGGATGACGGTCCCAGGAGGGAAAAGGTTGGACTAAGAAGTACAGGGGTCCTGGAGGTAATGGTTAGAAGAAGAAATAAGGTTGGGGGTAGCCATAAGGTTGGAACTGGGCATAAGGAAGGCATATCGACTCGTGATGGGTGATGTCACGAGGGCTTGTGTGTAGCCGTTGTTGTGAGTTCTCTTCTTGTGACGTGTGTAGTCACAAAGGCATGTGTTGCCTGTGCATGTGTTGCCGTTTGTTGTGTCTTATTCCTTTGAGTTATGCATGTCGGGTATTAATCTATTGTGTGATGATAGATTATACCTTGAGACTTCTTGTGAGTTGTTGTTGTTCTTTGAGGTCTTGGGATGTGTTCCCGTGTTCTTGTTGAGAGTGTTGAGTCTTATGTTAACTATTACTCTTGGTTTTGGACTTATATATATGTATTCCGTTTCGAAAATGGCTTTACAAACTTATATCTTATCTATGTATGATATTTCACATGTATTGGTGGGTTACCAGCATTATTCGCTGACCGGGCGTCGTCCCATGTTTTTATATGCTTCTTTCAGGTGATGCTTAGACGAGTGCGCGGTCTAGTGCCTGCTAGCATAGTTTTCCCTTTGTGTTTTGTGGCCTGTGAGCCAATATAGACGTAGAACTCTATTGGATGATTGTAGATTTAAACAATGCAGATTTAACCTGTGCGTTCACCCTTGGGTGAGCGTGGCATCGCACCCCGTTTCCCTCGTTTTATATATATCTTATCTTTCAGTCTTCTGTTGTGTTTGGTGTTTTGGTTTAAGTTATCTGCATGTTTTAAGGCTTTAAATAGCTTGTTTTTTAGGGTGTGTTACACACGGCCCCACAACACCCTACCTCATACCGCAGCATGAAGGGGTTGATCGCAACCAACCGTATAGACCGCCGCTAGTTCGACGGCAGATCACAGCCCTACACACCGCTGACGCGCTCAGTCGGTGGACTGCGATCCTCTTTTGGGAACTACGACCCTACATGTAACACCCCGTGTTACGAACCCTAA
Source organism: Ipomoea nil (assembly GCF_001879475.1). Lineage (NCBI taxonomy): Eukaryota > Viridiplantae > Streptophyta > Magnoliopsida > Solanales > Convolvulaceae > Ipomoea > Ipomoea nil. The sequence continues at coordinate 218,410 of NW_017617143.1, forward strand.
AACCAATTAATCATTTAACCAATTGTCCAAAGAAAGAATTAAATTACAATAATTAATTAGGAAAAGGCCCACCATAGTCCGTGGGCCTCACCTCTAAAAACCCAACCCCTAGTCCTAAAAGGAATAGAGTTAGCAAGCCTATAGTATTTGGGCCCTAATTTGGACTCTTAGATATATAAATAGAGGACATAGGAGGCACCTAGAGCCCCCACCACAATAATCTCTCACCACAGAAGGAGCTCCAGGAATTCCCATAGGAGAAATCAAGAAAGAAGGAAGACTTAGAGAAAGACCCTTCATAGCCAAGGAAATTAATTAAGGCTAAGAGGTAACCCATGTCTCAACAAAACCTATTTTCTTAGCTATGATCTCCCTCTAGACATCCCTCTACATTCTTGTGTATTGATGATTCAGTTATGATATTAATGGTGTGATCTTGATAATTGATGTTATGATTTCTTGGGTAATCTTGATAATCTTGATGATGGAAAGAGATTCTTGATGATTGTGTGATATTCTTGATAAACCTAGATTCCTAATGATTGTGTGATATTCTTGATAAATCACATTGTTGCTTAAAAGATGAACTGCGTTCTTGATGATTTAAATATAATTAGAGCCCTAGGATGTATCATGAAACTTGTGTGGTGTTATTCTTGATATATTGGGTGGGAATTCGCATGTTTGGGAGTCAATTATGTTTAGAAAGCATGATAGGATATGTGCCGTATGTTTCTTGCTTTTGATCCGTTAATTGTCTACGTGCTGTCATCGATTGCGTTTAAAGGTGCCTAAGCATGGTTTCGGGTTCCACAAAGGTTCCCGGGGCGTTATTTGTGAAAAAGATTCAGTGGGGGGTAGGGGACCCGCCACCTACCCGCGGCCAGGTTTGGCGTCGCTGGCATCGGGCAGCCGGCGGGCAGGCGACTGCCCGCCGGGCACCCGCTGCCCGGAAATTCGTCGCCGGCGGGTGACCCTTCACCCACCGGCTACTCGCTGGAAATTGTCCCACCTCGGGATCCCGGCTTCCCCGTTTGATGTTCCCCCAACCCCCGTGGTGTCCCAACGGACTCCGTCTATCGTGCCTATGTCTAGTTTGATGTTTCGGGTACCATTCGTAGGTTGAATGAGTCTTATGTATTACATGCTAGTTGAATGGGTATCCCGTTGGCCTAGGTGTAAGAAGTATGAACCCCTTAGGATTATTCTTAGTATGTGAATGATCACGCATAGGTTTCGTTATACGATTTCTCCCCCTTCCCAATGTGTCAATGTGGGTTGCATGTGTTTGCTATGTGTTTTGTGTGCATGATACCCCAATTTGGTTGCGATCAAATTGGTTATTCCTGAGTTGCGGTTCAGAAGCTAGCAGCGGTCAGATTTACACTCTCGGGCTGCGGTCCACCGTTTGGTTGCGATCAAACGTTTTACATCAGCTGCGGTTCATATTCCTGGCTGCGGTCAGATGACTACTCTTGGGCTGCGGTCCACTGTTTGGTTGCGATCAAACATTATGATGAGCTGCGGTTCATCGGTCGGTTGCGATCGACCCCTCCGTGTTGCGATACGGGGCAGGGTGCTGCGGGGTCGTGTCAGAGCTATATGCGCTGACCCTCATGTATGGGCATGCGATTGGTCCTGTGGCGCCATCAAAGTGTGCTATGTGATGAGATATGAATGGTTTGATGTTATAAATGTTATGAAATCGTGACCGTAGGATACATGCTAGAAAATCATATATGCTTGGTTATGACTATTGGTTGTGCGTATCTCTATCTGTCGAGTCTGTTCCCTATGCTTGTGATGCGGCCCAACATATGAAGATCCATTAAGAGTACTAATTGGGCCAATCACAAGGCCCAAGTCTAAACATCTAAGGCAACTCTTCATTGGTGATGTTCAGAGATGGTGGAAATCCAAGTCAAGCCCATTTGCAAAATATGAAGAAGAACTCAAGGCTTTTTTATAATTGTTTAAGTGCTGATTTTGGTGATTAAATTAGGCCCAAATCAGCCCTATTGTTTTTGGTCATCATTAATTTAAATTGTTTGGAATTAAAGAGAAAACACTAGTTGTATTTAGAAAGGATTCCTTAAATCCTTTTCTAAATAAAACTCTATTTACTTGTTTTCTAGATTAGGTTTAGGACTCTTGTCTTGAATAAGAGCCTGATTGGTTATTTAGAAAGGTTTACTTCTTGTCTTGAATATAAATCTGAGGAAGAGGTTTGTGACCATTTTGAAACCCCCAATGAACATGTTGAGGGGGAACCATTTATACCTTTAAAATCTGATTCTAAGTATGCTAATAGTGAGTCTAGTCATACTGTTGTTGTTAAGGAGGTTTTGAATGTTCACCCTTTAAAAGAAGATGAGTCTCAAAGAGAAAATATATTTTTTGCTAAAGGTTCAATTAAAGGGAATGCTTGTACTTTGGTAATAGATTCTGGAAGTTGCACAAATGTGGCTAGTGCAGCTATGGTTAAATTTGTTCAGCTACCTTTGTTTGATCACCCAACTCCCTATCGTTTTCAATGGTTAACTCATGCAGGAGAAGCTAGAATAACCAATCAGGCTCTTATTCCTTTATCTATTAACAGTTACTCTGATGAAATCTTGTGTGATAATATCCCAATGCAGGCTGCTCATATCTTGTTATGTAGACCATGGCAATTTGACAGAAAAATAAGTTCTTATGGAATGAGGAACACTTGTGTGTTTCACATGAATGGAGTTACATATGTCTTTCCTCGTTTGTATCCTGAACAAGTAGAAGAAATTCAATTGACATTGATGCAAGCTCTCAAACTAACCTCAATGAATGTAGAAATCAAAGAGAGAAAAATGGAACCTCCATGTTTAGAATTGGAGTCACCAATCCAGTCCTCTAACTTAGATTGTAGCCAAACAAAGGAACCGCTATCAGTGGTACAGTGGAAAGAACCAGCCAGAGCTATCAAAGTGCAGCCTCGCTTGCTAACAAAAAAGGATAATAAGCAAGAGAAAAGAAGGGGAGTAACTATTTACTCACTTTTATTTCAAAAGCATGCATTAAAATTCTCTAGATTTGTTTGCCATGTTTCTATTAATGACCTACTTGCTAGATGTGTTAGAAATTTGTTTGCCTCCATACATCCAAGATTCCTTAATTTTGATTTTTCTAAAACTTTATTTGATAGAGATAAGGAATCACTTGGAAGTTATAAGGCACTTTTGAAAACTTCTTATGGCAAATACTACTTGCAAAAGGGGTTTTGGTTCAAAATCAATGGGATTGGCACTTTTTGCTTTGTTTTGGACAATGATTTAATTGTTGATTCACATAAGGGACATTTTGATTTTCCAAAGACTGATGATGTTTTGCATGGATATTTTCATTGGCCAAAGAAGAAAAAAGATGTAGAATCTTATGTTCAGAATTGTGCTACTTACCACCATAATACATCTAAATCATTAATTGATATTTCCATGAATTTTCTGTTTGATTTTACCTTAAGCTCTAGGAGGAAAGATTTTATGCTTGTCGACAATTCAAACAAGATGCATAAATTTAATATGTCTCATTTTGTTGAATTATTACCATCCAGAATGTTTAAATTCCCTGATGTGTCATTAGACTTAATTGCCTTACTTGTTGATTGTAGGATGATGATTGGAGCGACTCGTGTCAAGCATCTCAAGAAAAAGTTCCATGAGCGTGATAAAACAGAAAGTGAGCTTGCTACTTTGTCTTTCACTGAAGATTTGGATTCGACGACGAATCCTTTTCAAGAATGGGAGAATAATAGGAACCAGTACACATGGAATCCAGTAAGGGTAAATAGTGGGCTCATCACAAGGCCCATAACTACGACCTTAAAACATCATTGGTGGAAGAAACAACAAAGACCAATAATAAGTCCATTCGATAGAGGAAAATATTATAGTGGTCAATTTCAAGTGATATCATGGATCGAAGACAATGCTTACAAGATTCGAGGTCAAATCATTTTCAAGAAGGGGAGGATGATGCGGCCCAACATATGAAGATCCATTAAGAGTACTAATTGGGCCAATCACAAGGCCCAAGTACATACAATTAAGGCAACTCTTCATTGGTGATGTTCAGAGATGGTGGAAATCCAAGTCAAGCCCATTTGCAAAATATGAAGAAGAACTCAAGGCTTTTTTATAATTGTTTAAGTGCTGATTTTGGTGATTAAATTAGGCCCAAATCAGCCCTATTATTTTTGGTCATCGTTAATTTAAATTGTTTGGAATTAAAGAGAAAACACTAGTTGTATTTAGAAAGGATTCCTTAAATCCTTTTCTAAATAAAACTCTATTTACTTGTTTTCTAGATTAGGTTTAGGACTCTTTTTTTCCGTTGTATTTAGAATTATAATGCTGCCCCTATACCTATAAATAGGACACATCCATATCAGTTTCAGGGAGGCTTTAATTCAATAAAATTCTTAAGTTTTTCTTTACACTTGTGTAAGAAACCTTATGGCTAATTGTGGACTCAATTAGTGGCTAGTCGTGGACTCGACTAGCAAATTGATTCGTGGACTCGAATCAATCTTACTTTCTTCAACCTTAGATTTAGGTTCGTGGACTCGTTCTTGAATCGAAGGAAACTAGATCCGACTCTAGTTGATTGAAGATTGCATCATCGAAGTACTTGAAGCTACAATGGGATTCTTCCAAGTCTTTGAGGATTCGAGACAAAGGGTTTCTCGTGAGGTTTAAGGTATTTTGATCCATATTATTTGAATCTTGGACTAGGTTCATATCAGCTTGTGAATTGTATGACTGTTGACAGTGCTTATCCCTATCTGTCGAGTCTATGCCCTGTTTTATAAAGCTAGAGTCTCCTAGGATATATCTTCATGCTTCGAAATGGTTTTTCTTATATGTATGTATATATCTATATGTACTGTATTTCAACGCGTTGGAGTGGGTTACCAGCATCTCTCGCTGAACAGATATATTTGGCTTTCAGGCACTGAGGAGTAGACACTGGATCGCGCTAGAGTCTTGGAGCGTAGAAGTAGATAGTTTCCCTTTCGGCCTGCGTGCCATGCTTATGCATTTACATTATTGAGGATATTAGTTAGTTAGCCTGTGCATCCGAGTTCTCTAGCTCAGGTGTGGCATAGCACCCCGTACTCTTTACGTTATATCTTAGGATTCAATGAGCATTTACCTTTATTATATAAGTCTTAAAATTTGAAAAATTTTGGGGTGTTACAGTTGGTATCAGAGCTTAAGTTTTACCCTAGGATAAGACTCTTAAGACCAGACTTTAGGATAATAGGCTTGAACTCTAGGTATTTAGGAACATAGGACTCAGGAATCTTAGGACGCGCGGTGAGATTGTGAAACCTACACATAACCTCCCCTCACTTTACCCTTCACTTATCTAAGGGGAACTTTCCCCTCCATTTATCACACCAAAGTAAGGGTACCAAAACTCTCACCTAACACTCCTATAAACGTTGACCCAGAAGAACGACAACATGGCACCAAACAGAAGACAATCAAGGACACCGGAACCCGACATACACGACCCGCTAACCCAAACTCTGCAGCAACTAACACAAGTCGCCCAAGCACTAAGCGACGTAGCTCTTCGCAATAACAGGCCCCCACCACCTCCATCAAACACGAACTCGGACGTCGCCCGACAAGTTTCGAATCATCGACCCCCCACGTTTTCAGGAGAGGAAGACCCCGTGATCCTTGAGGAATGGATCCGGACCCTTAACAAGATCCAAGGGCTAGTAGAATGCCCAGAAGAACGTCGCGTGGAAATAGCCTCGTTCTACTCCGGACACGAGGCAGACCTTTGGTGGATTCACGAGGGACCCGCTTACCGACAAGAACCAGGGTTCAACTGGGAAAACCTCAAAACACGTCTACGAGAGCGATTCTACCCAACACACGTAAAAGCATCTATGCACGAAGAGTTCCTCCATCTAAAACAAGGGGTGACCACCGTCATGGAATACCATAAACGATTCCTGGAACTAGCATACTTCGCACCGGAACTAGTCCCCACTGAGGTGACCAAAATAGAGAGGTTCGTATCGGGCCTCAACTTCGAAGCCCGAAAGGCACTAGTGGTAAGCAGACCCCGGACCCTCAACGAGGCTTACTCCAGTGCCGCAAATCTCTATCGAATCCAACTGCTACAACGCGGGGTTCAAGAACAGATACGGAAAAGAAGCACCGGGGGTGGAACACCACCCGTAAAAAGTATAAGAAACGACACCAACACAAGACCGAGCAACCTGGCTGGCCAAAGGCCACCCCTAGGGAACAATGGAGCTAACACAGGAAGCTTTGCTTGCCCGAAATGCAACAAAAGCCATAGAGGCAAGGACTGCATGGGCAATCCCTGGCGATGCTTCAACTGCGGAGAGGAAGGACACAAGGCCTTCCAGTGCACTCAACCCCAAAGGCCACGCCCCACCGCCACGGGTCAACACGGGGGCACCACTCACCAAGGAAACTACGGCGCTCCCGGAAAGATATTCGTCATGAGCCGCACCCAGGCCGAAGTCGGGAACGAGAAAAACCTCGAGGAGGGGAACCTAACCCCAGAAAACGAGGACCACGCAAACCCCGCGGAAGAAAACCAAGAAAACGAGTTCTGTCTAGGATAAACTGGCAAATTCCTTGTAACCACCTTCGTAGTGGGACTACTTACTTAGCTTAATTACTTCGGACTTATTATAAATAAAAGACTAGATCGAAATTCGATCTTACGTATGGGGGTGGAACTAAAATTACACATAAGGAAAACAAACCAAGCCTTCCACCACTAGAAAACAAAAGAAGGAAAAAGACAAGGACCACACCATCCAAAAAGAAAGCCTAGTGTCACCAATGGAAATTGAACTCTTGACCTCTCACATACAAGACCAAGACCTTGACCACTAGGCTAAAAATACTTCTTGAAACCTTAAGGGAAAACTCCCTTCTTAAAACCGCTACAAACCCCTAAAACCCACAAAATCCCCAAATCAAAAACCCTTCTTCTCCTCCTTCCTCACACCCTCCCACTCTCACCCTCACCCTCTTCACACCCCACCCCAAGACCGGCGGACACCCCCCACAAAAACCCACCGGCCACACGCCGCCGCCACCAGCCATACGCGGCCCGTCGACCTCGCACCGCCGAGCTGCCACCCAGCCAACCGCCCCGCCTTCGCCCGGAGGTCGCCCACGTCGCGCCCAGCCGTGACCCGCTGTCCAGCACCGCCGATCGCGCGCCCAGCCACCACCACCGTGCGCCGACCCCCTCTCCTCGCCGATTCGAACCCAACGGAAACACCAACCATCGCCCGAGCCTCGCCGGAGTCCCGCCGGAAAGTTCGCCGGAAAACTTCGTCACCGAGAAAAGCTTCACAATGCCAAAGAAACCCCTCGGAACCCGTACCCCGGTGTGGAGCAACGCCGGCTACACCATAATTGGAGGTAAAGCCCTTGAACCCGACCAATTTTCTCCGGAATTGGTCGATATGCTTAATCACCAAGGGGTTTTGGATACGTACCTCACCATCAAGGGGGATACGTACCCCGAATTGGTGAAAGAATTCTATCAACATCTAGTAGCCACCAAACGGGGTGATAAGCTAGAAATCACCACCAAGGTCCGCGGCAAGGAAATCATACTCTCCGAAGGCCGCTTGGCCAAGCTCTTGAAATTGACCACCACGGGTGTGTCAAATTACGACCGAAAATGGTGGATTGATACCCAGAATACGGGGTACAAAGACTACCTCGGGTACCTACTCGGGAAAGAGGAAGGGTTCACCTCGGCCACGCGACCAAATAGGAAGTGGCTAACGGCAGAGCAAAAGATATTGGTTATGATTGTAACCGACAGCCTCTTGCCCACAAACAATAAGAGCAAAGACGTGGGGAGTTTAGAGTGCACTTTTGCCTATCTCTTGAAACACAAAATCAAGTTCAACCTACCGGCCCTCATGCTAAAACACATGGAGTTTTGCAAGACGAGCAACCGACTTAGCCTGCCCTACGGGATGATCCTAAGTTGGATCATGGAGAAAAAGGGGGTGGACCTAAGCCACACTGAGGTCAAGACTGTAAACGGCATGATCTTTAACGCCCAGAACCTCCGCCGCAATGATATCTACTACACTGAAGGGGGACAATACCTAACCCTCGAAGAAATTTGCCTAAAACCCGAGGAGGAGCGAAGGGAATTGGTCGACCGATTGGACATCTCCAACAAAAAACTCAAACGAGCAATGCAAGATTGTGGGGGTTTAGAGGGAGATGAGGATCAGGAGGAGGATGACGAGCCTAACCCATCGGCACACCCACGATCAGGAGGGAACCCAAGGGAACAAAACGAGGGCTCGGTAAATGAGCGCATCCTAGCGCAACTCAACCGGCAAAACCAAATCATGGAGGAAGGGTTCTCGTCCTTAATCCGCACGACACGCGCATTAGATTATAGGGTGGCAGCAATCGAGGCCACCTTGGGCACTCGCAGGGCATCCAGCTCCGGAGCAAGAGACCCAGGTAGACCCAAACTTCCCTATCACCACAACACTAGAAGTCCAGTCTACCCCAGCTAAGACAAAACGTGGGGCCACATTCCTAACAAGGAGGCCAAAATGCGGGATGTCCAGGGGTGAAAGAATGGATTAACACACCGGGCTTCGGGGACGAAGCCCCTTGTAAGGGGGGGAGAGTGTAACACCCCGTGTTACGACCCTTAAAACCAATTAATCATTTAACCAATTATCCAAAGAAAGAATTAAATTACAATAATTAATTAGGAAAAGGCCCACCATAGTCCGTGGGCCTCACCTCTAAAAACCCAACCCCTAGTCCTAAAAGGAATAGAGTTAGCAAGCCTATAGTATTTGGGCCCTAATTAGGACTCTTAGATATATAAATAGGGGACATAGGAGGCACCTAGAACCCACACCACAATAATCTCTCACCACACAAGGAGCTCCAAGAATTTCCCTAGGAGAAATCAAGAAAAAAGGAAGACTTAGAGAAAGACCCTTCATAGCCAAGGAAATTAATTAAGGCTAAGAGGTAACCCATGTCTCAACAAAATCTATTTTCTTAGCTATGATCTCCCTCTAGACATCCCTCTACATTCTTGTGTATTGATGATTCGGTTATGATATTAATGGTGTGATCTTGATAATTGATGTTATGATTTCTTGGATAATCTTGATGATGGAAAGATATTCTTGATAATTGTGTGATATTCTTGATAAACCTAGATTCCTAATGATTGTGTGATATTCTTGATAAATTACATTGTTGCTTAAAAGATGAACTGCGTTCTTGATGATTTAAATATAATTAGAGCCCTAGGAAGTATCGTGAAACTCGTGTGGTGTTATTCTTGATATATTGGGTGGGAATTCGCATGTTTGGGTGTCAATTATGTTTAGAAAGCATGATAGGATATGTGCCGTATGTTTCTTGCTTTTGATCCGTTAATTGTCTACGTGTTGTCATCGATTGCGTTTAAAGGTGCCTAAGCATGGTTTCGGGTTCCACAAAGGTTCCCGGGGCGTTATTTGTGAAAAAGAGTCAGTGGGGGGTAGGGGACCCGCCACTTACCCGCGGCCAGGTTTGGCGTCGCCGGCAGCGGGCAGCCGACTGCCCGCCGGGCACCCGCTGCCCGGAAATTCGTCGCCGGCGGGTGACCCTTCACCCATTGGCTGCCCGCTGGAAATTGTCCCACCTCGGGATCCCGGCTTCCCCGTTTGATGTTCTCCCGACCCCCGTGGTGTCCCAACGGACTCCGTCTATCGTGCCTATGTCTAGTTTGATGTTTCGGGTACCATTCGTAGGTTGAATGAGTCTTATGTATTACATGCTAGTTGAATGGGTATCCCGTTGGCCTAGGTGTAAGAAGTATGAACCCCTTAGGATTATTCTTAGTTTGTGAATGATCACGCATAGGTTTCGTTATACGATTTCTCCCCCTTCCCAATGTGTCAATGTGGGTTGCATGTGTTTGCTATGTGTTATGTGTGCATGATACCCCAATTTGGTTGCAATCAAATTGGTTATTCCTGAGCTGCGGTTCAGAAGCTAGCAGCGGTCAGATTTACACTCTCGGGCTGCGGTCCACCGTTTGGTTGCGATCAAACGTTTTACATGAGCTGCGGTTCATATTCCTAGCTGCGGTCAAATGACTACTCTTGGGCTGCGATTATGATGAGTTGCGGTTCATCGGTCGGTTGCGATCGACCCCTCCGTGTTGCGATACGGGGCAGGGTGCTGCGGGGTCGTGTCAGAGCTATATGCGCTGACCCTCATGTATGGGCATGCGATTGGTCCTTTGGCGCCATCAAAGTGTGCTATGTGATGAGTTATGGATGGTTTGATGTTATAAATGTTATGAAATCGTAACCGTAGGATACATGCTAGAAAATCGTATATGCTTGGTTATGACTATTGGTTGTGCGTATCTCTATCTGTCGAGTCTGTTCACTATGCTTGTGAATTGTATGACTGTTGACTGTGCTTATCCCTATCTGTCGAGTCTATGCCCTGTTTTATAAAGCTAGAGTCTCCTAGGATATATCTTCATGCTTCAAAATGGTTTTTCTTATATCTATGTATATATCTATATGTACTGTACTTCAACGCGTTGGAGTGGGTTACCAGCATCTCTCACTGAACAGATATATTTGGCTTTCAGGCACTGAGGAATAGACACTGGAGCGCACTAGAGTCTTGGAGCGTAGAAGTAGATAGTTTCCCTTTCGGCCTGCGTGCCATGCTTATGCACTTACATTATTGAGGATATTAGTTAGTTAGTCTGTGCATCCGAGTTCTCTAGCTCAGGTGTGGCATAACACCCCGTACTCTTTACGTTATATCTTGGGATTCAATGAGCATTTACCTTTATTATATAAGTCTTAAAAGTTGAAAAATTTCGGGGTGTTACACTACACACCGTTGACGAGCACAGCCCTACACACCGCCTGATCCTCGGAGACTACAACCCTACACACCGCTGGCCCTTCACTTAGTGGATCGTTGCCGACCATAGCCCTACACACCGCCTGATCACTCATTCGGTGGGCTATGGCCTTCCTCAGGCTGGTGGCCCTACACACCGCTGGCGTGTCCAGTCGGTGGACCATCCGCACACGAGGCCCAGGTGGGCTGTAGCCCAAGAAGTGAATCACTGACTGCAGCCAGGAAGATGAACCGCAGCTCATAAGTAACCAATTTGACCGCAGCAAACTTCTGAACCGCAGCTCAGGAACACCCAATTTGATCGCAACCAAATTGGGGAATCATGCATCACATAACACATTGTAGCACGTAATAACACATTGGGAAGGGGGAAACGTATAAATGAACTTACGTGTGATCGTTCACATACTAAGAATAGTCCTAAGGGGTTCATAAAACTTCCACCTAGGTCAACGGGTTACCGATTCAACTAGCATGCAATTCCTAAGACTCTTTTACCCTACGAATGGTACCCGAAACATCAAACTAGACTCAAGCACGACAAACAAGGTCCGTTGGGACACCACGGGGAATGGGGAACATCAAACAGGGAAGCCGATAACCCGGGGTGGGTAACAGACCAGCGGGTAGCCGGTGGGTGGAGGTCACCGCCGGCTGCCCGCCGACGACGATCTTCCGGGCAGCGGGTGCCCGGCGGGCAGATGTCTGCCCGCCGGCTGCCCGCTGCCTGGCAGTGATTCTCGGGCAGCGGGTAGGTGGCGGGTTCCCCTACCCCCACCTACCCCCCACTGACTCTTTCATCCAATAACGCGCCCCGGGATCCCTTGTGGAACCCGAAACCATGCTTAGACACTTTTAAACGTAATTAACGACACCACATAGGCAATTAACGGATCAAAAACAAGAATCCTATTGAACAAATCCTAACATGACTTCTAAACATAACAACACCCGAACATGCGAATTCCCATCCAAATATAAATCAAGAACATCATTGTAACACCCCGAAATTTTAAAACTTTTGAAACTTATATAATAAAGGTAAATTCTCATTAAATCCCAAAACATAATATAATAGAGTACGGGGTGTTATGCCACACCTGGGCTAGAGAACCCAGGTGCACAGGCTAACTAACTAATATCCTCGATAATGTAAATACATAAGCATGGCACGCAGGCCGAAAGGGAAACTATCTACTCTACGCTCCAAATCTCTAGCGCGCTCCAGTGTCTACTTCTCTGTGCCTGAAAGCCAAATATATCTGTTCAGCGAGAGATGCTGGTAACCCACTCCAACGCGTTGAAATACCTTATAGATAGATATATATAGATATACGAAAACCATTTTGAAGCAGGAAGATATATATTTAGGAGACACTAGTTTTAAAACCAAGAATAGACTCGACAGATAGGGATAAGCACATTCAACAGTTATAATCAAGCATATATAGATACTAGCATATATCCTATGGTCACAAATTCACTTTATCTCATTCATATCATCATCCCAATTCGTATCTCATCACACACAAGCACACTTTGGTGGCGCCACAGGACCAATCGCATGCCCATACATGAGGGTCAGTGCATATAGCTCTGACACGGCCCCACAGCACCCTGCCTCGTATCGCAATACGAAGGGGTCGATCGCAACCGACCGATGAACCGCAGCTCATCATAATGTTTGATCGCAACCAAACAGTGGACCGCAGCCCAAGAGTGATCATCTGACCGCAGCCAGGAATATGAACCGCAGCTCATGCAAAACGTTTGATCGCAACCAAACGGTGGACCGCAGCCCAAGAGTGTAATTCTGACCGCAGCCAGCTTCTGAACCGCAGCTCAGGAATAACCAATTTGATCGCAACCAAATTGGGGTAACATGCACACATAACACATAACAAACACATGCAAGCCATATTAACACATTGGGAAAGGGGAGAAAACGTATAACGAAACCTATGCGTGGTCATCCACATACTAGGAATAATCCTAAGGGGTTCATACTTCTTTCACCTAGGCAAACGGGATACCAATTCCACTAGCATGCAACATATATATACATATATAAGACTCGTTTATCCTACGAATGGTACCCGAAACATCAAACTAGACTTTAGGCACGATAAACGGAGTCCGTTGGGACATCACGAGGGTCGGGGGAACATCAAACGGGGAAGCCGGAGTCCCGAGTTGGGATAATTTCCAGCGGGTAGCTGGTGGGTGGTGGACCACCCGCCGGCTGCTCGCCGGCGTCAGGTCTAAGGGCAGCGGGTGCCCGGCGGGCGATCGCCTGCCCGCTGCCGGCGATGTCTCTCTCTCGGGCAGCGAGTAGGTGGTGGGTCCCCCTACCCCCACCTACCCCCCACTGACTCTTTCTCAAAATAAACGTCCCGGGATCCGTTGTGGAACCCGAAACCATGCTTAGACACTTTTAAACGCAATTGATGACACCACGTAGATAATTAACGGATCAAAAGCAATAATCATATATCACATATCCTATCATGGCTTCTAAACATAATCAACACCCGAACATGTGAAATCCCACCCAATTATATCAAGAATATCACAATACGAAATTCTCAATTTTAAACTAGGGCTCTAATCATGTTCAAATCGATAAAACCATAGTTCATCTTTTAATCATCTAAACATCAAGATTCATCAAGAACATCACATAATCATCAAGAACCTCTCAATACCATCAAGATCATCAAGATCACTCATAAAATTATCTCACAATCATCAAGAACATATCATCAATATCATAAACGACTCATCAAGACACGAATATAGAGAGGAGGCCAAAGAAGATAATTATAGCAAGGAAAATAGGTTTTGTTGAGACATGGGTTACCTCTTAGCCTTAATTAATTTCCTTGGCTATGAAGGGTCTTTATTTAAGATTCCTTCTTTCTTGATTTCTCCTAGGGGATTTCTTGGAACTTCTTGTGTGGTGAGAGATTATTGTGGTGTGGGTTCTAAGTGCCTCCTAGGCCACACACACTGATATGAACCTAGTCCAAGGTTCAAATAAAATGGAATATTGTCCCAAGAATGCTCTCAATGTGAAGATAGAGATGGATCAAAATACCTTAAACCTCACGAGAAACCCTTTGTCTCGAATCCTCAAAGACTTGGAAGAATCCCATGTAGCTTCAAGTACCTCGATGTTGCAATCTTCAATCAACTAGAGTCGGATCTAGTTTCCTTCGATTCAAGAACGAGTCCACGAACCTAAATCTAAGGTTGAAGAAAGTAAGATTGATTCGAGTCCACGAATCAATTTGCTAGTCGAGTCCACGACTAGCCACTAATTGAGTCCACAATTAGCCATAAGGTTTCTTACACAAGTGTAAAGAAAAACTTAAGAATTTTATTGAATTAAAGCCTGTCTAAAACTGATATGGATGTGCCCTATTTATAGGTATAGGGCAGCATTGTAATCTAAATACAATGGGAAAAAGAGTCCTAAACCTAATCTAGAAAACAAGTAAATAGAGTTTTATTTAGAATAGGATTTAAGGAATCCTTTCTAAATACAACTAGTGTTTTCTCTTTTATGCCAAACAATTTAAATTAATGATGACCAAAAATAATAGGGCTGATTTGGGCCTAATTTAATCACCAAAATCAACACTTAAACAATTATAAAAAAGCCTTGAGTTATTCTTCATATTTTGCAAATGGGCTTGACTTGGATTTCCACCATCTTTGAACATCACCAATGAAGAGTTTCCTTAATTGTTTGGACTTGGGCCTTGTGATTGGCCCAATTAGTATTCTTAATGGATCTTCATATGTTGGGCCGCATCATCCTCCCCTTCTTGAAAATGATTCGACCTCGAATCTTGTAAGCATTGTCTTCGATCCATGATATCACTTGAAATTGGCCACTATAATATTTTCCTCTATCGAATGGACTTATTATTGGTCTTTGTTGTTTCTTCCACCAATGATGTTTTAAGGTCGTCGTTATGGGCCTTGTGATGAGCCCACTATTTACCCTTTCTGGATTCCATGTGTACTGGTTCCTATTATTCTCCCATTCTGGAAAAGGATTCATCCTCGAATCCAAATCTTCAGTGAAAGACAAAGTAGAAAAACAAGCTCACTTTCTGTTTTATCACGCTCATGGAACTTTTTCTTGGGATGCTTGACATGAGTCGCTCCAATCATCATCCTACAATCAACAAGTAAGGCAATTAAGTCTAATGACACATCAGGGAATTTAAACATTCTGGATGGTAATAATTCAACAAAATGAGACATATTAAATTTATGCATCTTGTTTGAATTGTCAATAAGCACAAAATCTTTCCGCCTAGAGCTTAAGGCTAAACCAAACACAAAATCCATGAAAATATCAAGTAATGATTTAGATGCATTGTGGTGGTAAGTAGCACAATTATGAACATAAGATTCTACATCTTTTTTCTTCTTTGGCCAATGAAAATATCCATGCAAAACATCATCACTCTTTGGAAAATCAAATTGTCCCTTATGTGAATAATAATTAAATCATTGCTCAAATCCAAGCAAAAAGTGCCAATCCCATTGACTTTGAACGAAAACCCCTTGAGCAAGTAGTATTTCACATAAGAAGTTTTCAAATGTGCCTTATAACTTCCCAGTGATTCCTTATCTCTATCAAATAAAGTTTTAGTAAAATCAAAATTAAGGAATCTCGGATGTATGGACGCAAACAAATTTCTAACACATCTAGCAAGGAGCTCATTAATAGAAACATGACAAACAAATCTAGAGAATTTTAATGCATGCTTTTGAAATAAAAATGAGTAAATAGTTACTCCCCTTCTTTTCTCTTGCTTAATATCCTTTGTAGTTACCAAGAGAGGTTGCACTTTGACACCTTGGGCTGGTCCTTTCCACTGTATCACTGATTGTGGTCCCTTTGTTTGGCTACAAACCGAAATAGAAGATTGGAGTGGTGATTGCAATTCCAAACATGGAGGTTCCACTTTTCTCTCTTTGATTTCTTCCTTTGATGCTGGTTTGAGAGCTTGCATCAATGTCAATTGAATTTCTTCTACTTGTTTAAGATACAAACGAGGCAAGACATATGTAACTCCATTCATGTGAAACACATAAGTGTTCCTCATTCCATCATAACTTATTTTTCTGTCAAATTGCCATGGTCTACCTAACAAGATATGAGCAGCCTGCATTGGGATATTATCACACAAGATTTCATCAGAGTAACTGTTAATAGATAAAGGAATAAGAGCCTGTTTGGTTACTCTAGCTTCTCCTACATCAGATAACCATTGCAAACAATAAGGATTTAGATGATTAAGCAAAGGTAACTGAAGAAATTTAACCATAGTTGCACTAGCCACATTTGTGCAACTTCTAGAATCTATTACCATTGCACACACATTCTCTCTAATTGACCCTTTAGCACAAAATATATTTTCTCTTTGAGACTGATCTTCTTTTAAAGGGTGAACATTCAAAACCTCCTTAACAACAACAATATGACTAGACTCACTATCAACATATTTAGAATCAGAATCTAAAGGTATGGATGGTTCTCTCTCAACATGTTCATTGGGGGTTTCAAAATGGTCACAAACCTCATCCTCAGATTTATATTCAAGACAAGAAGTAAAATTTTCAGATTGTGTTGTTATCTTAACTACCCTCTTGTTAGGGCAATCACGAGCTATGTGGCCTCTCCCATTACATCTATAACAAATCAATTCTCTATCATGTTGAGGCCTTACTGCCTCACTTACGTTTTCCTTACCTTTGTCTCGTGAATCATCTCTTGGAGGAGGATGTTCATCACGCCTTTGAGGGGTGGAACAAGTGTTGTTCCATCTTGATGCACCATTTTTGGACTTGTACATTTTCATCTCTTTGATTTTTGCCTCAGATTCACGTGCAGCATACAGGGGGCATCATAAAGGGTGTCATATCTCTGAATACTCATTCCACACCGAATTTCTAAGTTCAATCCATGTACGAAACGAGCAACAGTTTTTGTCTCTTCTTCATGTATGTCTCCCTGTTTAAGCAAAATACTTATAGTTTGGTAGTACTCATCAACTGACTTATTTCCTTGCACCGTTCCCTGCAATTTTCTTTCAAGATCATTGAAAAAAGATTTAGGACGAAAGGTTAGGCGCATATCTTCCCTCACTTAAACCCAAGATTCATAGGGAATAAAATTAGCAACTCTTTCTATATTTCTTTTTCGCCACCAAGATAATGCATACCCCTTAAAAGATGTAGCAACTATCCTAATTTTTGTAAGATCAGAATAATGCTTTAAATAAAAAAGAGTTTCAACAGCATTCTCCCATTCTATGTATTCGGTAGGTCCTTTCTCACCGGTGAAGTTAGGAATTTCATGTTTAATGTTTCCTAACTCCGCATTACGCTGCTGGATCCCCTTTGACATATAGGATCCACTCTTCCTACTGGTGGCAGATGTCGCTCATCATTGTGTGGTGGTTGCACTTGCTGTGAGCGTTGCTCCAAATTATTCATTCGTTTGAGTAACCTGTCTATCTTTTGTGAGTAATCACGTTAGTGAAACCAAAAAGTTGGCTCGCTCCCTCACTATTCTCAGCTCGCAGGTAAGAGGTGGATTATATGGCTCTGGCGGTGTACTACACACTCTTACAAACACACACTCCACTCGTGTATCGCTCAAGGTGGCAGATACTCTCACAAACCTTTTTCCAAAAAGGAAAATTCTAGTCCGGTACTCAAGTTGATATGGATTCAACCTCAAAGTTCAAGAAAACGTACCTTGGAAGACTTCACAAGCCTTTGAGAGTAAGGGTGTATCGTGAGATAGATAATAAAATTGAGAGCAAGAAGCAAAGAAAAAGGACAATACGAGCAAAGAAACTAAATAAGATTTGAAAGAAAAAGGAAACTAAAGAAGGAAGTATGGCAGAAAGATATGCAAGACCAATATCAAAAGATAGAGACAAATAGAATATAAAATGGGTTCACGTGTACCACGACCAATTAGGAATCATTAAAAAACTCCTTCCAACCTTATACTTTTCCCCTTCCTTGTCCCTCCAAAATTCTCCTACCAGCCAAATTCTTTCCCCAACCTTATTCTTCTTCTTTATTGCTTTCTCTTTTTTGCTTTTTTTTTTTCAACTTTCTTGATTTTTTTTTTGATTTTTTTGATAAATAACCTCCAAATAATTACTGTAAATATCACCAAAAAATTTCGGACCAAGAGGATCCACACAACCCCTTCAAAACAGAATCAAGAATTTCAAAAATCACCCAGAAAAACAGAAACGCTACCCTTACTTCGAAGATCAATATCTCAATGACCGTAAGGAAGTAGCAAGTGTATAATATATCAATAGAACGCCCCAGAAGATATCTACAATATATCAAAATTTCAGATATATCTAACCAGTAGATCTCGAGATATAGGTAATTCTTTGAAACTGGTCATAGAACGCGAAAATCTGGACAGGGTGTGATTGCGACGTGATTGCGCGTAAATGCGCTATGGATATAGGTAAGGGTGAGATGGGTTGTTTTCTTGACAGAATGTGTGGTAATATGATGCTTAGAAGGTGTGAGGTCTTGTTGATATTCGACGGGAAAAAGGAAAAACGCTTTCAAGATTGTTTTTCAAGAAACTGGAGAACATGTATCAAGATTCAAGAACAAAATCAAGAATGCAAAGGATTTTTTTTTTTTTTGGGTGTTTTTAATGAATAAGACACGAAATAAAAAGTAGTATGTAAGATATGAATGAGATAAACCTAGGCACTGAATACCAAATTTCTAATGATAATGAGATAAACCTAGGCTCTGAATACCAAATTGATATGAACCTAGTCCAAGGTTCAAATAAAATGGAATATTGTCCCAAGAATGCTCTCAATGTGAAGATAGAGATGGATCAAAATACCTTAAACCTCACGAGAAACCCTTTGTCTCGAATCCTCAAAGACTTGGAAGAATCCCATGTAGCTTCAAGTACCTCGATGTTGCAATCTTCAATCAACTAGAGTCGGATCTAGTTTCCTTTGATTCAAGAACGAGTCCACGAACCTAAATCTAAGGTTGAAGAAAGTAAGATTGATTCGAGTCCACGAATCAATTTGCTAGTCGAGTCCACGACTAGCCACTAATTGAGTCCACAATTAGCCATAAGGTTTCTTACACAAGTGTAAAGAAAAACTTAAGAATTTTATTGAATTAAAGTCTGTCTAAAACTGATATGGATGTGCCCTATTTATAGGTATAGGGCAGCATTGTAATCTAAATACAATGGGAAAAAGAGTCCTAAACCTAATCTAGAAAACAAGTAAATAGAGTTTTATTTAGAATAGGATTTAAGGAATCCTTTCTAAATACAACTAGTGTTTTCTCTTTTATGCCAAACAATTTAAATTAATGATGACAAAAAATAATAGGGCTGATTTGGGCCTAATTTAATCTCCAAAATCAGCACTTAAACAATTGTAAAAAAGCCTTGAGTTATTCTTCATATTTTGCAAATGGGCTTGACTTGGATTTCCACCATCTTTGAACATCACCAATGAAGAGTTGCTGATGCGGCCCAACATAATGAAGATCCATTAAGATTACAAATTGGGCCAATCACAAGATCCGAGGCCCAAATCAGCTTTATTATTTGTGGTCATCATTTATTTTAAATTGTTTAGAATTAAAGAGAAAACACTAGTTGTATTTAGAAATGATTCCTTAAATCCTTTTCTAAATAAAACTCTATTTACTTGTTTTCTAGATTAGGTTTAGGACTTTTTTTCCCATTGTATTTAGATTACAATGCTGCCCTATACCTATAAATAGGGCACATCCATATCAGTTTTGAGGAGGCTTTAATTCAATAAAATTCTTAAGTTTTTCTTTACACTTGTGTAAGAAACCTTATGGCTAATTGTGGACTCAATTAGTGGCTAGTCGTGGACTCGACTGGCAAATTGATTCGTGGACTCGAATCAATCTTACTTTCTTCAACCTTAGATTTAGGTTCGTGGACTCGTTCTTGAATCGAAGGAAACTAGATCCGACTCTAGTTGATTGAAGATTGCAACATCGAGGTACTTGAAGCTACATGGGATTCTTCCAAGTCTTTGAGGATTCGAGACAAAGGGTTTCTCGTGAGGTTTAAGGTATTTTGATCCATCTCTATCTTTACTTGGAGAGCATTCTTGGGACAATATTCCATCTTATTTGAACCTTGGACTAGGTTCATATCAATTTGGTATTCAGAGCCTAGGTTTATCTCATTATCATTAGAAATTTGGTTTCTTTGGTTCCCTAGGTTTATCTCGTTCTTATCTTACATACTACTTTTATTCGTGTCTTATTCATTAAAACCCCCCAAAAAATTTTCCGTTGCATTCTTGATTGTGTTCTTGAATCTTGATACATGTTGTCCAGTTTCTTGAAAAACAATCCCGAAAAAGTTTTCCTTTTTTTACCATCCAATATCAACGAGACCTCACACCTCCTAAGCACCATATTATCACACATTCTGTCAGGAAAACAACCCCATATCACCCTTACCTATATCCAAAGCTCATTTACGCGCAATCACGTCGCAATCACACCCTGTCCAGATTTCCGCGTTCTGTGACAAGTTTCAAAGAATGACCTATATCTCGAGATCCACCGGTTAGTTTTATCCGAAATTTTGATATGTTTTAGATCTCTTCTGGGGCGTTCTATTGATATATTATTCACTTTCTAATTCCTTACGGCCATTGAGATATTGATCTTCGAAGTAAGGGCAGCGTTTCTGTTTTTCTGGGTGATTCTTGAAATTCTTGGTTCTGTTTTGAAGGGGTTGTGTGGATCCTCTTGGTCCGAAATTTTTTTTGATATTTACAGTAGTTATTTGGAGGTTACTTATCAAAAAAAATCAAAAAAAAAATCAAGAAAGTTGAAAAAAAATGCAAAAAAAAAAAAAGAGAAAGCTATAAAGAAGAAGAATAAGGTTGGGGAAAGAATTTGGCTGGTAGGAGAATTTTGGAGGGACAAGGAAGGGGAAAAGTATAAGGTTGGTAGGAGTTCTTGATAGATTCCTAATTGGTTGTGGTACACGTGAACCTCTTTTATATTCTATTTGTCTCTATCTTTTGATATTGGTCTTGCATATCTTTCTGCCATACTTCCTTCTTTGGTTTCCTTTTTTTCTTTCAAATCTTGCTTAGTTTCTTTGCTTGTATTGTCCTTTTTCTTTGCTTCTTGCTCTCAATTTTATTACCCACCTCGCGATACACCTTACTCTCAAAGGCTTGTGAAGTTTTCCAAGGTACGTTTTCTTGAACTTTGAGGTTGAATCCATACCAACTTGAGTTCCGGACTAGAATTTTCCTTTTTGGAAAAAGGCTTGTGAGAGTATCTGCCACCTTGAGCGATACACGAGTGGAGTGTGTATTTGTAAGAGTGTGTAGTGCACCCCCAGAGCCATATAATCCACCTCTTACCTGCGAGCTGAGAATAGTGAGGGAGCGAGCCAACTTTTTGGCTTCACTAACGTGATTACTCACACATCTTCTTGTTTTTTTTTAGATATTTTGTTTCCTATACAGATGGCTGATCAAGTTCCAAACTTTCCCCAGACATTAGAACAAAAGATAGACAGGTTACTCAAACGAATGAATAATTTGGAGCAACGCTCACAGCAAGTGCAACCACCACACAATGATGAGCGACACCTGCCACCAGTAGGAAGAGTGGATCCTATATGTCAAAGGATCCAGCAGCGTAATGCGGAGTTGGGAAACATTAAACATGAAATTCCTAACTTCACCGGTGAGAAAGGACCTACCGAATACATAGAATGGGAGAATGCTGTTGAAACTCTTTTTTATTTAAAGCAATATTCTGATCTTACAAAAATTAGGATAGTTGCTACATCTTTTAAGGGGTATGCATTATCTTGGTGGCGAAAAAGAAATATAGAAAGAGTTGCTAATTTTATTCCCTATGAATCTTGGGTTCAAGTGAGGGAAGATATGCGCCTAACTTTTCGTCCTAAATCTTTTTTCTATGATCTTGAAAGAAAATTGCAGGGAACGGTGCAAGGAAAAAAGTCAGTTGATGAGTACTACCAAACTACAAATATTTTGCTTAAACAGGGAGACATACATGAAGAAGAGACAAAAACTGTTGCTCGTTTCGTACATGGATTGAACTTAGAAATTCGATGTGGAATGAGTATTCAGAGATATGACACCCTTTATGATGCCTTGTATGCTGCACGTGAATCTGAGGCAAAAATCAAAGAGATGAAATTGTACAAGTCCAACAATGGTGCATCAAGATGGAACAACACAAGTTCCACCCCTAAAAGGCGTGATGAACATCCCCCTCCAAGAGATGATTCACAAGAAAAAGGTAAGGAAAAGGTAAGTGAGGCAGTGAGGCCTCAACATGATAGAGAATTGATTTGTTATAGATGTAATGGGAGCTGCCACATAGCTCGTGATTGCCCTAACAAAAGGGTAGTTAAGATAACAAAACAATCTGAAAATTTTGCTTCTTGTCTTGAATATGAGGATGAGGTATGTGACCATTTTGAAACTCTCAATGAACATGTTGAGGGAGAACCATTCATACCTTTAGATTCTGATTCTAAATATGTTGCTAGTGAGTCTAGTCATACTGTTGTTGTTAAGGAGGTTTTGAATGTTCACCCTTTAAAAGAAGATGAGTCTCAAAGAGAAAATATATTTTGTACTAAAGGGTCAATTAAAGAGAATGCTTGTGCTATGGTAATAGATTCTAGAAGTTGCACAAATGTGGCTAGTGCAGCTATGGTTAAATTTCCCCAGTTACCTTTGCTTAATCATCCAAATCCTTACTGTTTGCAATGGTTAACTGATGTAAGAGAAGCTAGAGTAACCAAACAGGCTCTTATTCCTTTATCTATTAACAGTTACTCTGATGAAATCTTGTGTGATAATATCCCAATGCAGGTTGCTCATATCTTGTTAGGTAGACCATTGCAGTTTGACAGAAAAATAAGTTCTGATGGAATGAGGAACACTTATGTGTTTCACATGAATGGAGTTACATATTTCTTGTCTCGTTTGTATCCTAAACAAGTAGAAGAAATTCAATTGACATTGATGCAAGCTCTAAAACCAGCCTCAAAGAATGAAGAAATCATAGAGAGAAAAGTGGAACCTCCATGTTTGGAATTGCAATCACCACTCCAATCCTCTAACTCAGTTTGTAGCCAAACAAATGGACCACAATCAGTGGTACAGTGGAAAGGACCAGCCCAAGGTGTCAAAGTGCAACATCTGTTGGTAACTAAAAAGGATAGAATGCAAGAGAAAGGAAGGGGAGTCACTTTATACTCACTTTTATTCCAAAAGCATGCATTATTATTCTCTAGATTTCTTTGCCATGTTTCTATTAATGATGTACTTGCTAGATGTGTTAGAAATTTGTTTGCCTCCATACATCCAAGATTCCTTAATTTTGATTTTACTAAAACTTTGTTTGATAGAGATAAGGAATCACTAGAAAGTTATAAGGCACATTTGAAAACTTCTTATGTGAAACACTACTTGCTCAAGGGGTTTTGGTTCAAAGTCAATGGGATTTGCACTTTTTGCTTTGTTTTGGGCAATGGTTTAATTGTTGATTCACATAAAGGACACTTTGGTTTTCCAAAGAGTGATGATGTTTTGCATGGATATTTTCATTGGCCAAAGAAGAAAAAAGATGTAGAATCTTATGTTCATAATTGTGCTACTTACCACCACAATACATCTAAAACATTACTTGATATTTCCATGGATTTTGTGTTTGGTTTAGCCTTAAGCTCTAGAAGGAAAGATGTTGTGCTTGTTGAAAATTCAAAAAAGATGGCTAAATTTAATAAGTCTCGTTTTGCTGATCTATTACTATCCAGAATGTTTAAATTCCATGATGTGTCATTAGACTTAATTGCCTTACTTGTTGATTGTAGGATGATGATTGGAGCGACTCGTGTCAAGCACCCCAAGAAAAAGTTCCATGAGCGTGATAAAACAGAAAGTGAGCTTGCTACTTTGTCTTTCATTGAAGATTTGGATTCGAGGACGAATCCTTTCCAAGAATGGGAGAATAATAGGAACCAGCACACATGGAATCCAATAAGGGTCTATAGTGGGCTCATTACAAGGCCAAAAAGTACATCCTTAAAGCATCATTGGTGGAAAAATCAAGGAATTCCAATAATAATTCCATTCGATAGAGGAAAGTATTATAGTGGCCCGTTTCAAGTGATGTCACGGATCGAAGACAATGTTTATAAGATTCGAGGTCGAATCATTTTTCAAGAAGGGGAGGATGATGCGGCCCAACATAATGAAGATCCATTAAGATTACAAATTGGGCCAATCACAAGATCCGAGGCCCAAATCAGCTTTATTATTTGTGGTCATCATTTATTTTAAATTGTTTAGAATTAAAGAGAAAACACTAGTTGTATTTAGAAAGGATTCCTTAAATCCTTTTCTAAATAAAACTCTATTTACTTGTTTTCTAGATTAGGTTTAGGACTCTTTTTCCCATTGTATTTAGATTACAATGCTGCCCTATACCTATAAATAGGGCACATCCATATCAGTTTTGAGGAGGCTTTAATTCAATAAAATTCTTAAGTTTTTCTTTACACTTGTGTAAGAAACCTTATGGCTAATTGTGGACTCAATTAGTGGCTAGTCGTGGACTCGACTAGCAAATTGATTCGTGGACTCGAATCAATCTTACTTTCTTCAACCTTAGATTTAGGTTCGTGGACTCGTTCTTGAATCGAAGGAAACTAGATCCGACTCTAGTTGATTGAAGATTGCAACATCGAGGTACTTGAAGCTACATGGGATTCTTCCAAGTCTTTGAGGATTCGAGACAAAGGGTTTCTCGTGAGGTTTAAGGTATTTTGATCCATCTCTATCTTTACTTTGAGAGCATTCTTGGGACAATATTCCATCTTATTTGAACCTTGGACTTGGTTCTTATCAGTTGCCTTAATTGTTTGGACTTGGGCCTTGTGATTGGCCCAATTAGTATTCTTAATGGATCTTCATATGTTGGGCCGCATCACACACACACACACACACACACACACATACACACACACACACATACATATATATATATATATATATATATATATATATATATATATATATATATATATATATATATATATATATATATATATATTTAAGAGTCCAAATTAGGGTCCAAGTGGTATGGGTTTGCTAATTCTATTTTCTATAGGACTAGGGGATTGGTTTTAGGGACAAGGGCCCATGGACCATGGTGGACCTTTCTTAATTAATTACTGGAATTTAATTCTTTCTTTTGGGTAAATGATTAGATGATTAATTGGTTTTAGGGGTCGTAACACGGGGTGTTACAATCATAATACAAATTCCCAATCCAACCTAGGGCTCTAATTCCCATCCAAATTATTAAGATCATATTTTATCTCTAACACCAAGAAACATCAAGATTTATCAAGAATCATCACATAAACATCAAGAACCTCTTTTTAACATCAAGATCACACATAAAATTGTCACATCAATCAAATAAGATTATATCACGATTATCATAAAGGAATTCATCAAGGCACAAGCATATAGAGGGAGCCAAAGAAGGAGATTATAGCAAGGAAAATAGTTTTTGTTGAGACATGGGTTACCTCTTAGCCTTAATTAATTTCCTTGGTTATGAAGGACCTTTCTTTAAGATTTCTTCTTTCTTGATTTCTCCTATGAGAATTCTTGGGAATTCTTGTGTGGTGAGAGTTTATTGTGGTGTGAGTTCTAGGTGCCTCTTGTGTCCCTATTTATATACCTAAGAGTCCTAATTAGGGTCTAAATGGTATGGGCTTGCCACTTCCATTCCTTATAGGACTAAGGGGTTGGTTTTAGGGATAAGGGTCCAAGGACTATGGTGGACTCCCTTTTAGTTAATTAATGGATTTTAATTCCCTTTTTAGGGTGAGTAATTAATTAATTAATTTGGTTTTCGGGGTTGTAACACGGGGTGTTACACCCGCGACTAGGTCTCGCGGCTAGTGGCCTTATAGTACTGAAACTGCAAAGTTCCGCCATAAAGGCCTCGCGACCTCGCGGGCAAGTGTGGTGGAACCAGCAGGTCCACAACACTAGCACATGGCGTCTTCGCGGGGTTAGCCGGTGGGTCTGTTGGACCCGTGGCTAGTCCCTTGATTTCAAAAGCAGTAAGTCAGTAGCCTCCTTCTTCGGCAAACACACCACGCAAACCACCGTCAAAATACCATTAATAGACACCCAACCTCCTCAAAACAACCAACAACATATACATAAGACCATAACAAGGTTTTAGTTCCAAAATGTACACACACAACATCATATATCATCACTTAAAGATTAAAAAAAAAAAAAAAAAAAAAAACAAGAAATTTAGTTTGTCACATAGATCAGCCAGCTGAGCAGCAGAGGGAATATGTTGTACAACCAGTGCACCAGTTGCAACCAAATCTCAAACAAAAAAGTAGTCCAACGCTAGATGCTTCACGCAGGAGTGGAAGACTAGATTTGTAACACCCCTAATTTTCAGCATATATTTAAAACCTTTAAAGCTTATGAGATACTGGCGAATCTATCATTAAAATCCAAACAGGGCAGAACTAAACACAAGTGTCCGTGTGCTATGCCACATCTAGGCTAGAGAACCTAGATGCACAGGATACTAACTAACAAGTCATAATCTGCGAACATTATCTGAATACAAAAAGCGACTCACAGTGTAACACCCCGTGTTACGGCCTCTAACCCAAGCTAATTAATTAATTACTTACCCTTAAAAGGGAATTGAATTTCCTTAATTAATTAGGAAGGGTCACCATAGACCATGAACCCTTATCCCTAAACCAAACCCTTAGTCCTATAAGGAATAGAATAAGTAAATCCCTACCATTCTAACCCTAATTAGGACTCTTAAATATATATAAGGACATAGGAGGCACCTATAATTCATACCACAATAGATTTCACCACCAAAGAATTCCCAAGAATCCCCCTATCACCAAACGTAGGAGAAATCAAGAAGAGGAGATCTCAGAGAATGAACCTTAGTAGCCAAGGATTCTAATTAAGGCTAAGAGGTAACCCATGTCACAACAAAACCTATTTTCCTTGCTATAATCTTCTTCTTTGGCTCCTTTGTTATGCAATTATATGCTTGTGTCTTGATAAAGCTTTTATGATGATTATGATATAATCTTGATGTTTATGAGATGATCTTATGTGTTGATCTTGATGATCTTGATGTTTATGAAAGGTTCTTGATATTTTTGTGTTGATCTTGATAATCTTGATGTTCTTGATTTTAAGATAAATTATGATTTTGTGCTTTAAATATGACTAGAGCCCTAGGGTTAAAATGTGGATTTCGTATTGTGATATTCTTAGTATGTTGGGTGGGATTTTGCATGTTCGGGTAATGGGTCTTGATTATGTTTAGAAGTCTTATTAGGATGTATTTAATGTGATTCTTGATCTTAATCCATTACTTGATTACGTGGTGTCGTCGTTTGTGTTTAAATGTGTCTGGACATGGCTTCGGGTTCCACGAAAGATCCCGGGACCAAATTATTACAAAAGAGTCAGTGGTGGGTAGGTGGGGCAGGGGAACCCACCACCTACCCGCTGCCCCAAAGAGGCCGCCAGCAGCGGGCAAGCAACTACCCGCCGGGCACCCGCTGCCCAGTGTAGCGCCGCTGGCGGGCAGCCGGCGGGTGGTCCTCTACCCGCCGGCCACCCGCTGGTTTTCAAAAGTGGAATTTGGTGGTTTTTCCCGTTTGATGTTCCCCGTGTCTCGTGGTGTCCCATTGGACCCCATTTGTCGTGTCTGAGTCTAGTTTGATGTTTCGGGTACCGTTCGTAGGATAAAAGAATCTTGTGTATTGCATGCTAGTCGAATTGGTATCCCGTTGGCCTAGGTGAAAGATGTATGAGCCCCTTAGGCTTATTCCTAGAAATATGGTTGTCCACGCATACGTTTTATATATGTGTTTTCCCCCCTCCCTATGTGTTAATGTGGGTTGCATGTGCTTGGCTATGTGTTATGTGTGCATGATACCCCAATTGGTTGCGATCAATTGGCTATATGGGCAGTTGGATGGGTTGAGAACCATCGGCTGTTAACCAGGCCGGTTGCGATCGGTCAGGTATATAAATATATATAGGGCTGCGGTCCACCGTTTGGTTGCGATCAAACGTTATAAATGAACTGCGGTTCATAATCTGGTTGCGATCAGAAATACACACTATTCGGGTTGCGGTCCACCGTTTGGTTGCGATCAAACGTTACTATATGAGTTGCGGTTGATCGATTGGTTGTGATCAATCCCCTCGTGCTGCGGTACGGGGCAGGGTGCTTCGGGGTCGTGTCAGAGCTATAGGCGCTGACCCTCATGTATGGACGTGCGATTGGTCCTGTGGCACCACCAAAGTGTGCTTATGTGTTGAGATGATGATTGAATACTGATGTGTTTGATGTGAAATAATCTGGTGACCTTAGGGTATATGCTAGTATCTTGATATGCGTGATTAGATCTGCTGAATGTGCCTACCCTTATTTGTGTGTTGATCTAGATAATCTTGATGTTCTTGATTTTAAGATAAATTATGATATTGTGCTTTAAATATGACTAGAGCCCTAGGGTAAAAACGTGGATTTCGTATTGTGATATTCTTGGTATGTTGTGTGGGATTTTGCATGTTCGGGTAATGGGTCTTGATTATGTTTAGAATTCTTGTTAGGATGTATTTAATGTGATTCTTGATCTTAATCCATTACTTGATTACATGGTGTCGTCGTTTGTGTTTAAATGTGTCTGGACATGGCTTCGGGTTCCACGAAAGATCCCGGGACCAAATTATTATAAAAGAGTCAGTGGGGTAGGTGGGGCAGGGGAGCCCGCCACCAACCCGCTGCACCAGAGAGGCCGCCGGCAGCGGGCAGGCGACTGGCCCGCCGGGCACCCGCTGCTCAGTGTAGCGCCGCCGGCGGGTGGTCCTCAACCCCGTCGGCCACCCGCTGGCTTTCCAAAGTGGATTTGGTGGTTTTTCCCGTTTGATATTTCCCCGTGTCCCGTGGTGTCCCATTGGACCCCGTTTGTCGTGCATGAGTCTAGTTTGATGTTTCGGGTACCGTTCGTAGGATAAAAGAGTCTTGTGTATTGCATGCTAGTCGAAATGGTATCCCGTTGGCCTAGGTGAAAGATGTATGAAACCCTTAGGCTTATTCCTAGCAATGTGGTTGACCACGCATAAGTTTTATATATGTGCTTTCCCCCTCCCTATGTGTTAATGTGGGTTGCCTGTGCTTGGCTATGTGTTATGTATGCGTGATACCCCAATTGGTTGCGATCAATTGGCTAAACGGGCATTTGGATGGGTTGAGAACCATCGGCTATTAACCAGGCTGGTTGCAATCGGTCAGGTATATAAATATATATAGGGATGCGGTCAACCGTTTGGTTGCGATCAAACGTTATAAATGAGTTGCGGTTCATAATATGTTTGCGATCAGAAATACACATTATTCTGGCTGCGGTCCACCGTTTGGTTGCGATCAAACGTTACTATATGAGCTGCGGTTCATCGATTGGTTGCGATCAATCCCCTCGTGCTGCGGTACGAGGTAGGGTGCTTCGGGGCCATGTCAGAGCTATATGCGCTGACCCTCATGTATGTGCGCGCGGTTGGTCCTGCAGCACCACCAAAGTGTGCTTATGTGTTGAGATGATGATTGAATACTGATGTGTTTGATGTGAAATAATCTGGTGACCTTAGGGTATATACCTTCGGGGCCGTGTCAGAGCTAGTATCTTGATATGCGTGATTATATCTGGTGAATGTTCATACCCTTACTTGTTTAGTCTATTCCCGGTTTTAAAATAGAGTTTTATAAGTATATATCTCTTCCGGCGTCAAAATGATTTTCTTTATATATATATATATATATATATATATATATATATATATATATATATATATATATATATATATATATATATATATATATATATATATATAGTAGAGGAATAAAATATCTAAAAAAACAAGAAGATGTGTGAGTAGTCACGTTGGCTCGCTCCCTCACTATTCTCAGCTCGCAGGTAAGAGGTGGATTTTATGACTCTGGGGGTGCACTACACACTCTTACAAACACACACTCCACTCTTGTATCACTCTAAGTGGCAGATACTCTCACAAGCCTTTTTCCAAAAAGGAAAATTCTAGTCCGGAACTCAAGTTGATATGGATTCAACCTCAAAGTTCAAGAAAACGTACCTTGGAAAACTTCACAAGCCTTTGAGAGTAAGGTGTATCGCGAGGTAGGTAATAAAATTGAGAGCAAGAAGCAAAGAAAAAGGACAACACAAGCAAAGAAACTAAGCAAGATTTGAAAGAAAAAAAGGAAACCAAAGAATGAAGTATGGCAGAAAGATATGCAAGACCAATATCAAAAGATAGAGACAAATAGAATAAAAGGGGTTCGCGTGTACCACAATCAATTAGGAATCTATCAAGAACTCCTTCCAACCTTATACTTTTCCCCTTCCTTGTCCCTCCAAAATTCTCCTACCAGCCAAATTCTTTCCCCAACCTTATTCTTCTTCTTTATTGCTTTCTCCTTTTTGTTTTTTTTTTTTTTTCAACTTTCTTGATTTTTTTTGATAGGTAACCTCCAAATAACTACTGTAAATAACAACAAAAATTTCGGACCAAGAGGAACCACACAACCCCTTCAAAACAGAATCAAGAATTTCAAGAATCGCCCAGAAAAACAGAAACAATGTTCTTACTTCGAAGATCAATATCTCAATGACCGTAAGGAATTAGCAAGTGTATAATATATCAATAGAACGCCCCAGGAGAGATATACAACATATCCAAATTTCAGATAAAACTAACCAGTGGATCCCGAGATATAGGTAATTCTTTGAAACTGGTCACAGCTCGCGGAAATCTGGACAGGGTGTGATTGAGACGTGATTGCGTGTAAATGCGCTTTGGATATAGGTAAGGGTGAGATGGGGTTGTTTTCTTGACAGAATATGTGGTAATATGGTGCTTAGGAGGTGTGAGGTCTCGTTGATATTGGACGGGAAAAAAAGGAAAACTTTTTCGGGATAAGTTTTCAAGAAACTAAAGAACATGTATCAATATTCAAGAAAATATTCAAGAATGCAAAGAAAATTTTTTTTGGGGGGTTTTAATGAATAAGACACGAATAAAAGTAGTATGTAAGATAAGAACGAGATAAACCTTGGGAACCAAAGAAACCAAATTTCTAATGATAACGAGATAAACCTAGGCTCTGAATACCAAATTGATATGAATCTAATCCAAGATTCAAATAAGATGGAGTATTGTCCCAAGAATGCTCTCAATGTAAAGATAGAGATGGATCGAAATACCTTAAACCTCACGAGAAACCCTTTGTCTCGAATCCTCAAAGACTTGGAAGAGTCCCATTGTAGCTTCAAGTACCTCGATGATGCAATCTTCAATCAACTAGAGTCGGATCTAGTTTCCTTCGATTCAAGAACGAGTACACGAACCTAAATCTAAGGTTGAAGAAAGGAAGATTGATTCAAGTCCACGAATCAATTTGCTAGTCGAGTCCACGACTAGCTACTAATTGAGTCCACAATTAGCCATAAGGTTTCTTACACAAGTGTAAAGAAAAACTTAAGAATTTTATTGATTTAAAGCCTCCTTGAAACTGATATGGATGTGCCCTATTTATAGGTATAGGGGCAGCATTATAATTCTAAATACAATGGAAAAAAGAGTCCTAAACCTAATCTAGAAAACAAGTAAATAGAGTTTTATTTAGAAAAGGATTTAAGGAATCCTTTCTAAATACAACTAGTGTTTTCTCTTTAATTCTAAACAATTTAAAATAATGATGACCACAAATAATAAAGCTGATTTGGGCCTCGGATCTTGTGATTGGCCCAATTTGTAATCTTAATGGATCTTCATTATGTTGGGCCGCATCATCATCCCCTTCTTGAAAAATGATTCGACCTCGAATCTTATAAACATTGTCTTCGATCCGTGACATCACTTGAAACGGGCTACTATAATACTTTCCTCTATCGAATGGAATTATTGTTGGAATTCCTTGATTTTTCCACCAATGATGCTTTAAGGATGTACTTTTTGGCCTTGTGATGAGCACACTTAGACCCTTATTGGATTCCATGTGTGCTGGTTCTTATTAGATCCGAAGCAGCAGTGTCGGAGGGACTGGGCGTGATTAGTGCGGCCTTTGTGATCAAAGAACTAGATCACCGGATACGTTTCTACCGGAGTGTGGAAGACGGGGGGAATGTAACGCGGAGTCGTAAAATCCTAGGATAGTTGCGCGGCGACGTGAAACCTAAAGCAGCAGTGTGGTGTCACTGGGCGTGATTAGTGCGGGCTTGGTGATCAAAGCACTAGATCACAGAAATTCATTGTATCTTGGAACCAAGAAGTGGTGGATATAGTGAATTGCTCTTGGAGATAAGAGCAAGTGGAGTAGGAGGATTACACCACCTCGCGAACCACTATAATTGTCTTGTGTTCTTTAGTGCTTTCTTTACTTTCTCTACACGAGATATACTGTTCACATCTCACACACACTTTATCTTTATTTATTTCCGCTGTGCACCATACTCTAACAATCTAGTTAAGAGTTTTGGTTTATCTCTGGCTTAGCAATTATTGTGCTGTGCGAAAAAGTTTGAAAGTCTATTCCCCCCCCCCCCCTCTAGACTTTCTGTAACACCCCGAAATTTTGAGACATTTAAAACTTATATACTAAAGGTAAATTCTCATTAAATCCCAAAATAGAGTATTATTAAACATAAGGGTGCGGGGTGCTATGACACATCTGAGCTAGAGAACTCAGATGCACAGGCTAAACTAACTAATTATCCTCGATACATAATTGAGGCACGCAGGCCAGAAAGGAAAACTATCTATCTACTCCAAGCTCTTCTAGCGCGCTCTGGGAACTAATCAGCTGTGCCTGAAAGCCAAATATATTTGTTCAGCGAATGATGCCTGTAACCCACTCCAACGCGTTGAAATACATTATAGATAGATATATATAGATATACGAAAATCATTTTGAAGCAGGAAGATATATACTTAAGACACACTAGTTTTAAAATCGGGAATAGACTCAGCAAGTAGGGACAAGCACATCGAACAAAGATAAACGGTTAAGTAGAGATAACATCATAACGAATACGCATCTAAGGTCACAGAACACTTTTCAATTCAAACACATCATCATTCAATTATCATTCATATCACATAATCGTTGATGGCGCCACGGGACCAATCGCATGCCCCGAACATGAGGGTTAATGCTTATAGCATTAACACGGCCCCGCAGCACCCTACCTCAGTATCGTTGTTTGAGGGGAGTTGATCGCAACCAACCCTTTGAGAACCGCTGACGAACTCAACGTCGGACCACGATCCGACACACCGCTGACGTGCACAGTTGGTGGACCGCGATCCCCTTTACAATGGGGGACTTACGACCCTACACACCGTTGATGCGTACAGTCGGTGGACCGTAGCGGATCAAGCCCGACACACCGCTGAGCTAAACTCAGTCGGTGGGCGAAGATCCTCGGAGACTACGGCCCTACACACCGCTGTCCCATCACTCGGTGGATTGCAGCCAGCCGTAGCCCTACACACCTCCTGACTACTCAGGTCGGTGAACTACAGCCTTCCTCGGCTTGTTGGCCCTACACACCGCCTGGCGCGTCCAAGTCAGTGGGTCATATCACCGAGGCCCATGTGGACCTGTAGTCCAAGAAGTGAATTAATTCGGCCTTTAGCCAACTTCTGAGCCTTAGCTCAGGAACAATCCATTTGGCCTTCAGCCACTTCCGAACCTTTAGTCCGAGAACAAACCATTCGACCTTCAGTCGACTTCCGAACCTTAGTCCGAGAACAATCCATTCGGCCTTCAGCCGACTTTCGAACCTTAGTCAGGGAATCACCCAATCGGTCTGTAACCAAAATGGGGGATCATGCAACACATAACACATAGGAGCACGTAGTAGCACATTGGGGGGGGGGGGGGAGGACTTATAAATAAACTTACGTGTGATCATTCACATACTGCGAATAGTCCTAAGGGTTCATACAACCTCCACCTAGGTAAACGGGTTACCAATTCAACTAGCATGTAATTCCTAAGACTCATTTAACCTACGAATGGTACCCGAAACATCAAACTAAACTCACGCATGACAAACGGGGTCTATTGGGACACCATGGGGAAGCGGGGAACATCAAACGGGGGAGCCAAAGACCCGGGGTGGGGTACGGACCAGCGGGTAGCCGGTGGGTCGAGGGCCACCCGCCAGCTGCCCGTCGGAGAACACTGTTCCGGGCAGCGGGTCGCCGGCGGGCTGGCGGTTGCCCGGTGGCTGCCCGCTGCCGGGCGGTGTTCTTCGGGCAGCGGGTAGGTGGCGGGTTCCCCTACCCCACCTACCCCCACTGACTCTTTTATCATATATTCATCCCGGGAACCTTCACGGAACCCTAAACCATGCTTAGACACTTTTAAACGCAATTAACGACACCGCGTAGGCAATTAACGGATCAAAAGCAAGAATCACGTAGAACTCATCCTATTACAACTTCTAAATATAAACAACACGCGAACATGCGAATTCCCACCCAAATATATATCAAGGACATCCCAACACAAATTCCCAATCCAACCTAGGGCTCTAATCCCACCCAAATCATCGAGATCATATTCTATCTTTTAACATCAAGAAATATCAAGACTCGTCAAGAATTATCACATTAATATCAAGAACTTCTTTTCAACATCAAGATCATCAAGATTATCAAGAATGCACATAAATCATCTTATCAATCATCAAGAACATATTACAATTAACATAGAAGAATTTATCAAGACACAAGAATATAGAGGGAGGCCAAAGAAGGAGATTACAGCGAAGAAAATAGGTTTTGTTAAGACATGGGTTACCTCTTAGCCTTAATTAATCCTCCCTTGGCTATTAAGGTTCTTCTCTAAGATTTCTCATCTGATTGATCTCCCTAGGCTTGGTGGTGGGGAATCTCCCAGGAATATTTTTGTGTAATATAACTATGGGTGGTAAGGATTCTAATTGCTTTCTAATCCCCTATTTATAGAATCAGGAATCCTAATCATAATCTGAATAATAAAGGCCTACTTTCTTTATTCCTAATAGATATATAGGTCTAGGATTCCTAATTAGAATCTGACTAGTAAAAGGTTTACTCTCTTTATTCCTAATAGGCTTAAGACTCTAGTTTAGGCAAGGATCCACAATCCATGGTGGACCACATTAATTAATTAAAGGGAATCCTAACCAAATTAAATCTTTTTTAATTATTATTAAAGGATCTAATTAAATAATTAATCCGAGATTGGAGGCCGTAACACGGGGTGTTACACTCTCCCCCCCTTACGAGAAGCTTCGTCCCCGAAGCTTAAAAATTAATACGGGGATAACGAGTCAAAACTAGTACGGTGGTTATGTAGAGAAGGTATTCTACGAGGAAAATATATAATTATATTTCTATGTACGCTGGGTTTTTGGGATCGATTGGGTTAGAAGGATAAAGAGAGTGGGCGGTTCTGGTTTCAAACTTGAGGACAAGTTGAATTTAGGGATTAGGATCAAAGTTTTCAAAGTCGCAACTTAGGAGGTGAGGTTGCTACCTTGTATGGAATCGTTAAAATGGGGAATCAAGAATGAGGCTCGAAGGGTAGAAACGGTATTGCAATAAGAAGGGGTTCGGTTGTCAAAGGGAAGGGATAGAATTCGGCTAGGATGGTTTAAGGATTTTCGACATTGAGTGATTATTCCTGTTTAAAGCCCGATTATGACGTCAAGACGAACTGATGACCCTTTTTCTTTAGTTTTGGCTCTGCTTGGCTCTAAGATTTTCCGTTGATATATTCTTCCCATGCTAAGGTCTCATCCATTTTTACCGCTTTTGAAGGAATTTTTGTGATGAGTCCCGTGATGATTCAGCACTTACTTCTTTAATGCGCCCAAGGTCTTGACCAAGCTTGGTCAACCAAGCCAATTTTTTAGGGAGCACTTCCCAAATTCTTCCCAAAGTCTCTTGGGAGTCAATAAACTTCGGGTTGACTTTCTCTCCTTATTGAATTCCATCTCCTTTTTAGTGAATGGAATTCTTAGTAAGACTTCATGTCTTCTCTGGGGTTTGGCTTGCTGTGCCCTTTCGTGTTCCTGGGGTTCGGCTTGCTGTGCCCTTTCGTGTTACTTTTAATGATGAGGGTGCCTTTGCATGCTCCTCTTCTTCTTGAAGTGCAGTTGGTTACTGTAACACCCCAAAAACAACAAGACCTAAAAACAAGTCTTAACACATGCAGATTAACAACAAAACTAGCACAGCGGAAGAAAATGGAAACTGGATAAAAGAAATCCAAAACAGGGGTGTTATGCCACGTATACCACACTAGGTAACGCTAAGGCGACAATCTGCAAGTGTATCACACTAACCCAAAACATCAATCTAAAATCAATCTAAAACCATTGGCACGCAGGCCACAAAACACAGTCTAAAGATACAGGTGCTAAGCTACCGGCTCTAGACATCGCGCTCGACTACTCAACACCTGAAAGATACAAAGATAAACATCGGGGCGACGCCCGGTCAGCGAAAGATGCTGGTAACCCACTAATACTGTTAAGTATCATAAATAGGTAGATAAAAGATATAAAAACCATTTTCGAAACGGAATACATATATATAAGTCAAAAGCCAAGATCAAAGGACAACACAAGACTCACCACTCACAAGGATAACACCGGGAACACATCCCAACCACAAAGGTTAACCACACACAAGGATAAAGACTCACCCAACGGCAACACATGCCAAAACACCACAAGCCTTGATATGAATCTAGTCCAAGATTCAAATAAGATGAGTATTGTCCCAAGAATTGCTCTCAAAGTAAAGATAGAGATGGATCAAAATACCTTAAACCTCACGAGAAACCCTTTGTCTCGAATCCTCAAAGACTTGGAAGAATCCCATGTAGCTTCAAGTACCTCGATGTTTCAATCTTCAATCAACTAGAGTCGAATCTAGTTTCCTTCGATTCAAGAACGAGTCCACGAACCTAAATCTAAGGTTGAAGAAAGTAAGATTGATTCGAGTCCACGAATCAATTTGCTAGTCGAGTCCACGACTAACCACTAATTGAGTCCACAATTAGCCATAAGGTTTCTTACACAAGTGTAAAGAAAAACTTAAGAATTTTATTGAATTAAAGCCTCCTTCAAACTGGTATGGATGTGCCCTATTTATAGGTATAGGGCAGCATTGTAATCTAAATACAATCGGAAAAAGAGTCCTAAACCTAATCTAGAAAACAAGTAAATAGAGTTTTATTTAGAAAAGGATTTAAGGAATCCTTTCTAAATACAACTAGTGTTTTCTCTTTTATTCCAAACAATTTAAATTAATGATGACCAAAAATAATAGGGCTGATTTGGGCCTAATTTAATCACCAAAATCAGCACTTAAACAATTATAAAAAGCCTTGAAATCTTCTTCATCTTTTGCAAATGGGCTTGACTTGGATTTCCACCTTCTATGAATATTACCAATGAAGAGTTGTCTTAATCGTTTGGACTTGGGCCTTGTGATTGGCCCAATTGGTACTCTTGATGGATCTTCAATATGTTGGGCCGCATCATCCTCACCTTCTTGAAAATGATTCGACCTCGAATCTTGTAAGCATTGTCTTCGATCCATGATATCACTTGAAATGGGCCACTATAATACTTTCCTCTATCGAATGGAATTATTATTGGGCCTTCTTGTTTCTCCCACCAATGATTCTTTAAGGATGTAGTTATGGGCCTTGTGATGAGCCAACTATAGACCCTTATTGGATTCCATGTGTACTGGTTCTTATTATTCTCTCCTTCTTGAAAAGGATTCGTCCTCGAATCCAAATCTTCAATGAAAGACAAAGTAGGAAGCTCACTTTCTGTTTTATCACGCTCATGGAACTCATTGAACTTCTTCTTGGGATGCTTGACACGAGTTGCTCCAATCTTCATCCTACAATAAACAAGTAAGGCGATTAAGTCTAATGACACAACATAAAATTTAAACATTCTGAATGGTAATAGTTCAACAAAATTAGACATATTAAATTTAGCCATTTTGTTTGAATTATCAACAAGCACAACATCTTTCCTCCTAGAGCTTAAGGCTAAACCAAACACAAAATCCATGGAAATATCAAGTAATGATTTAGATGCATTGTGGTGGTAAGTAGCACAATTATGAACATAAGATTCTACATCTTTTTTCTTCTTTGGCCAATGAAAATATCCATGCAAAAAACATCATCATTCTTTGGAAAACCAAATTGTCCCTTATGTGAATCAATAATTAAACCATTGCTCAAATCCAAGCAAAAAGTGTCAATCCCATTAACTTTGAACCAAAACTCCTTGAGCAAGTAGTATTTGCCATAAGAAGTTTTCAAATGTGCCTTATAACTTTCCAGTGATTCCTTATCTCTATCAA
This sequence comes from Ipomoea nil, assembly GCF_001879475.1. NCBI lineage: Eukaryota > Viridiplantae > Streptophyta > Magnoliopsida > Solanales > Convolvulaceae > Ipomoea > Ipomoea nil. The sequence goes on from NW_017617143.1 coordinate 257,048, forward strand.
ATAAAGTTTTAGTAAAATCAAAGTTAAGGAATCTCGGATGTATGGATGCAAACAAATTTCTAACACATCTAGCAAGTAGATCATTAATTGAAACATGGCAAACAAATCTAGAGAATTTTAATGCATGCTTTTGAAATAAAAGTGAGTAAATAGTTACTCCCCTTCTTTTCTCTTGCTTAATATCTTTTGTAGTGACCAAGAGAGGTTGCACTTTGACACCTTGGGCTGGTCCTTTCCACTGTATCACAGATTGTGGTCCCTTTGTTTGGCTACAAACTGAGTTAGAGGATTGGAGTGGTGATTGCAATTCCAAACATGGAGGTTCCACTTTTCTCTCTTTGATTTCTTCCTTCTTTGAGGCTGGTTTGAGAGCTTGCATCAATGTCAATTGAATTTCTTCTACTTGTTTAGGATACAAACGAGGCAAGACATATGTAACTCCATTCATGTGAAACACATAAGTGTTCCTCATTCCATCATAACTTATTTTTCTGTCAAATTGCCATGGTCTACCTAACAAGATATGAGCAGCCTTTTCCTTACCTTTGTCTCGTGAATCATCTCTTGGAGGGGGATGTTCATCACGCCTTTTAGGGGTGGAACTTGTGTTGTTCCATCTTGATGCACCATTGTTGGACTTGTACAATTTCATCTCTTTGATTTTTGCCTCAGATTCACGTGCAGCATACAAGGCATCATAAAGGGTGTCATATCTCTGAATACTCATTCCACATCGAATTTCTAAGTTCAATCCATATACGAAACGAGCAACAGTTTTTGTCTCTTCTTCATGTATGTCTCCCTGTTTAAGCAAAATATTTGTAGTTTGGTAGTACTCATCAACTGACTTTTTTCCTTGCACCGTTCCCAGCAATTTTCTTTCAAGATCATAGAAAAAAGATTTAGGACGAAAGGTTAGGCGCATATCTTCCCTCACTTGAACCCAAGATTCATAGGGAATAAAATTAGCAATCTCTCTCTATTTCTTTTTCGCCACCAAGATAATGCATACCCCTTAAAAGATGTAGCAACTAGCCTAATTTTTGTAAGATCAGAATATTGATTTAAATAAAAAAGAGTTTCAACAGAATTCTCCCATTCTATGTATTCGGTAGGTCCTTTCTCACCAGTGAAGTTAGGAATTTCATGTTTAATGTTTCCTAACTCCGCATTACGCTGCTGGATCCTTTGCCATCTAGGATCCACTCTTCCTGCTGGTTGCATGTATCGCTCATCATTGTGTGGTGGTTGCACTTGCTGTGAGCGTTGCTCCAAATTATTCATTCGTTTGAGTAACCTGTCTATCTTTTGTTCTAATATCTGGGGTAGATTTGGAACTTGTTCATCCATCTGTAGAGGAAAAAAATATCTAAAAAAAAACAAGAAGATGTGTAAGCAGTCACATTAGTGAAACCAAAAAGTTGGGTCGCTCCCTCTCTATTCTCAGCTCACGGGTAAGAGGTGGATTATATAGCTCTGGGGGTACACTACACTCTTACAAACACACACTCCACTCGTGTATCACTCCAAGTGGCAGATACTCTCACAAGCCCTTTTCTAAAAAGGAAAATTCTAGTCCGGAACTCAAGTTGGTATGGATTCAACCTCAAAGTTCAAGAAAACATACCTTGGAAAACTTCACAAGCCTTTGAGAGTAAGGGTGTATCGCGAGATAGGTAATAAAATTTAGAGCAAGAAGCAAAGAAAAAGGACAATACGAGCAAAGAAACTAAATAAGATTTGAAAGAAAAAGGAAACTAAAGAAGGAAGTATGGCAGAAAGATATGCAAGACCAATATCAAAAGATAGAGACAAATAGAATATAAAATGGGTTCACGTGAACAACAACCAATTAGGAATCATTAAAGAACTCCTTCCAACCTTATACTTTTCCCCTTCCTTGTCCCTCCAAAATTCTCCTACCAGCCAAATTCTTTCCCCAACCTTATTCTTCTTCTTTATTGCTTTCTCTTTTTTGCTTTTTTTTTTCAACATTCTTGATTTTTTTTTTGATTTTTTTGATAAATAACCTCCAAATAATTACTGTAAATATCACCAAAAATTTTGGACCAAGAGAATCCACACAACCCCTTCAAAACAGAATCAAGAATTTCAAGAATCGCCTTGAAAAACAGAAATAATTCCCTGACTTTGAAGATCAATATCTCACTAACCAGAAGGAATTAGACAGTGTATAATATATCAAAAGAACGCCCCAGAAAAGATCTACAACATATCCAAATTTCAGATAAAACTAACCAGTATATCTCGAGATATAGGTAATTCTTTGAAACTGGTCACAGCTCGCGGAAATCTGGACAGGGTGTGATTGAGATGTGATTGCGCGTAAATGCGCTTTGGATATAGGTAAGGGTGAGATTGGGTTGTTTTCTTGACAGAGTATATGGTAATACGGTGCTTAGGAGGTGTGAGGTCTCGTTGATATTGGACGGGAAAAAGGGAAAACTCTTTCGGGATTGTTTTTCAAGAAATTGGAGAACATGTATCAAGATTCAAGAACACAACCAAGAATGCAAAAGAAAATTTTTTTTGGGGTTTTTTTTAATGAAAAAGACACGAAAAAAGTAGTATGTATGATAAGAACGAGATAAACCTAGGGAACCAAAGAAACCAAATTTCCAACGATAATGAGACAAACCTAGGCTCTGAATACCAAATTGATATGAACCTAGTCCAAGGTTCAAATAAATATGGAATATTGTCCCAAGATGCTCTCAAAACTAAAGATAGAGATGGATCAAAATACCATAGACCTCACGACAAACCCTTTGTCTCGAATCCTCAAAGACATAGAAGAATCCCATGCAGCTTCAAGTACCTCGATGTTGCAATCTTCAATCAACTAGAGTCGGATCTAGTTTCCTTCGATTCAAGAACGAGTCCACGAACCTAAATATAAGGTTGAAGAAAGGAAGATTGATTCGAGTCCACGAATCAATTTGCTAGTCGAGTCCACGACTAACCACTAATTGAGTCCACAATTAGCCATAAGGTTTCTTACACAAGTGTAAAGAAAAACTTAAGAATTTTATTGAATTGAAGCCTCCTTCAAACTGGTATGGATGTGCCCTATTTATAGGTATAGGGCAACATTGTAATCTAAATACAATCGGAAAAAGAGTCCTAAACCTAATCTAGAAAACAAGTAAATAGAGTTTTATTTAGAAAATGATTTAAGGAATCCTTTCTAAATACAACTAGTGTTTTCTCTTTTATTCCAAACAATTTAAATTAATGATGACCAAAAATAATAGGGCTGATTTGGGCCTAATTTAATCACCAAAATCAGCACTTAAACAATTATAAAAAGCCTTGAAATCTTCTTCATCTTTTGCAAATGGGCTTGACTTGGATTTCCACCTTCTATGAATATTACCAATGAAGAGTTGTCTTAATCGTTTGGACTTGGGCCTTGTGATTGGCCCAATTGGTACTCTTGATGGATCTTCAATATGTTGGGCCGCATCATCCTCACCTTCTTGAAAATGATTCGACCTCGAATCTTGTAAGCATTGTCTTCGATCCATGATATCACTTGAAATGGGCCACTATAATACTTTCCTCTATCGAATGGAATTATTATTGGGCCTTCTTGTTTCTCCCACCAATGATTCTTTAAGGATGTAGTTATGGGCCTTGCGATGAGCCAACTATAGACCCTTATTGGATTCCATGTGTACTGGTTCTTATTAAGCCTCCGTGACTACACACGTCACGAGAGAAGATCACACAACACCGGCTTTCAAAGCCCTCGCAACATCACCCATCGCGAGTTGGTATGCCTTCCTTATGCCCTGTTCCAACCTTATGGCTACCCCCAACCTTGTACCTTCAAAGCCAACCATTACCTCCAGAAATCCCCTGTACAGCCAAGTCCAACCTTATTCCGCCGGGACCGTCATCCCCCACCTATAACCACCAACGAAAATCCACCAATCACGGCAACACATGCCCGGATAACACAATGTTATCCCCCAATCACGTGGGCTCAGCCACAGCTCCATAATCACGTCACGGCCACCACGAGGACCGCTGCAATACCTTGGTGACTAGCGTCCCATACCACTAATCGTGCAATCCAGGTAGAGCCACACACGCACCACCACTCACACGAATCAATCAACGGATTGCAAAGAAGGTATGAAACACACTCAATCAAGAGACGGGTCATAGCCCAACAACAACAACGATGAATAACGCAAGTTATCATCCACCAAACAGAAGGTACGAACAACACACACGCTAGCATTAAGACAACGAACTAGCATGCTTAACAACGGGGAAACTCAAGATAGTTCCGAGGAACACACAAGACACCTCTTGGTTCAACGAAACACAAAGTTGAACACTTAGCACGAATCAAGACACCAAAGATCCTACATGGGTACCTACCATATAGTTCTAGACCAACGAAACATCAAGAAGACGCTCAAATAGTTCCACAAAAGAACAACGGGAAGCCAAAAGATCAAATACCGAGACAAACAAATCACGGGGAACAAATCCCATCACCACACCACTGTGTTCCCCGCGGGTGGACCCACGGGTATTGCCCCACCCGTGGTCCCGCCCGCGGTCCCGCCCGCGGGTACACTACCCACAAGGCAACATGTTCCCCGCGGGTAGGCCGGCAGGTGGTGCCCCGCCCGCCGTTCCACCCGCGGGTACATCCCTGTACCACAACAAATCCCTTCGGGGATTTTCTCCTCCAAACACAAATTCAAGTCCAAAACACACCAAATCTCACCAAACACAACAAAATGACTTGAACCAAGGAACATGCCAAGCAATGGCATAAAGGAATCCTAAACACAAGCTCTAGATATGCAATATCACAAGATAAATGCATAAACACTCACATTTCATAGCAAAACACAAATAGAAGCCAAGAAATCATATATAGGTAAGCAAAATAGGTTTTGTAGAGCATGGGTTACCTCTTGAAGACCAAAAGACTTCTCTTACACCACAACAAGCTCTCCACTAAGCTCACTAGCCAAACCCACTTCAAGATCAAACCAAAATATCATAAAGATCCTACCTTTAAGAAAAAGACAACTAAGATGGAACCAAAAAGACTAGACAAGCTTAGATCTTACCTTTCTAGATGCCCAAATAGATGAAAGATTGAATCTTGGAAGCAAAACTTGGAATCTTGACAAAGGTCTCACTTGGCTTGAAGAACAAGCTACTCTTCTTTTCTAGAGAGAAGGTAGAGTATTTTCTAGGAATTGTAAGGGATGAAAATGAAGAAGTCTTCTAGGTTTAGGTTACAAAACTAACTCTTGGTGAAAAGACAAGGATACCCTTACTAACTCTTAGAAAGTGTAAGGAACAAGGGAACTCCTCTTAAAGCACAAGGTACAACACCACTTAGAGATTGACTAGTCAAATACTAGTCCTTGAGTATTAAAAATCAGGATTTTAGGAATCAATTCCTCAAAAGAAATAGAATTAATTACTCAATTAATTCATGGATTGGAGTGTGGATTTTTGGGGTGTCACAGTTACCTAATCTTGTTGCGGAATGTCTTGGTGACTTTACGAGTCATCTTATTTCCTTGTCGGTCCTTAATAACCCTTCAGGCCTTGGCACAAATGTGCTCTTTAGTTTTTCCTTAGCACCACGGACAACGTTATTCTTGATTTCGTACAACTTGTAAGGAGCCCTCTGATTTACTTGAACGATATCCATGGTTTGAGGGAGTCCCAGTCCATCCTTAGCGTTTTTATATTAAGGCCTTTGTGAGTCCTTAGCACGAGTTCCCAACTCGCCTCCTTGGTTTGCACAATCCTTCTCACCGATCACCCCTAGTCGGTTGCATCGTAGAGTCCAACTACAATTCCCCGTGTAATGCAATTGGTTGTGCTCCTCCGACGGTGTTTCGCGGGTCAAGGTCTTTTACCGAGGTCACCATGTTTGGACAACCCATGATTCCTTTCTCAGGACTCGCGTTCATCACCCGAGGCACACAAGTGTGCCATGAATCAATAAAACGAGGAGTTAAGAACTCAACGCATTGTACCAGTGGGCGCAAGGTGGGCGGTCGTCCGCTTGCCAAGCTCCTGTCAGGGTCCTGTCAAGGTCCCATCGAGGTCCCGTCAGGGTCCCATCAAGGTCCCGTTGGGGACCCGCGAGAAGGTGACTAGGAAGGGGGAATTCCTTCGGGAAAAATCCCAAGAATGCACAGATTCAAGTCCCGACAAGCCCCATGCCCATGTGAACAATAAAAGGGACTTGAACACATAGAATGACTCATCGTACTGTGTTGTTGATCCTTAAGTATGAGTTCTAGATAAGTCAAGACCCTTGCGTGTTCTTTCCACCCAGTAGGTCGGGTCCGGTTTCCAATTAGCAACCTCGTCACCTTCACTGGGTAGTTGGCCATAAGCCAACTTTGTCTTTTCCTTGCTTGATTAATGACAAGCCTTCTTGGTTTTTCTTGGGGTTCGGCTTGTCGCCCGTTCCTTGTGCAATCCTTTGGTGACCAAATGCTTAGTGATTCCTTTCTCTTCCTTGGATGATTAAGAAAAGGTAACTGGAGAAATTTACCCATAACTGCACTAGCCATATTTGTGCAACTTCTAGAATCTATTACCATAGCACAAGCATTCTCTCTAATTGACCCTTTAGTACAAAATATATTTTCTCTTTGAGACTCATCTTCTTTTAAAGGGTGAACATTTAAAACCTCCTTAACAACAACAGTATGACTAGACTCACTAGCAACATATTTAGAATCAGAATCTAAAGGTATGAATGATTCTCTCTCAACATGTTCATTGAGAGTTTCAAAATGGTCACATACCTCATCCTTAGACTTATATTCAAGACAAGAAGCAAAATTTTCAGATTGTTTTGTTATCTTAACTACCCTCTTATCAGGGCAATCACGAGCTATGTGGTCTCTCTCATTACATCTATAACAAATCAATTCCCTATCATGTTGAGGTCTCACTGCCTCACTTACCTTTTCCTTACCTTTGTCTCGTGAATCATTTCTTGGAGGAGGATGTTCATCACGCTTTTGAGAGGTAGAACAAGTGTTGTTCAATCTTGATGCATCATTTTTGGATTTGTGCATTTTCATCTCTTTGATTTTTGCCTCAGATTCACGTGCAGCATAAAAGGCATCATAAAAGGTGTCATATCTCTGAAAACTCATTCCACATCGAATTTCTAAGTTCAATCCATGTACGAAACGAGCAACAGTTTTTGTCTCTTCTTCATGTATGTCTCCCTGTTTAAGCAAAATACTTATAGTTTGGTAGTACTCATCAACTGTCTTTTTTCCTTGCACCGTTCCCTGCAATTTTCTTTCAAGATCATTGAAAAAAGATTTAGGACGAAAGGTTAGGCGCATATCTTCCCTCACTTGAACCCAAGATTCATAGGGAATAAAATTAGCAACTCTTTCTATATTTCTTTTTCGCCACCAAGATAATGCACACCCCTTAAAAGATGTAGCAACTAGCCTAATTTTTATAAGATCAGAATAGTGCTTTAAATAAAAAAGAGTTTCAACAGCATTCTCCCATTCTATGTATTCGGTAGGTCCTTTCTCACCGGTGAAGATAGGAATTTCATGTTTAATGTTTCCTAACTCTGTATTACGCTGTTGGATTCTTTGACATCTAGGATCCACTCTTCCTACTGGTGGCAGGTGTCGCTCATCATTTTGTGGTGGTTGCACTTGCTGTGAGCGTTGCTCCAAATTATTCATTCGTTTGAGTAACCTGTCTATTTTTTGTTCTAATTTCTGCGGCAAGTTTGGAACTTGTTGAGCCATCTGTAAAGGAAAAAAAATATCTAAAAACAAGAAGATGTGTGAGTAGTCACGTTAGTGAAACCAAAAAGTTGGCTCGCTCCCTCACTATTCTCAGCTCGCAGGTAAGAGGTGGATTATATGGCTCTGGGGGTGCACTACACACTCTTTCAAACACACACTCCACTCGTGTATCGCTCAAGGTGGCAGATACTCTCACAAGCCTTTTTCCAAAAAGGAAAATTCTAGTCCGGAACTCAAGTTGGTATGGATTCAACCTCAAAGTTCAAGAAAACGTACCTTGGAAAACTTCACAAGCCTTTGAGAGTAAGGTGTATCGCGAGGTAGGTAATAAAATTGAGAGCAAGAAGCAAAGAAAAAGGACAATACAAGCAAAGAAACTAAGCAAGATTTGAAAGAAAAAAAAAGGGAAGCAAAGAAAGAAGTATGGCAGAAAGATATGCAAGACCAATATCAGAAGATAGACACAAATAGAATGTAGTAGGGGTTCAAGTGTACCGCAACCAAATAGGAATATATCAAGAACTCCTTCCAACCTTATACTTTTCCCCTTCCTTGTCCCTCCAAAATTCTCCTACCAGCCAAATTCTTTCCCCAACCTTATTCTTCTTCTTTATTGCTTTCTCTTTTTTTGCTTTTTTTTTTTTTTCAACTTTCTTGATTTTTTTTTTGATTTTTTTGATAACTAACCTCCAAATAACTGCTGTAAATATCAACAAAAATTTCGGATCAAGAGGATCCACACAACCCCTTCAAAACAGAACCAAGAATTTCAAGAATCACCCAGAAAAACAGAAACAATGCCCTGACTTTGAAGATCAATATCTCACTAACCAGAAGGAATTAGACAGTGAATAATATATCAAAAGAACTCCCCAGAAGAGACCTACAACACATCCAAATTTCAGATAAAACTAACCAGTGGATCTCGAGATATAGGTAATTGTTTGAAACTGGTCACAGCTAGCGGAAATCTGGACAGGGTGTGATTGAGACGTGATTGCGCGTAAATGCGCTTTGGATATAGGTACGGGTGAGATGGGGTTGTTTTCTTGACAGAATATGTGGTAATATGGTGCTTAGGAGGTGTGAGGTCTCGTTGATATTGGACGGGAAAAAGGGAAAACACTTTCGGGATTGTTTTTCAAGAAACTGGAGAACATGTATCAAGATTCAAGAAAACAATCAAGAATGCAAAAGAAAATTTTTTTTGGGTTTTTTTTTAATGAAAAAGACACGAAAAAAGTAGTATGTAAGATAAGAACGAGATAAACCTAGGGAACCAAAGAAACCAAATTTCCAATGATAATGAGACAAACCTAGGCTCTGAATACCAAATTGATATGAACCTAGTCCAAGGTTCAAATACATATGGAATATTGTCCCAAGATTGCTCTCAATGTAAAGATAGAGATGGATCAAAATACCTTAAACCTCACGAGAAACCCTTTGTCTCGAATCATCAAAGACTTGGAAGAATCCCATTGTAGCTTCAAGTACCTCGATGATGCAATCTTCAATCAACTAGAGTCGGATCTAGTTTCCTTCGATTCAAGAACGAGTCCACGAACCTAAATCTAAGGTTGAAGAAAGTAAGATTGATTCGAGTCCACGAATCAATTTGCTAGTCGAGTCCACGACTAGTCACTAATTGAGTCCACAATTAGCCATAAGGTTTCTTACACAAGTGTAAAGAAAAACTTAAGAATTTTATTGAATTAAAGCCTGTTTAAAACTGATATGGATGTGCCCTATTTATAGGTATAGGGCAGCATTGTAATCTAAATACAATGGGAAAAAGAGTCCTAAACCTAATCTAGAAAACAAGTAAATAGAGTTTTATTTAGAAAAGGATTTAAGGAATCCTTTCTAAATACAACTAGTGTTTTCTCTTTTATGCCAAACAATTTAAATTAATGATGACCAAAAATAATAGGGCTGATTTGGGCCTAATTTAATCACCAAAATCAGCACTTAAACAATTATAAAAAGCCTTGAAATCTTCTTCATCTTTTGCAAATGGGCTTGACTTGGATTTCCACCATCTTTGAATATCACCAATGAAGAGTTGTCTTAATCGTTTGGACTTGGGCCTTGTGATTGGCCCAATTGGTACTCTTGATGGATCTTCATTATGTTGGGCCGCATCAGATGTGGCATAGCACCCCGTACACTTATAATTAGTAATACTCTCTTTGGGATTTTATGAGAAATTACCTTTATCATATAAGCTTTAAAAAGTGTCAAAATTTCGGGGTGTTACAGTTGGTATCAGAGCCTAAGTTTGACCCTAGGATAAGACTCTTAAGACCAGACTTTAGGACATTAGGCTTGAACTCTAGGTATTTAGAAACATAGGATTAAGGAATCTTAGGACGCGCGGTGAGATTGTGAGCCTACCTGTCATCACATAACCTCCTCTCACTTTATCCCTCATTAATTTAAAGAATTTCCCCCTTCGCTTATCACATCAAGGTAAGGGTACAACACACTAACTCTTCATTCCACATACTTGCCCTAGAAATTTGTGATGTCCTTGCATGCTTTTACTTGCTTTGTTGCTTATCACTCTTTGATTATCATACTTGTTTATTTGCTTAAGCATATGTTCCTAATAGATTTTAGACCAAGTTAGGAACTGCATATTATTGCTTAACTATTTGATCATACATGCGTTATTAGGATATCTTTTATTTGATAAAGTATTTTAGAACTTGTAATTGGTAATTTTATTCGACATATAATAGCTCACTTTCCCTAATCATAATTGACCAATTACTTTGATAATTAACCTACTAAAAGCTTGATAAATACTTGCATAAGTTTGCATGGTGGAAAATTGTGGGGGCATAGCTTTAGTTAAGAAGGGGGAGAATGGGGTGTGTGATCCTTATGATATCTCATTGAATGTCTCCCGTGGCCCTTGTTAGCATCATTATAATATAATATCCTAAGATTTTTCATGCATTTAAATCCCTTTTATTGCTCATATGAGCGTGAAATTGTTTGGACTTAAATCTGTGCATTCTCGGGACTTTCCCAAAGTGATTCCTTCTTCACAGTCACGTTCCAGTGGGGCCTTGGCAGGAGGTCGACCACCCACCACGTGCCCATTGCCACGTTCCAATGGGGACTTGACAGGCGGTCGACCGCCCACCTCGCGCCCACTGGTACGGTACGTTTTCTTGACTTCTCATTTTATTGATCCATCGTGCATTTGTGTGTCTTCCTTGATACTTCTTATGTGTTTAACATATAAATAACAATCTAATGCTTGAACATAAAAGTCGAATTATCTTCCTAATTGATTTGTTTATAAGTTACATAGAAATTATAGGGACTAATTCTACTTCTAGAAATCTAAATCCTCGGGTACATTGCGTATTAAGTTTCGACCCGAAAGACAATACGAGTGAGACTAGGAGAAACCCGGGGAACCTAAACCAAGTGGTCATCTAGAAATTATCCTTGGAAAAATTACATTTCATCCCCAAACTATCTTAAAACTATCCCTCTAGACTTTGGCCCATGTTGCATAATAGACCACAAGCCTCCAATGCCTTGTTTAGAACCCTTGACCACTATGATAAGGACCCTCTAAACAAACATTTACACAGAAATAGGTATATCACTACTATTCTGAATATGTTCCCCTAAAAACTCTATTATATATATATATATATATATATATATATATATATATATATATATATATATATATATATATATATATATATATATTCCTAAAGTATATAGTAAACCCCAATTACATTTGTATGCTACACCTACACGCATTATTATTATTATTATTATTATTATTATTATTATTATTATTATTATTCATTATAATTACACTCTAACCCTAGTCACCTTGCCTAAACCTAAGCCTTCCATGATATATATATATATATATATATATATATATATATATATATATATATATATATATATATATATATATATATATATATATATATACTTGTGAACCCATAGAACATCCTCCCTTATTCATACATATCCATATAAATTGTTACAGTCACAATATATACAATAATATCCCTAGCCCCAAAAACCATACACATGTAGACTAGCTATGATAATCTTATATGCACCTATGAGTTTGCACCTAGCATATCCTAAAACACTAAAATACCATTCCATACAAATTGCATCACTCTTATATACACATATCTTGAGATAGCCCTAATTCTACATTTCTCCCTCACATGACCACCCTGTTACCGCCCCTACCTTCCCTAAGTAATTAAACAAAAGAAAAAGAAAAAAAAACTTTAGCCTCATCATCAGGTCACCAATTGATTTAGGAATTAGCAATCTGGGATCTTCAATCCTAAGTTTTTTAGGTATCCTGGGCTCCTAGAGGTAAGATTTATGCCTACCTAAAATTTATTTACCACCAGGATAGAACTAATTTTCCTAAGTAATTGTGCGGTCAAATTCTGTCAAGATTTCTCAAGATAAACCTTTTAGTATTTGAGAACCTATGCTATTTTACTCGTAAATATTAAAGAATATTTGTATGCGAATTGCATATTCCAATTATAGGTGGAAATTTATATTTTCATACGAAATACACATAGTCGGCACGTTTATGTCAAAACACACACTTACACGCATTCAGGTATATATACAAAGCATGTTAGACAAAACTATATGTTATAAGGCATCCCACTATGCATATATGCAATATTATTAATTACAAGCAATCTGCATATTAGCACCAATACTTGTTATGTGATTATCCACCAGTATTCCTGGTATGCAAAATAAAGATACTAATTCTATTGTCCCCCCAGAACTTATTTACCACATAAGGAGCAAGAGCCTCCCTCCTAAACTACTTAAAACCTTTTCCTCAAAATCTGATTTTCGCTATTTGAATAATTGTTATATGATTTATGACTTTCCTGAATTTATATAACAATCGTTTGGTTATGACACAACGTTGAGTACATGAATTTAATTGATAATCATACACTAGTTCAACATGTTGAATAATACATACATGTGTATTATGATTTCCATAAGACTGGTTATTATTTAACAACTTGAAATATTTACATATGTGCTTTATAATAATTATGCGACTATCCGAATCTGTACACACGTGGTATTTGCCTCTTAAATAGGTACATAAATAAATGATCGGTGCAACTTGTGATCCTATGTGATAAATCATTATAAAATTAATTACACAATGAACATGCCATGTGTAAGACTTCTATGTTATGTTATCATTCATCCGTAACATTAACATAATGTGAGTTGCATATTCATAATCTTATTATTTGATGCATTTTGCTAGCACAATAGTTAGGATTAAACCTAGTAATTTATATGTGTATATATACATCTCCCATATAATATTTTCTTTATACAAATTCGGGCCCTTTACCCCAAAATGATTTCTAAGCTTCGGGGACGAAGCTTCTTGTAAGGGGGGAGAGTGTAACACCCCGTGTTACGGCCTTCAATCCCGGATTAATTATTTAATTAATTCCGTTAATAATAATTAAAAAGGGATTTAATTTGGCTAGGATTCCCTTTAATTAATTAATATGGTCCACAATGGATCGTGGACCCTTGCCTAAACTAGAGTCTTAAGCCTATTACGAATAAAGAGAGTAAACCTTTTTAATCAGATTCTAATTAGGGGTCATAGACCTAATTATCTATTAGGAATGAAGAAAGTAGGTCTTTACTATTCAGATTATGATTAGGATTCCCTTTAATTAATTAATATGGTCCACCATGGACCATAGACCCTTATCTCTAAACCAAGCCCTTAGTCCTATAAGGAATATAATTAGTAAACCCATACCATTCAAACCGTAATTAGGACTCCTAGATATATATATAAGGACATAGGAGGCACCTAGAAGTCACACCACAATAGATATCACCACACAAGAATTCCCAAGGGACTCCCCACCACCAAGCCTAGGGAGATCAAACGGATGGAAATCTTAGGGAAGAACCTTAATAGCTAAGGGAGGATTAATTAAGGCTAAGAGGTAACCCATGTCTCAACAAAACCTATTTTCTTTGCTATAATCTCCTTCCTTGGCCTCCCTCTATATTCTTATGTTTTAATGAATTCTTCTACGATAATTGTGTTATGTTCTCGATGATTGATAAGATGATTTATGTGCTTTCTTGATAATCTTGATGATATTGACGTTGAAAAGAAGTTCTTGATGTTGGTATGACTATTCTTAATGAATCTTGATATTTCTTGATGATAAAGATAAAATAGGATCTTGATGATTTGGGTGCGATTAGAGCCCCATGTTGGATTGGGAATTAGTGTTGGGATGTTCTTGATATATATTTGGGTGGGAATTCGCATGTTCATGTGTTGTTTATATTTAGAAGTCGTAATAAGATGAGTCATACGTGATTCTTGCTTTTGATCCGGTAATTACCTACGTGGTGTCGTTATTTGCGTTTAAAAGTGTCTAAGCATGGTATCGGGTTCCACAAAGGATCCCAGAACGAAATTGTGATGAATAAGTCAGTGGTGGGTAGGTGGGGGTAGGGGTACCCGCCACCTACCCGCTGCCCGAATATCACCGCCGGGCAGCGAGCAGGCGTCCGCCCGCCGGCAACCCGCTACCGGGCAGTGATCTCCGGCGGGCAGCCGGCGGGTGATCCCTCACCCACCGGCTACCCGCTGGTCCGTACCCACCCCGGGTCTTCGGCTTCCCCGTTTGATTTTCCCCACTCCCTGTGGTATCCCAACGGACCCCGTTTGTCGTGCTTGAGTCTAGTTTGATATTTCGGGTACCATTTGTAGGATAAGCGAGTCTTAGTAATTGCATGCTAGTTGAATCGGTATCCCGTTGACCTAGGTAGAAGTGATATGAACCCCTTAGGACTATTCTTAGCATGTGAATGATCACACGTAAGTTCATTTACATGTCTTCCCCTCCCAATGTGCTACTACGTGCTACTATGTATTTTGTGACGCATGATCCCCAAATTTGATTGCGATCAAATGGGGTGTTCCTGAGCTGCGGTTCGGAAGTTGGCTGAAGGCCAAATTAATTGTCTATGAGCTGCGGTTCATCCTTCTGGCTACGGTCAGTGATTCACTTCTTGGACTGCGGTCCACATGGGCCTCGGTGCTATTACCCACCGACCTGAACGCGCCAGGGTGGTGTGTAGGGCCAATAAGCCTAGGAAGGCTGTAGTCCACCGATCTGAGTAATCAGGCGGTGTGTAGGGATACTGATATGAACCTAATCCAAGGTTCAAATAAAGATGGAATATTGTCCCAAGAATGCTCTCAATGTAAAGATAGAGATGGATCAAAATACCTTAAATCTCACGAGAAACCCTTTGTCTCGAATCCTCAAAGACTTGGAAGAATCCCATTGTAGCTTCAAGTACCTCGATGATGCAATCTTCAATCAACTAGAGTCGGATCTAGTTTCCTTCGATTCAAGAACAAGTCCACGACTCTAAATCTAAGGCTGAAGAAAGGAAGATTGATTCGAGTCCATGAATCAATTTGCTAGTCGAGTCCACGACTAGCCACTAATTGAGTCCACAATTAGCCATAAGGTTTCTTACACAAGTGTAAAGAAAAACTTAAGAATTTTATTGAATTAAAGCCTGTTTAAAACTGATATGGATGTGCCCTATTTATAGGTATAGGGCAGCATTGTAATCTAAATACAATGGGAAAAAGAGTCCTAAACCTAATCTAGAAAACAAGTAAATAGAGTTTTATTTAGAAAAGGATTTAAGGAATCCTTTCTAAATACAACTAGTGTTTTCTCTTTTATGCCAAACAATTTAAATTAATGATGACCAAAAATAATAGGGCTGATTTGGGCCTAATTTAATCACCAAAATCAGCACTTAAACAATTATAAAAAAGCCTTGAGTTCTTCTTCATATTTTGCAATTGGGTTTGACTTGGATTTCCACCATCTTTGAACATCACCAATGAAGAGTTGCCTTAATTGTTTGGACTTGGGCCTTGTGATTGGCCCAATTAGTACTCTTAATGGATCTTCATATGTTGGGCCGCATCATCCTCCCCTTCTTGAAAATGATTCGACCTCGAATCTTGTAAGCATTGTCTTCGATCCATGATATCACTTGAAATTGGCCACTATAATATTTTCCTCTATCGAATGGACTTATTATTGGTCTTTGTTGTTTGTTCCACCAATGATGTTTTAAGGTTGTAGTTATGGGCCTTGTGATGAGCCCACTATTTACCCATACTGGATTCCATGTGTACTGGTTCCTATTATTCTCCCATTCTTGAAAATGATTCATCCTCGAATCCAAATCTTCAGTGAAAGACAAGGTAGCAAGCTCACTTTCTGTTTTATCACGCTCATGGAACTTTTTCTTGGGATGCTTGACACGAGGCGCTCCAATCATCATCCTACAATCAACAAGTAAGGCAATTAAGTCTAATGACACATCAGGGAATTTAAACATTCTGGATGGTAATAATTCAACAAAATGAGACATATTAAATTTATGCATCTTATTTGAATTGTCAACAAGCACAAAATCTTTCCTCCTAGAGCTTAAGGTAAAATCAAACAGAAAATTCATGGAAATATCAAGTAATGATTTAGATGTATTATGGTGGTAAGTAGCACAATTCTTAACATAAGATTCTACATCTTTTTTCTTCTTTGGCCAATGAAAATATTCATGCAAAAGATCATTACTCTTTAGAAAATCAAAATGTCCCGTATGTGAATCAACAATTAAATCATTGCCCAAAACAAAGCAAAAAGTGTCAATCCCATTGACTTTGAACCAAAACCCCTTGTGCAAGTGGTATTTGCCATAAGAAGTTTTCAAATGTGCCTTATAACTTCCAAGTGATTCCTTATCTCTATCAAATAAAGTTTTAGTAAAATCAAAATTAAGGAATCTTGGATGTATTGATGCAAACAAATTTCTAGCACATCTGGCAAGTAGGTCATTAATAGAAACATGGCAAACAAATCTAGAGAATTTTAATGCATGCTTTTGAAATAAAAGTGAGTAAATAGTTACTCCCCTTCTTTTCTCTTGCTTATTATCTTTTTTTGTTAGCAAGCGAGGCTGCACTTTGATAGCTCTGGCTGGTTCTTTCCACTGTACCACTGATAGCGTTTCCTTTGTTTGGCTACAATCTAAGTTAGAGGACTGGAGTGGTGACTCCAATTCTAAACGTGGAGGTTCCAGTTTGCTCTCTTTGATTTCTTCTTTCTTCAAGGCTGGTTTGAGAACTTGCTTCGATCTCAATTGAATTTCTTCTACTTGTTTTGGAAGTAGAGGCTTAAGCACATGTATAAATCTATTATAGGTGACATTGCATGTGTTGTTGAGTGCATTATAATAAAAATGTCTATCATGTTGCCATGACCTTCCAAGTGAAACATGTGCAGTACGCATTGGCACAATATCGCATAGAACCTCATCATAATACTTGCCAATACAAAAAGAAATAAAAACTTGTTTAGTCACTCTCACATCCCCAGAATCAATAAGATTTTATGGTTGGGGGTGATTGATAAGAGGTAACTTAAGGTAGTCCACCATGGCTGCACTAGCTAAATTCATACAACGATCCGAATTGATAACGATAATGCATCCCTTTCCATGATTGTTTCCCCTAGTATAGAGTGGCAGTTGCACTCGCTTAGGGTGTTGCTCTAGATTAGTCATTCGAGTGCTTAAACCTTCCATGGCAAAGGCTAGAGCATCTATTTTATGCTCTAATCTCTTACGTGTGTTTGGAACCTCTTCAGCCATCTGTAGATGAGAAACAAAATCTAAAAACAAGAAGATATGTCAGTATTCATGTTAGTGAAACCAAAAAGTTGGCTCGCTCCCTCTCTATTCTCAGCTCACAGGTAAGAGGTGGATTATATGGCTCGGGGGTGCACTGCACACTCTTACAAACACACACTCCACTCGTGTATCGCTCAAGGTGGCAGATACTCTCACAAGCCTTTTTCCAAAAAGGAAAATTCTAGTCCGGAACTCAAGTTGATATGGATTCAACCTCAAAGTTCAAGAAAACGTACCTTGGAAAACTTCACAAGCCTTTGAGAGTAAGGTGTATCGCGAGGTAGGTAATAAAATTGAGAGCAAGAAGCAAAGAAAAAGGACAATACGAGCAAAGAAACTAAATAAGATTTGAAAGAAAAAGGAAACCAAAGAAGGAAGTATGGCAGAAAGATATGCAAGACCAATATCAAAAGATAGAGACAAATAGACTATAAAAGGGGTTCACGTGTACCACAACCAATTAGGAATCTATCAAGAACTCCTTCCAACCTTATACTTTTCCCCTTCATTGTCCCTCCAAAATTCTCCTACCAGCCAAATTTTTTCCCCAACCTTATTCTTCTTCTTTATTGCTTTTTCTCTTTTTTTTTTCAACTTTCTAGATTTTTTTTTATTTTTTTTTTGATAGGTAACCTCCAAATAACTACTGTAAATAACAACAAAAATTTCGGACCAAGAGGAACCACACAACCCCTTCAAAACAGAATCAAGAATTTCAAGAATCGCCCAGAAAAACAGAAACAATGTTCTTACTTCGAAGATCAATATCTCAATGACCGTAAGGAATTAGCAAGTGTATAATATATCAATAGAACGCCCCAGAAGAGATCTAAAACATATCAAAATATCAGATAAAACTAACTAGTGGATCTTGAGATATAGGTAATCCTTTGAAACTGGTCACAGCTCGCGGAAATCTGGACAGGGTGTGATTGAGTCGTGATTGCGCGTAAATGCGCTTTGGATATAGGTAAGGGTGAGATGGGGTTGTTTTAGTTACAGAATATGTGGTAATATGGTGCTTAGGAGGTGTGAGGTCTCGTTGATATTGGACGAGAAAAAGGAAAAACTCTTTCGGGATAGGTTTTCAGGAAACTAAAGAACATGTATCAAGAGTCAAGAAAATAATCAAGAATGCTAAGGAAAATTTTTTTGGGGGTTTTTTAATGAATAAGACACGAAAAAAAGTAGTATATAAGATAAGAACGAGATAAACCTAGGGAACCAAAGAAATCAAATTTCTAACGATAATGAGATAAACCTAGGCTCTGAATACCAAATTGATATGAACCTAATCCAAGGTTCAAATAAAGATGGAATATTGTCCCAAGAATGCTCTCAATGTAAAGATAGAGATGGATCAAAATACCTTAAACCTCACGAGAAACCCTTTGTCTCGAATCCTCAAAGACTTGGAAGAATCCCATTGTAGCTTCAAGTACCTCGATGATGCAATCTTCAATCAACTAGAATCGGATCTAGTTTCCTTCGATTCAAGAACGAGTCCACGACCCTAAATCTAAGGCTGAAGAAAGGAAGATTGATTCGAGTCCACGAATCAATTTGCTAGTCGAGTCCACGACTAGCCACTAATTGAGTCCACAATTAGCCATAAGGTTTCTTACACAAGTGTAAAGAAAAACTTAAGAATTTTATTGAATTAAAGCCTGTTTAAAACTGATATGGATGTGCCCTATTTATAGGTATAGGGCAGCATTGTAATCTAAATACAATGGGAAAAAGAGTCCTAAACCTAATCTAGAAAACAAGTAAATAGAGTTTTATTTAGAAAAGGATTTAAGGAATCCTTTCTAAATACAACTAGTGTTTTCTCTTTTATGCCAAACAATTTAAATTAATGATGACCAAAAATAATAGGGCTGATTTGGGCCTAATTTAATCACAAAAATCAGCACTTAAACAATTATAAAAAAGCCTTGAGTTATTCTTCATATTTTGCAAATGGGCTTGACTTGGATTTCCACCATCTTAGAACATCACCAATGAAGAGTTGCCTTAATTGTTTGGACTTGGGCCTTGTGATTGGCCCAATTAATACTCTTAATGGATCTTCATATGTTGGGCCGCATCAGCTACGGCTGGCTGCGATCCACCGAGTGATGGGACAGCGGTGTGTAGGGCCAAAGTCTCCGAGGATCTTCGCCCACCGACTAAGTACAGCTCAGCGGTGTGTCGGGCTTGATCCGCTATGGTCCACCGGATGTACGCATCAACGGTGTGTAGGGTCGTAAGTCCCCCCTTGTAAAGGGGATCACGGTCCACCGACTGGGTGCGTCAGCGGTGTGTCGGATCGTGGTCCGACGTTGAGTTCGTCAGCGGTTCTCAAAGGGTTGGTTGCGATCAACTCCCCTCATACCACGGTACTGAGGTGGGGTGCTGCGGGGCCGTGTTAATGCTATAAGCATTAACCCTCATGTTCGGGGCATGCGGTTGGTCCCGTGGAGCCATCAACGATTATGTGCTATGTATGATGATTGAATGATGATGTGATGGAATTGAAAAGTGAACTGTGACCTTTGATGCATATCCCTTAATGCTGTTACCTCTACTTAACTATCTATTACTGTTTCATGTGCTTATGCTTGTTGAGTCTATTCCCAGTTTTTAAAACTAGTGTCTCTTAAGTATATATCTTCCTGCTTCAAAATGATTTTCGTATATTTATATATAACTATCTATAATGTATTTCAACGCGTTGGAGTGGGTTACTGGCATCTCTCGCTGAACTGATATATTTGGCTTTCAGGCACAGATGAGTAGATCCCAGAGCGCGCTCGAAGATCGTGGATTAGTTAGATAGTCTTTCCCTCGGCCTGCGTGCCATAATGATGTATTGAGGATATTTAGTTAGTTTTGCCTGTTCATCTGGGTTCTCCAGCTCAGATGTGGCATAGCACCCCGTACACTTATAATTAGTAATACTCTGTTTGGGATTTTATGAGAAATTACCTTTATCATATAAGCTTTAAAAAGTTTCAAAATTTTGGGGTGTTACAGCCACCCACCGGCTGCCCGCCGGAGAACACTGTTCCGGGCAGCGGGTCGGCGTCGGGCAGCGGGTAGGTGGCGGGTTCCCCTACCCCCACCTACCCCCCACTGAATCTTTTATCATATATTCGTCCCGGGAACCTTCGCGGAACCCGAAACCATGCTTAGACACTTTTAAACGCAATTAACGACACCACGCAGGCAATTAACCGATCAAAAGCAAGAATCACGTAGAACTCATCCTATTACGACTTCTAAATATAAACAACACCCGAACATGCGAATTCCCACCCAAATATATATCAAGGACATCCCATAACAAATTCCCAATCCAACTTAGGGCTCTAATCCCACCCAAATCATCGAGATCATATTCTATCTGTTAACATCAACAAATATCAAGATTCATCAAGAATTATCACATTAATATCAAGAACTTATTTTCATCATCAAGATCATCAAGATTATCAAGAATGCACATAAATCATCTTATCAATCATCAAGAACATATTACAATTAACATCGAAGAATTTATCAAGACACAAGAATATAGAGGGAGGCCAAGGAAGGAGATTATAGCGAAGAAAATAGGTTTTGTTGAGACATGGGTTACCTCTTAGCCTTAATTAATCCTCCCTTGGTTATTAAGGTTCTTCTCTAAGATTTCCCATCCGATTGATCTCCCTAGGCTTGGTGGTGGGGAATCTCCCGGGAATATTTTTGTGTAATATAACTATGAGTGGTAAGGGTTCTAATTGCTTTCTAATCCCCTATTTATAGAATCAGGAATCCTAATCATAATCTGAATAATAAAGGCCTACTTTCTTTATTCCTAATAGATATATAGGTCTAGGATTCCTAATTAGAATCTGACTAGTAAAAGGTTTACTCTCTTTATTCCTAATAGGCTTAAGACTCTAGTTTAGGCAAGGGTCCACAATCCATGGTGGACCACATTAATTAATTAAAGGGAATCCTAACCAAATTAAATCCTTTTTAATTATTGATATGAACCTAGTCCAAGATTCAAATAATATGGAATATTGTCCCAAGATTACTCTCAATGTAAAGATAGAGATGGATCAAAATACCTTAAACCTCACGAGAAACCCTTTGTCTCGAATCCTCAAAGACTTGGAAGAATCCCATTGTAGCTTCAAGTACCTCGATAATGCAATCTTCAATCAACTAGAGTCGGATCTAGTTTCCTTCGATTCAAGAACGAGTCCACGAACCTAAATCTAAGGTTGAAGAAAGTAAGATTGATTCGAGTCCACGAATCAATTTGCTAGTCGAGTCCACGACTAGCCACTAATTGAGTCCACAATTAGCCATAAGGTTTCTTACACAAGTGTAAAGAAAAACTTAAGAATTTTATTGAATTAAAGCCTCTTTCAAACTGATATGGATGTGCCCTATTTATAGGTACAGGGCAGCATTGTAATCTAAATACAATGGGAAAAAGAGTCCTAAACCTAATCTAGAAAACAAGTAAATAGATTTTTATTTAGAAAAGGATTTAAGGAATCCTTTCTAAATACAACTAGTGTTTTCTCTTTTATGCCAAACAATTTAAATTAATGATGACCAAAAATAATAGGGCTGATTTGGGCCTAATTTAATCACCAAAATCAGCACTTAAACAATTATAAAAAGCCTTGAGTTCTTCGCCATCATTTGCAATTGGGCTTGAATTGGATTTCCACCATTTTTGAACATAACCAATAAAGAGTTGTCTTAATTGTTTGCACTTAGACCTTGTGATTGGCCCAACTTGTACTCTTAATGGATCTTCATATGTTGGGCCGCATCATCCTCCCCTTCTTGAAAATGATTCGACCTCGAATCTTGTAAGCATTGTCTTCGATCCATGATATCACTTGAAATTGGCCACTATAATATTTTCCTCTATCGAATGGACTTATTATTGGTCTTTGTTATTTCTTCCACCAATGATGTTTTAAGGTTGTAGTTATGGGCCTTGTGATGAGCCCACTATTTACCCTTATTGGATTCCATGTGTACTGGTTCCTATTATTCTCCCATTCTTGAAAAGGATTCGTCCTCGAATCCAAATCTTCAGTGAAAGACAAAGTAGCAAGCTCACTTTCTGTTTTATCACGCTCATGGAACTTTTTCTTGGGATGCTTGACACGAGTCGCTCCAATCATCATCCTACAATCAACAAGTAAGGCAATTAAGTCTAATGACACATCAGGGAATTTAAACATTTTGGATGGTAATAATTCAACAAAATGAGACATATTAAATTTATGCATCCTGTTTGAATTGTCAACAAGCATAAAATCTTTCCTCCTATTATCAATTAATGGAAATATCAATTAATGATTTAGATGTATTATGGTGGTAAGTAGCACAATTCTGAACATAAGATTCTACATCTTTTTTCTTCTTTGGCCAATGAAAATATCCATGCAAAACATCATCAGTATTTGGAAAATCAAAATGTCCCTTATGTGAATCAACAATTAAATCATTGTCCAAAACAAAGCAAAAAGTGCCAATCCCATTGATTTTGAACCAAAACCCCTTGTGCAAGTAGTATTTGCCATAAGAAGTTTTCAAAAGTGCCTTATAATTTCCAAGTGATTCCTTATCTCTATCAAATAATGTTTTAGTAAAATCAAAATTAAGGAATCTTGGATGTATGGAGGCAAACAAATTTCTAACACATCTAGCAAGTATGTCTGTAACACCCCGTGTTACGGCCCCTAAGACCAAGTAATTAATTAATCTATGACCCATAAGAAAGAATAATTTATTATGATCAAGTTGGGAAAAAGGCCCACCATAGTCCGTGGACCCCCACCCCTAAAGCCCATTACCTAATCCTAGGAGGATTAAACCCCCATGGTATATAAATAGGGAACTTAGAAGGCATTTAGAATCCCCACCACAATAATCTCTCACCACCCAAAGAGCTCCAAGAATTCCCCTAGGAGAAATCAAGAAGTCAAGAAAGCTTAAAAGAAAGATCCTTCATAGCCAAGGAATTAATTAAGGCTAAGAGGTAACCCATGTCTCAACAAAACCTATTTTCATAACTATGATTTCCCCTTAGGGTTTCCCCCCCCCCCCCCCCCCATATTGTTGTAAATGGCGATTGATGATGATTATCATTGATGTCGATATAATGATTCCATGAGGAATCTTGATAATCTTGATATTGGGAGTTTCTTGATAATTATGATGTTCTTGATGATTAATTGGGGTTTTGATGATTATGTGTTGTTCTTGATAATTATGATGCTTTTGATGATTAATTGGTATCCTTGATGATTATGTGTTGTTCCTACCGAATCTTGCAATTAGAAGACGAATTGTATTCTTGTTGATATAAAAGTGATTAGAACCCTAGGTTTTATCGTATAATATTATTCTTGGATTATCGGGTGGGGAAATCGCATGTTTGGGTGTTGATTGTGCATGATAGGTTAGGTGCCGTTCGTTTCTCGTATTTGATCCGTTAATTGCCTACGTGTTGTCGTTAATTGCGTTGTAAAGTGTCTAAGCATGGTTTCGGGTTCCACAACAGTTCCCGGGGCGAAAAGTGATGAAAAGAGTCAGTGGGGGGTAGGTGGGGGTAGGGGACTCGCCACCTACCCGTGGCATTCTCGGGCAGTTCCGGCAGCGGGCAGCTGCCCGCCGGGCACCCGCTGCCCGGAACAGTGATGGCCGGCGGGCAGCCGGCGGGTGGACCCCCACCCACCGGCTACCCGCTGGAATCTTCCCTCCCTCGGGACCCCGGCTTCCCCGTTTGATGTTTCCCCGATCCCCGTGGTGTCCCAACGGACCCCGTTTGTCGTGCCTATGTCTAGTTTGGTATTTCGGGTACCGTTCGTAGGTTTGTGAGTCGATTATATTGCATGCTAGTTGAATTGGTATCCCGTTGACCTAAGTGGAAGAAGTATGAACCCCTTAGGACTATTCTTAGTTGGTGATGGTTCACGCATAGGTTTATTTATACGTTTATTCCCCTTCCCAACGTGTAATGTGGGTTGTATGTGCTTGCTATGTGTTATGTGTGCGTGTTGCCCCAATTCGGTTGCGATCGGATTGGTTATTCCTGAGCTGCGGTTCAGAAGCCGGCTACAGTCAGATGGGAATTCCTGGCTGTAGTCGGATGACGATATCCTGGGCTGCGGTCCAGAAGCTGGTTGTAGTCAGATGGGAATTCCTGGCTGCAATCAGATGACATTTTCCCGAGCTGCGGTTCGGAGGCTGGCTGTAGTCAGATGGGAATTCCTGGCTACAGTCAGATTACACATTCTTATGAGCTGCGGTTCATCGGTCGGTTGCGATCGACCCCTCCGTGTTGCGATACGGGGCAGGGTGCTGCGGGGCCGTGTCAGAGCTATATGCGCTGACCCTCATGTATGGGCATGCGATTGGTCCTGTGGCGCCAACAAAGTGTGCTATGTGTTGTGATATGGATGAGTGGTGATCATGAGTGTCTTGGGGGATGTGACTATGGGATTTATGTTGGGGATTGTTCATGTTGGGTTATGATCATTGTTTATGCTCTGCCTTATCTGCCTTATCTGTTGTGAACTGCATATGCTCGTTATAACTGTTGCTTGTGTCTGGCCTTATCTGTCGAGTCATTCCCGGTTTTAAAGCTAGAGTTCGTAGGACATATTCTCATGCTCAAAATGGTTTTCGTATATCTATATATATATTGCTATATGTATTGTATTTCAACGCGTTGGAGTGGGTTACCAGCATCTCTCGCTGAACAGATATATTTGGCTTTCAGGCACTGATGGTTAGAGCACTGGAGCGCGCTAGAGCTGGAGCGTAGTAGTAGTATAGTTTCCCTTTCGGCCTGCGTGCCATGTTATGCATTTACATTTCGGAGGACAGTAGCTAGACTGCCTGTGCACTTGGGTTCTCTAGCCCAGGTGTGGCATAGCACCCCATACTCTTATGTTACGCTTTGGGATTTATTAAGATGTCACCTTTATTATATAAGTTTTAAATGTCTTAAAAATCTGGTGTGTTACAGTTGGTATCAGAGCCTAAGTTTGACCCTAGGAAAGACTCTTAAGACTGGACTTTAGGACATTAGGCTTGAACTCTAGGTATTTAGAGACGTAGGGCTTAGGAATCTTAGGACGCGCGGTGAGATTGTGAAACCTACACATAAAACTCCCCCACACGTTACTCTTCCCCACTTATCACTTCATAAGAAGTACAACGGACTTTAATCTAACACTCCTATAAACCCTGACCAGAAAGGCGATAACATGGCACCAAACAGAAGACAATCAGGGACTCCGGAACCCACCACTGATGACCCCTTGACCCAAACTCTACAGCAACTAACACAAGTCGCGCAGGCACTAAGTGATGCGGCCCTTCGCAACGTCAGGCCCCCACCACCTCCGACGAACGCAAGCTCAGACATCGCCCGACAAGTCTCAAACCACCGGCCCCCTACGTTCTCCAGAGAAGAAGACCCCCGCTGTCCTAGAGGAGTGGATCCGGACTCTCGATAAGATTCTAGGGGTAGTAGAATGTCCGGAGGAACGCCGCGTGGAAATAGCCTCGTTCTACTTCGGACACGAGGCCGATCTCTGGTGGATCCACGAGGGACCCACCCACCGACAAGAGCCGGGGTTCAACTGGGAAAGCCTCAAGGCACGGCTGCGCGAACGGTTCTACCCAACTCACGTAAGAGCATCCATGTATGAAGAGTTCCTCCATCTAAAGCAAGGAACGACCACCGTCGTAGAGTACCATAAACGGTTCCTCGAACTGGCACGCTTCGCGCCCGAACTCGTCCCCACCGAGGCAACCAAGGTAGAAAGATTCGTATCGGGCCTCAACTTCGAAGCCCGGAAGGCACTGGTGGTGAGTAGGCCCCGGACCCTCAACGAGGCTTACGGCAGTGCCGCAAATCTCTACCGAATCCAACTACTTCAACGCGGGGTTCAAGAACAAATGCGAAGAAGGAATCCCGGAAGTGGGGCACCGCCAGTGAAAAGAACAAGGATCGACGTCGGCACGAGGACAAACAACCCGACCAACCCAAGGCCGCCCCTGGGAAACAACGAAGCGAACCCAAGGAACTTTCCTTGCCCGAGATGCAACAAAAGCCACCGCGGCAAGGACTGCGCAGGCAACCCCTGGAGGTGCTTCAACTGCGGGGAGGAAGGACACAAGGCCTTCCATTGCACTCAACCCCAAAGGCCACGTCCCACCACCACGGGTCACCAAGGGGGCTACGGCGCTCCCGGAAAAATATTCGTCATGAGCCAAACGCAAGCCGACCTCGGAAACGAAGAAGACCTCGAAGGGGAAGACCCAAACCCCGAAGACAAGGACCATACAGACCCCGCCGAAGAAAATCCCGAAAGCGAATTCTGCCTAGGATAAGACATCACCCCCTTGTAGCCGTTCCCTGTATCGCATCGACCACTTATTTAGTTTAATTACTTCGGGAGCATTATGCCTACTTAACTTAGCTACTTAGAAAGTGTTATGAATAAAGATTCATTTTTGTTCAAATTCCAATCCCGCTACGCGAGTAAAACACAAGCTACGTCATCCACCCAACCTTTCCCCACTAAAAGACGAAACAAGGAAAAGGACAAAAATCACCCCATCAAGGAATGCCTAATGCTACCATCATTGGGAATGGAACCTTAGACCTCTCATCTACAAGTTAAAGCCTTAACCACTAGCCCATGTGTGTTTCTTGAAACCATAAGGGAACACTCCCTTGATAAACCCCTCCAAAACCCCAAAACCCACAAAATCCCCAAATCATAAACCCTTCTCCTTCTTCCCCAAATCACCCAAACCCCTCTCCCCTCTCTCTCACACCCTCTCTACCTCACTCAGCCGTACCCCGCCGTGACAGCCCCAGCCACTCGACGACGCCACCGCCGGCCGACCATCCCCGCCGGTCCCTCACGCCGTAGCAGCGCCCAGCCGCCTTCGCCCGGAGATCGCCCGGCCACCGCCCGCTGCCTCGCGCCGCACCACCTCGAGGACGCCTCTCCTCCTCGCCAAGCCGTCGCCGAGCCACCACCGGAACGCCACGAACAGCCGCACGCTCGACCACGAGGAAAATCACGCCGGAGCTCCGCCGTCTCGCCGGAAAACTCACCGGAGGTCCACCGGAAGGCTGTCGGAAAATCACCGGAAAATCGCCGGAAAATCACCACCATCAAGCATGCCAAAGAAACCCCTCGGAATCCGCACCCCGGAGTGGAACAACGCCGATTACACCGTAATCGGAGGTAAAACACTTGAACCCGACCAATTTTCTCCGGAATTGGTTGATATGCTTAAACACCAAGGCCTTCTAGATGCCTACCTCGCTATCAAAGGGGACACATACCCCGAATTGGTGAAGGAATTCTATCAACACCTTGTGGCCACCAAACGGGGTGACAAGGTAGAAGTAGCCACCAAGGTTCGTGGCAAGGAAATTGTGCTTTCCGAAGGCCGGTTGGCCAAACTCTTGAAATTGACCACCTCGGGTGTGTCCAGCTATGACCGAAAGGGGTGGATTGACACCCAAACTACGGGGTACAAGGACTACCTCGGATACTTGCTCGGGAAAGAGGACGGGTTCACCTCGGCCACTCGACCAAACCGAAAATGGTTATCGGCGGAGCAAAAGATATTGGTTATGATCGTAACCGATAGCCTCTTGCCCACCAATAACAAGAGCAAAGACGTAGGGAGTTTGGAGTGCACCTTTGCGTATCTCCTAAAACATAAGATCAAGTTCAACCTGCCGGCCCTCATGCTAAAGCACATGGAATTCTGTAAAACGAACAACCGACTTAGCCTACACTACGGGATGATCCTAAGTTAGATCATGGAGAAAAAGGGGGTGGATCCAAGCCACACCGAGGTCAAAACCCCCAATGGCATGGTTTTCAATGCCCAAAACCTTCGCCGCAACGACATCTACTACACCGAGGGAGGACATTACCTCACCCTCGAAGAGATTTGCCAAAAACCCGAGGAAGAACGAAGAGAATTGGTTGACCGGTTGGACATCTCCAACAAGAAACTCAAGCGAGCCATGCAGGATTGCGGGGGTTCGGAGGGAAACGAGGAACAAGAGGAGGATGACAGGCCTAACCCGTCAGAGCAACCACGATCAGAAAGGGACCCGAGGGGTCAAAACGAGGGCTCAGTCAATGAGCGCATTCTCGCACAGCTCAATCGGCAAAACCAAATCATGGAAGAAGGGTTCTCATCCTTGATTCGCACCACACGCGCACTCGATCAGAGGGTGGCAGCAATCGAGGCCGCCTTGGGCACTCGTGGGGCATCCAGTTCCAGCGCAGGAAACCGAGGTACACACAGAACTTCTCTATCACAACGCCACCAAAAGTACAGCCTACCCCGAACCAAGACAAACGTAGGGCCACATTCCTACCCAGGAGGCCGAGCTACGAGATGTCTAGGGGTGAAAGGGTGGACTATGACACCGGGCTTCGGGGACGAAGCCCCTTATAAGGGGGGGAGAGTGTAACACCCCGTGTTACGGCCCCTAAGACCAAGTAATTAATTAATCTATGACCCATAAGAAAGAATAATTTATTATGATCAAGTTGGGAAAAAGGCCCACCATAGTCCGTGGACCCCCACCCCTAAAGCCCATTACCTAATCCTAGGAGGATTAAACCCCCATGGTATATAAATAGGGAACTTAGAAGGCATTTAGAATCCCCACCACAATAATCTCTCACCACCCAAAGAGCTCCAAGAATTCCCCTAGGAGAAATCAAGAAGTCAAGAAAGCTTAAAAGAAAGATCCTTCATAGCCAAGGAATTAATTAAGGCTAAGAGGTAACCCATGTCTCAACAAAACCTATTTTCATAACTATGATTTCCCCTTAGGGTTTCCCCCCCCCCCCCCCCCCATATTGTTGTAAATGGCGATTGATGATGATTATCATTGATGTCGATATAATGATTCCATGAGGAATCTTGATAATCTTGATATTGGGAGTTTCTTGATAATTATGATGTTCTTGATGATTAATTGGGGTTTTGATGATTATGTGTTGTTCTTGATAATTATGATGCTTTTGATGATTAATTGGTATCCTTGATGATTATGTGTTGTTCCTACCGAATCTTGCAATTAGAAGACGAATTGTATTCTTGTTGATATAAAAGTGATTAGAACCCTAGGTTTTATCGTATAATATTATTCTTGGATTATCGGGTGGGGAAATCGCATGTTTGGGTGTTGATTGTGCATGATAGGTTAGGTGCCGTTCGTTTCTCGTATTTGATCCGTTAATTGCCTACGTGTTGTCGTTAATTGCGTTGTAAAGTGTCTAAGCATGGTTTCGGGTTCCACAACGGTTCCCGGGGCGAAAAGTGATGAAAAGAGTCAGTGGGGGGTAGGTGGGGGTAGGGGACCCGCCACCTACCCGTGGCATTCTCGGGCAGTTCCGGCAGCGGGCAGCTGCCCGCCGGGCACCCGCTGCCCGGAACAGTGATGGCCGGCGGGCAGCCGGCGGGTGGACCCCCACCCACCGGCTACCCGCTGGAATCTTCCCTCCCTCGGGACCCCGGCTTCCCCGTTTGATGTTTCCCCGATCCCCGTGGTGTCCCAACGGACCCCGTTTGTCGTGCCTATGTCTAGTTTGGTATTTCGGGTACCGTTCGTAGGTTTGTGAGTCGATTATATTGCATGCTAGTTGAATTGGTATCCCGTTGACCTAAGTGGAAGAAGTATGAACCCCTTAGGACTATTCTTAGTTGGTGATGGTTCACGCATAGGTTTATTTATACGTTTATTCCCCTTCCCAACGTGTAATGTGGGTTGTATGTGCTTGCTATGTGTTATGTGTGCGTGTTGCCCCAATTCGGTTGCGATCGGATTGGTTATTCCTGAGCTGCGGTTCAGAAGCCGGCTACAGTCAGATGGGAATTCCTGGCTGTAGTCGGATGACGATATCCTGGGCTGCGGTCCAGAAGCTGGTTGTAGTCAGATGGGAATTCCTGGCTGCAATCAGATGACATTTTCCCGAGCTGCGGTTCGGAGGCTGGCTGTAGTCAGATGGGAATTCCTGGCTACAGTCAGATTACACATTCTTATGAGCTGCGGTTCATCGGTCGGTTGCGATCGACCCCTCCGTGTTGCGATACGGGGCAGGTGCTGCGGGGCCGTGTCAGAGCTATATGCGCTGACCCTCATGTATGGGCATGCGATTGGTCCTGTGGCGCCAACAAAGTGTGCTATGTGTTGTGATATGGATGAGTGGTGATCATGAGTGTCTTGGGGGATGTGACTATGGGATTTATGTTGGGGATTGTTCATGTTGGGTTATGATCATTGTTTATGCTCTGCCTTATCTGCCTTATCTGTTGTGAACTGCATATGCTCGTTATAACTGTTGCTTGTGTCTGGCCTTATCTGTCGAGTCATTCCCGGTTTTAAAGCTAGAGTTCGTAGGACATATTCTCATGCTCAAAATGGTTTTCGTATATCTATATATATATTGCTATATGTATTGTATTTCAACGTGTTGGAGTGGGTTACCAGCATCTCTCGCTGAACAGATATATTTGGCTTTCAGGCACTGATGGTTAGAGCACTGGAGCGCGCTAGAGCTGGAGCGTAGTAGTAGTATAGTTTCCCTTTCGGCCTGCGTGCCATGTTATGCATTTACATTTCGGAGGACAGTAGCTAGACTGCCTGTGCACTTGGGTTCTCTAGCCCAGGTGTGGCATAGCACCCCATACTCTTATGTTACGCTTTGGGATTTATTAAGATGTCACCTTTATTATATAAGTTTTAAATGTCTTAAAAATCTGGGGTGTTACAATGTCATTAATAGAAGCATGGCAAACAAATCTAGAGAATTTTAATGCATGCTTTTGAAATAAAAGTGAGTAAATAGTTACTCCCCTTCTTTTCTCTTGCTTATTATCCTTTTTTGTTAGCAAGCGAGGCTGCACTTTGATAGCTCTGGCTGGTTCTTTCCACTGTACCACTGATAGCGGTTCCTTTGTTTGGCTACAATCTAAGTTAGAGGACTGGAGTGGTGACTCCAATTCTAAACATGTAGGTTCCACTTTTCTCTCTTCGATTTCTACCTTCATTGAGGCTAGTTTGAGAGCTTGCATCAATGTCAATTGAATTTCTTCTACTTGTTCAGGATACAAACGAGGCAAGACATATGTAACTCCATTCATGTGAAACACACAAGTGTTCCTCATTCCATAAGAACTTATTTTTCTGTCAAATTGCCATGGTCTACCTAACAAGATATGAGCAGCCTGTATTCGAATATTATCACACAAGATTTCATCAGAGTAACTGTTAATAGATAAAGGAATAAGAGCCTGATTGGTTATTCTAGCTTCTCATGCATGAGTTAACCATTGAAAACGATAGGGAGTTGGGTGATCAAACAAAGGTAGCTGAAAAAATTTAACCATAGCTGCTCTAGCCACATTTGTGCAACTTCCAGAATCTATTACCACAGTACAAGCATTCCCTTTAATTGAACCTTTAGCAAAAAATATATTTTCTCTTTGAGACTCATCTTCTTTGAAAGGGTGAACATTCAAAACCTCCTTAACAACAACAGTATGACTAGACTCACTATCAGCATACTTAGAATCAGATTTTAAAGGTATAAATGGTTCCCCCTCAACATGTTCATTGGGGGTTTCAAAATGGTCACAAACCTCTTCCTCAGATTTATATTCAAGACAAGAAGTAAAATTTTCAGATTGTGTTGTTATCTTAACTACCCTCTTGATAGGGCAATCACGAGCTATGTGGCCTCCCCCATTACATCTATAACAAATCAATTCTCTATAATGTTGAGGCCTCACTGCCTCACTTACCTTTTCCTTACCTTTGTCTCGTGAATCATCTCTTGGAGGAGGATGTTCATCACGCCTTTGAGGGGTGGAACAAGTGTTGTTCCATCCTGATGCACCATTGTTGGACTTGTACCTTTTCATCTCTTTGATTTTTGCCTCAGATTCACGTGCAGCATACAAGGCATCATAAAGGGTGTCATATTTCTGAAAACTCATTCCACATCGAATTTCTAAGTTCAATCCATGTACGAAACGAGCAACAGTTTTTGTCTCTTCTTCATGTATGTCTCTCTGTTTAAGCAAAATATTTATAGTTTGGTGGTACTCATCAACTGACTTTGTTCCTTGCACCGTTCCCTGCAATTTTCTTTCAAGATCATACAAAAATGATTTAGCACGAAAGGTTAGGCGCATATCTTCCCTCACTTGAACCCAAGATTCATAGGGAATAAAATTAGCAACTCTGTCTCTATTTCTTTTTCGCCACCAATACAATGCATACCCCTTAAAAGATGTAGCAACTAGCCTAATTTTTGTAAGATTAGAATAGTGCTTTAAATAAAAAAGAGTTTCAACAGCATTCTCCCATTCTATATATTCGGTAGGTCCTTTCTCACCGGTGAAGTTAGGAATTTCAAGTTTAATGTTTCCTAACTCGGTATTACGCTGTTGGATTCTTTGACATCTAGGATCCACTCTTCCTACTGGTGGCAGGTGTCGCTCATCATTGTGTGGTGGTTGCACTTGCTGTGAGCGTTGCTCCAAATTATTCATTCGTTTGAGTAACCTGTCTATTTTTTGTTCTAATTTCTGCGGCAAGTTTGGAACTTGTTGAGCCATCTGTAAACGAAAAAAAATATCTAAAAACAAGAAGATGTGTGAGTAGTCACGTTAGTGAAACTAAAAATTTGGCTCGCTCCCTCACTATTCTCAGCTCGCAAGTAAGAGGTGGATTATATGGCTTTTGGGGGTGCACTACACACTCTTACAAACACACACTCCACTCGTGTATCGCTCAAGGTGGCAGATACTCTCACAAGCCTTTTTCCGAAAAGGAAAATTCTAGTCCGGTACTCCAGTTGATATGGATTCAACCTCAAAGTTCAAGAAAACGTACCTTGGAAGTCTTCACAAGCCTTTGAGAGTAAGGGTGTATCGCGAGGTAGGTAATAAAATTGAGAGCAAGAAGCAAAGAAAAAGGACAATACAAGCAAAGAAACTAAACAAGATTTGAAAGAAAAAGGAAACCAAAGAAGGAAGTATGACAGAAAGATATACAAGACCAATATCAAAAGATAGAGACAAATAGAATATAAAAGGGGTACACGTGAACCACAATCAATTAGGAATCTATCAAGAACTCCTTCCAACCTTATACTTTTCCCCTTCCTTGTCCCTCCAAAATTCTCCTACCAGCCAAATTCTTTACCCAACCTTATTCTTCTTCTTTATTGCTTTCTCCTTTTTTTTTTTTTTTTCAACTTTCTTGATTTTTTGATTTTTTTTTTTGATAAGTAACCTCCAAAAACTAATGTAAATATCAACAAAAATTTCGGACCAAGAGGATCCACACAACCCCTTCAAAACAGAACCAAGAATTTCAAGAATCACGAAGAAAAACAGAAACGATGCCCTTAATTCGAAGATCAATATCTCAATGACCGTAAGGAATTAGAAAGTGTATAATATATCAATAGAACGCCCCAGAAGAGATCTAAAACATATCAAAATTTCAGAAAAAAATAACCAGTGGATCTCGAGATATAGGTCATTCATTGAAACTGGTCACAGAATGCGGAAATCTGGACAGGGTGTGATTGCGACGTGATTGCGCGTAAATGCGCTTTGGATATAGGTAAGGGTGATATGGGGTTGTTTTTTAGACAGAATTTTGGGTAAGATGGTGCTTAGGAGGTGTGAGGTCTCGTTGATATTGGATAGGAAAAAGGGAAAACTCTTTCGAGATTGTTTTTCAAGAAACTGGAGAACATGTATCAAGATTCAAGAACACAATCAAGAATACAAAGGAAATTTTTTTTGGGGATTTTTTAATGAATAAGACATGAAAAAAAAAGTAGTATGTAAGATAAGAATGAGATAAACCTGGCTCTGAATACCAAATTGATATGAACCTAGTCCAAGATTCAAATAATATGGAATATTGTCCCAAGATTACTCTCAATGTAAAGATAGAGATGGATCAAAATACCTTAAACCTCACGAGAAACCCTTTGTCTCGAATCCTCAAAGACTTGGAAGAATCCCATTGTAGCTTCAAGTACCTCGATGATGCAATCTTCAATCAACTAGAGTCGGATCTAGTTTCATTCGATTCAAGAACGAGTCCACGAACCTAAATCTAAGGTTGAAGAAAGTAAGATTGATTCGAGTCCACGAATCAATTTGCTAGTCGAGTCCACGACTAGCCACTAATTGAGTCCACAATTAGCCATAAGGTTTCTTACACAAGTGTAAAGAAAAACTTAAGAATTTTATTGAATTAAAGCCTCTTTCAAACTGATATGGATGTGCCCTATTTATAGGTATAGGGCAGCATTGTAATCTAAATACAATGGGAAAAAGAGTCCTAAACCTAATCTAGAAAACAAGTAAATAGATTTTTATTTAGAAAATGATTTAAGGAATCCTTTCTAAATACAACTAGTGTTTTCTCTTTTATGCCAAACAATTTAAATTAATGATGACAAAAAATAATAGGGCTGATTTGGGCCTAATTTAATCACCAAAATCAGCACTTAAACAATTATAAAAAGCCTTGAGTTCTTCGCCATCATTTGCAATTGGGCTTGAATTGGATTTCCACCATTTTTGAACATAACCAATAAAGAGTTGTCTTAATTGTTTGGACTTAGACCTTGTGATTGGCCCAACTTGTACTCTTAATGGATCTTCATATGTTGGGCCGCATCAATTATTAACGGAACTAATTAAATAATTAATCCGGGATTGGAGGCTGTAACACGGGGTGTTACACTTTCACCTTACCTCTTTTGGGACGAACAATTAGTATCAGAGCCTGTAGCCTATTTGGGTCAGCTTATACCAACCTTTGGTATTAAAACACGTTGCCTAATTGGGTCAACTGTTTTTTACTACTAGGCTTATCCATTCTACAAAGTGTGTGATTGGATTAATCTTTCATATCTCTCGTGATGATGATGAAGAAAGATTTAGCTCAAAATCTATTATTCTCACTTGATAAATTTGATGATTGGAAAGTTTGTATGCAGGTACACTTATCTGGTTTACACGATGAAATGTGGGAAGTTATTTCCACTGGCCCTATCGAAATATTAAAAGTCAATACGGCGTTTGTTATATCCCCGGATGCTCCACGGTATGTAGAAAAGTCAAAACCGGAATGGACATCGGACGATAGTGTAACACCCCCCAAACAAGACCTATATAAAAGCCTTAACACATGCAGATTAAACAACAAAACTAGCACAGCGGAAGATAAAACGAAAACTGGATAAAAGAAATCCGAACGGGGTGTCACGCCACGTCTACCAAACACGATAAACGCTACGACAAACAATCTGCAAGTGTATACATCTATCCCAAAAACATCAGTCTACAACTTGATTGGCGCACAGGCCACAAAACAAGGATCAAGGGTGCTAAACTACCAGCCACTAGACATCGCGCTCGTCTAGACATCACCTGAAAGAACACAAAGATAAACATTGGGACGACGCCCGGTCAGCGATAATTGCTAGTAACCCACCAATACCGTTAAGTATCATACATAGATAGATATAAGTTATAAAACCATTTTCGAAACAGAATACATAAGTATATAAGTCAAAAGCCAAGATCAACAGTCAACACAAGACTCATCACTCACAAAGATAACACGGGAACACATCCCAAACCACAAGGGTTTACCTCAACAAAAAGGAATAAGACAAGACCGATGGCAACACATGCCCTTGTGACTACACACGTCACAAGAAAGAGAATTCACCACACTGGCTACACGAGCCCTCGTGACATCACCCATCACGAGTTGATATGCCTTCCTTATGCCCTGTTCCAACCTTATGGCTACCCCCGACCTTGTACCTTCATGCCAACCATTACCTCCAGGACCCCTGTACTTCTTAGTCCAACCTTTTCCCTCCTGGGACCGTCGTCCCCCACCAACAACCCACCAACAAGACCACCAATTTCATAGTACACGAGGGTACCGTACACTGCAACACATGCCCGGATAACACTAGTTATCTCCCAATCACGTGAACCTTACTTGAAGGCCACATCTCCATAATCACATCACGGCCACCACGAGGACCGCTGCAATACCTTGGTGACTAGCGTCCCATACCACTAATCGTGCAATCCAGGTAAAGCCACACACGCACCACCACTCACACGAGTTAATCAACGGATCACAACGAATGTATGAAACAAACTCAATCAAGGAACGGTTCACAACCCAACAACAACAACGATGAATAACACAAGTTATCATCAACTAATCGGAAGGTACAAACCACACACACGCTAGCATTAAGATAATAAACTAGCATGCTTAACAACGGAGAAACTCAAGATAGTTCCGAGGAACACACAAGACACCTCTTGGTCCAACAAAACACAATGTTGTACACGTAGCATGATTCAAGACACCAAAGTCCTACATGGATACCAACCATATAGTTCTAGACATACGAAACGTCAAGAAGACGCTCAAATAGTTCCACAAAAGAACAACGGAAAGTCAAAAGACCAAATACCGAGTCAAACGGATCACGGGGAACAAATCCCGAACAACTCCACCATGTACACGCGGGTGGACCCACGGGTAGTGCCCCACCCGTGGTTCCGCCCGCAGGAACATATTCCCACAGGGCCGTGTACCCGCGGGTAGGCCGGCGGGTGGGGCGAACGCGGGAACACTCCTGTTCCACAACAAATCCCTTCGGGGATTTTCTTCTCCAAACACAAATTCAAGTCCAAAACATGCCAAATCTCACCCAATACAACCAAATGACTTGAACCATGGAAAATGCCAAGCAATGGCACAAAGGAACCCTAAACACAAGCTCTAGATATGCAATATCACAAGACAAATGCATAAACCCTCACATTTCATAGCAAAACACAAGTAGAATCCAAGAAATCACATTTAGGTAAGCAAAATAGGTTTTGTAGAGCATGGGTTACCTCTTGTAGACCAAAAGACTTCACTTTACACCACAACAAGCTCCCCACAAGGCTTACTTTCCAAACCCACTTCAAGAACAAACCAAAAGATCATAAAGATCCTCCCTTTAAGAAAAAGACAACTAAGATGGAACCAAAAAGACAAGATAAACTTAGATCTTACCCTCCTAGATGCCCAAATAGGTGAAAGGTTGAATCTTGGAAGCAAAACTTGAAATCTTGACAAGGGTCTTAACTTGGCTTGGAGGACAAGCTACACTTCTTTTCTAGAGAGAAGGTAGGGCTAATTTCTAAGAATTGTAAGGAATGAAATGAAGAAGTCTTCTAGGTTAGGTTACAATACTAACTCTTGGTAAAAGGCAAGAATACCCTTACTAACCCTTAGAAAGTGTAAGGAACAAGGGAACTCCCCTCAAAGCTCAAGGTACAACACAACTTTAAGGTTGACTAGTCAAATACTAGTCATTGAGTATTAAAAATCAGGGTTTTAGGAATTAGCTCTTCAAATAAAATAGGATTAATTACTCAATTAATCCATGGATTGAATGTGGATTTTTGGGGTGTCACATCCTCTCCCCCTTCAAAGAAGCTTCGTCCCCGAAGCTTGGGTACGACGAATTAAAAGCAAACGGTGAAAGGAAACGACATTGTGACATGAAGTTCAATGATAACTCTTTTGGTCGAAGACTCCAAAAGAACTCACAAGGATTCCAAAGCAAAGAAGTTTTTCCAAAACAAGAAAGAAGGCATTTCAAATTCAAGGATTGGCAAGAGATTAACAAACGAATAGATTGGGCATCAAGAACTCTAGCCTCAACACAACCACCGACTTCTAGACAACAACCCAGAACTAGACTACTAACTCCAAACACCAACTATCAAGCTAGCTAAACCACAAGGCAACAAGCAAAAACAAACAAGCAAACAAAGCAACCAACAACCTATCACCAAGCTCACAACGGCTAAAAAGGAAACAACAATGAAAAAGGCGAACGGGATTACCGCAACACAAGCTAGAACTCCTCACTCTCCGACTCCTCGGACTCTTCCTCGCCTTCTTCTCTACGACTCGAGCTGGCTTCGATCTGATCTAGCCGATGGTGCATAGCGACGAACTGCGTCTTCACGAAGGCAAAGCAACAAAATCGACTACCCAAACTACAAGCTAACAACCACGGGAAAAACAAGAGAGAACGGCTCAACGCACAACTGAGCAAACAACAAAACACAACCAACAGGTGAAAACGACAGAACGGCCAAAACAAACGAGGGAAAGAAAACGAGCTAACCCAACAAAACGGTTGGCTTGCGAAACGGGTGACAAAACTTAAGAGATGGGTGGCAAACGAGGTTTTAAGCCACAAAAGGTGTTCGCCACTAACCAAAGTTATAGGAAACAAGGGTTTAAAGTAAGGTAGTGAGATAGATAGGTTTGGTCACAACGAAGTTCAACACCAAACCATCGGTTAACAAAACGAGAGACAAGACTTAGAGATTGGTTGAGGGTTCACAAAGGTAAGACAAGAAAGAAGATAGGGTGATAGATAAAAGATTTACCGGAAAGGAAAGCTAACTTCACACCGAGCCCAACTCCTGCTCCAAACTAGCCAACAAACTACTCAAAACGAGACAGCCCAGCTAAGGAACAAGCCACAAACAGAAACTGACACCACAAGAACTCTAAACTAGATCACTCGGGATCACGGAATCAGGGTTGCATCTTCAACTGATCTCTGCTGACTTCTTCAACCCAAGGAAACAAGGTACCCCCACTGCTTAACTTGAGCTCGGCATCTGCTTGAACTTGATGAAGGCTACTGACTTAACATTTGCATTAGCATACCACTTCCAACTCTCAACAAAGCAACGCTTGAAACTTCAAAACTCCGGTCCGGATGAAAGGTTTAAAACAGGAACGGTAACAAGGGAGAAAGGTAACTCGAGGGAAAGAAGGCTCACAAGAAGAGATGCGGTTTAACGAAAAGGATTAAAGTGAAAGGTTTTAAGATTTAGAAACTCAAGGACCACGTTACTTAGGAGTAGGATCAAAGTCATCAAAGTTGCAACTTAGGAAATAAGGTTGCCACCTTGCACAGAATCATTAGAAGCGGGAAATACAAGAACGCGGTTCGATTCAAAGAGACGATCAAGGTAAGAGTTTAGGTTCAACAATTCGAGGACCATGTTGATTAAGAAGAAGAGGATTGTAAACGAGGTTACAACTCAAGGAGTAAGGAATCAAAACGGGGTTTAAAAGAGTTGAAAAGAATTTCCCCACAGAGGGTATCCGATTTGAGCTCAAGGATAGCAATAATTAGGAAGAGGATCAAGATTTTCAAAGTCACAACTTAGAAAAGATGAGGTCGTAACCTTGAATAGAGTCAAATCGAGAAGGGAACAAGAACGAGGTTTGAAAGAATTGAAAGGATTTCCTAATGAAGGGTACTGGATTTAGGCTCAAGAATAACGTAAATTAAGAAGGAAATCAAGATTTTCAAGATTACAACTTAGGAAAATGAGGTTGTCATCTTGTATAGAATCAAATTAAGAAGGAAATGAGAACGACGCTCGAAGAGATAAGAAAGATTTCTCGGAAAGAGACAATTGGTTTGACAAGAAGATGATTGAAAGACGACTTAAAAAGGGTTAAGGATTCTTGACTCCAAGCAACTTCTACTTCGACTCGGACGCGGTTTAACTCTTAGACCTTGCCGGATTCCTTCATATGCTGATGTCACCGCCGTCATGCACAAGATGGTTAAGAAAGAGGACAAAGACAAGGTTCGGAAGAAAAGGATCACTTGGCAAAAAGGGTGATAGGGTTTGTCTAAAGGAAAGAATAGATTTACGAAGGTCAAGGCAACACTCAAACAAGCTAACGCCAGAAGCTAACTCGCAGGAAAGGCACAGAGACGAAGGAAGGTGCAACAAAAAGGGTACAAAACATACTTCCACGGTTCCCACTTGCATCTGTCTCACAACTGTTGATCTTGCCTTGCCGAGGTTGTTGTTGAGGAGGGTGTTGCTTAGCGCCTGGGTGATCTGCATCAGCTGATGGAGACTTTGAGCTAACTATTCACTGGTGACTGCTTCTGAAGACCTTGCACGACGTCACGATGGTGCCATCCTCGACTTCTACGGCAATAGCACGATAACGGGAGGAAACTCAAGACCCGCACCTGTACCTGGTGCCTTAACTAAAGGGAACCAAAGCTAAAAAGGAAACAAGCACACAAAACACAACAGAAAACGATAAAAGAACTCACAACCTCACCGCGCGTCCTAGAGTCCTAAGCCTAACATTTAGCTTCTTAAGGTCGCTTAGAGGTCTCAAAACACACTTAACCACTTAAAAAGTCTAGACTCAACTCTTCCTAGGTTCAAACCTAAGCTCTGATACCAACTGTAACACCCCCCAAACAAGACCTATATAAAAGCCTTAACACATGCAGATTAAACAACAAAACTATCACAGCGGAAGATAAAACGAAAACTGGATAAAAGAAATCCGAACGGGGTGTCACGCCACGTCTACCAAACACGGTAAACGCTACGGCAAACAATCTCCAAGTGTATACATCTATCCTAAAAACATCAGTCTACAACTTGATTGGCGCACATGCCACAAAACAAGGATCAAGGGTGCTAAACTACCGAAAGCAAAAGGTTAAAGCGCGACAAAAGAAAAGCTCTCGTTAGCAACGAATCAAACGAAAATGATGATTCGGAGGACTCATCATCAAGCGATGAAAGTTCGTGTTCGGATGATGATACGGTGCTTGTATGCAAGTCAATTGAGTTGAGTACAAGTGAAGATTGTTTTATGGCTCTTGGAGCAGAGGAAGAAGAGGTAACATCTAATTCTTTTAATTCCGTTAATTCTTCTTTTTCTCGTGAATCGATTGACAGTCTAATGTGAGAATGTCAAGAGATTATGCTCGCTCATCCTCAACTCAAGGAGCGCAATAATATTCAAATTCTTGAAAAAGAAGAAATGAATAAAAAATTGCAAGATGCTTTACTTGAAGTGAGTAAGTTGAAGAGTGAAAATATTCATCTTGAAGAAGAGTGTAAAGCAACAGAGGTTAGAGAACATAACCTTCGGGCAACCATTGCAACGTTCACTAACTCGTCCAAAATAATGGATAAGATGGTGAGCATGCAAAAGCCATCAGGAGATAGAACCGAAATCGGTTATGACGCCACATGTTCTCAAACCCCTCAAAATCTGACTAATTCTACTGCTACTTTAAATAATAAAGTTCAAGTGGTAAAATTTGTTAAAAGTGAGAATAGCACGATGAGACAAGGACGTGGCTATCAAACAAAAGCAAAGTTGAATGTTGAAAGGCCGAAACAAATCTACACTACGGCAAAGCAACAAAAATTCTTCAAGCAAAGATATGCCAAAGAGTCAAGTGCAAAAAGATTTCATAGAAAATAGGGAAGCTTTTCTAGAAATAAAGTTGGGAGATTTTATCCCACTCAAAAGGATTGGTTGTGTAATAGATGTAATGCTTTTTATAGACCAAAGCAACAATCCTCTTCCCAGGTGCCAAAATATAAAAATGTTTTTCAAAATTCGACGCCAAAAATGTTTTCTAAAGTGAATTATGATTATCGTGTTTCAAATGGTTACAAACCGCCTCATCTTAATTCAATAGGATCTAAGTGGGTTTGGTTACCTAAAATCACTAACAGTAAAGAACCCAAGAAAGTATGGGTACCTAAAGTTAATTAATCTTTTTTGCAGGATGTTTGGTACATCAATAGTGGTTGCTCATGCCACATGACTAGAAATAAATCATATCTAGTGAATTTCAAAGAAATCAATGGACCAAAAGTTATATTCGGTGGAAATCAAAATTATGGAATTACAAAAGGAGTTGGCACGATCAAGAAAAATGGATTAAAGATTAAAGATGTGTCTTTCGTTGAAGGCTTATAATTTAATTTGTTGAGCACTAGTCAATTTTGTGATAAAGGCTATCTTTTAGAATTTTCTAAAGATAATTGCCAAATCAAAAATGAGCTCACAAATGATGTGGTACTCTCTGGAAAAAGGTGAAAGAACATGTATGTTGTTGATTGGAGTACAAGCAATGATTCAGTGTGCTTAATGGAGAGAAATTCGAATGAAGCTAATTGGGAATGGCACAGAAAGCTCAACCACTTAAACGTCAAGACTATCAATCAACTTGCAAAGAAGAATCTAGTTGAAGGCTTGCCAGATATTATCTTCAAGAAGGACCAAGTGTGTGATGCATGCCAACGCGGAAAGCAAATAAAATCATCATTCAAATCAAAGACACACGAGTCAACGTCAAGACCGCTAAGCTTACTACATATGGACTTATTTGGACCGGTTGATCCAATAACTGTAAGTGGTAAGAAATATTCTCTCGTTGTTGTTGATGATTTTTCCAGGTACACTTGGACCGTGTTTCTCAATAAGAAAAATGAAGTTGAGCAAGTTCTACCGAAGCTGTTGAAGCAACTACAAAAATCACAGATCAATAATGGCGCTTGGGCGAAGAATTCGAACAAAATGGTAACAAGTGTCATATTGATTTTTGTGATACTAATGATACGTGTGAAGATGATGTTTTGCAGGGAATGGATGAGTTGGAAATTAATTCTCTAGAAAATCCCATCTCCCATCCAGAAGAAGTTGGAAATTCTTTTAATAATAATTTTGGAGGTGAAGCTGCACGTGAAAATGGAGATGCAGTACGGGTTGAAGTTGGTGATCCAATTAGTGATCAAGTTACTGGTGAAGTTGGTAATCAATTTCAAGAAGAATTAATTGAGGAAATTCGAACCAACACTAACAGTACACAGCAAATGGATCCACCCAGTACCATGCACCCATTTGAACGAGATTTGAGATGGCTCAAAAATCACCCTCCAGAATTAATTATTGGGAATATCTATGAAGGCGTGAAAACAAGATCATCTACCAAGGAAGCATTGTTCACGTGTTATCTATCTCAAATTGAACCAAAAGAAGTTGACGAAGCTCTAAATGATCCGAATTGGATAAATGCTATGCAAGAAGAGCTCGATCAATTCAAAAGAAATGATGTTTGGGAACTTGTTCCACGACCGGCGAATCACAATGTTGTAGGAACCAAATGCGTCTTCCGGAACAAAGATTGTTAGGAATAAAGCAAGGCTCGATGCAAAAGGATACTCTCAAGAAGAAGGAATAGATTTTGATGAAACTTTTGCACCGGTAGCCCGACTTGAAGCAATCAGAATTTTCCTAGCCTACGCCGCACACAAAGATTTCTCCGTTTATCAAATGGACGTGAAAAGCGCTGATATGAACCTAGTCCAAGGTTCAAATAAAATGGAATATTGTCCCAAGAATGCTCTCAAAAGTAAAGATAGGGATGGATCAAAATACCTTAGACCTCACGAGAAACCCTTTGTCTC
Source organism: Ipomoea nil (assembly GCF_001879475.1). NCBI lineage: Eukaryota > Viridiplantae > Streptophyta > Magnoliopsida > Solanales > Convolvulaceae > Ipomoea > Ipomoea nil. The sequence goes on from NW_017617143.1 coordinate 301,168, forward strand.
GAATCCTCAAAGACTTAGAAGAATCCCATGTAGCTTCAAGTACCTCGATGTTGCAATCTTCAATCAACTAGAGTCGGATCTAGTTTCCTTCGATTCAAGAACGAGTCCACGAACCTAAATCTAAGGTTGAAGAAAGTAAGATTGATTCGAGTCCACGAATCAATTTGCTAGTCGAGTCCACGACTAGCCACTAATTGAGTCCACAATTAGCCATAAGGTTTCTTACACAAGTGTAAAGAAAAACTTAAGAATTTTATTGAATTAAAGCCTGTTTAAAACTGATATGGATGTGCCCTATTTATAGGTATAGGGCAGCATTGTAATCTAAATACAATGGGAAAAAGAGTCCTAAACCTAATCTAGAAAACAAGTAAATAGAGTTTTATTTAGAAAAGGATTTAAGGAATCCTTTCTAAATACAACTAGTGTTTTCTCTTTTATGCCAAACAATTTAAATTAATGATGACAAAAAATAATAGGGCTGATTTGGGCCTAATTTACTCACCAAAATCAGCACTTAAACAATTATAAAAAAGCCTTGAGTTATTCTTCATATTTTGCAAATGGGCTTGACTTGGATTTCCACCATCTTTGAACATCACCAATGAAGATTTGCCTTAATTGTTTGGACTTGGGCCTTGTGATTGGCCCAATTAGTACTCTTAATAGATCTTCATATGTTGGGCCGCATCAAGCGCATTCTTGAATGGTCTACTCGAAGAAGAAGTTTATGTCGAACAACCCCCGGGATTTGAGGTAAAAGGCAAAGGTGATAAAGTCTACAAACTTAAAAAGGCATTGTATGGGTTGAAACAAGCACCTCGAGCTTGGTATGATACTTTGTCAATGCTCTTGATAAGCTGTGGATTCACCAAAGGCCTTGTTGACAAAACTCTATTTAGAATTCAAGATGGTGATGATATTTTATTAGTGCAAATATATGTTGATGATATTATTTTTGGAAGCACTAACAATTCTTTGTGTGAAAAATTTTCAAAGCTTATGCAGAATAAATTCGAAATGAGTATGATGGGTGAATTAAATTACTTCTTGGGCTTTGATATGAACCTAGTCCAAGGTTCAAATAAATATGGAATATTGTCCCAAGAATGCTCTCAAAATAAAGATAGAGATGGATCAAAATACCTTAAACCTCACGAGAAACCCTTTGTCTCGAATCCTCAAAGACTTGGAAGAATCCCATGTAGCTTCAAGTACCTCAATGTTGCAATCTTCAATCAACTAGAGTCGGATCTAGTTTCCTTCGATTCAAGAACGAGTCCACGAACCTAAATCTAAGGTTGAAGAAAGTAAGATTGATTCGAGTCCACAAATCAATTTGCTAGTCGAGTCCACGACTAGCCACTAATTGAGTCCACAATTAGCCATAAGGTTTCTTACACAAGTGTAAAGAAAAACTTAAGAATTTTATTGAATTAAAGCCTCCTCAAAACTGATATGGATGTGCCCTATTTATAGGTATAGGGCAGCATTGTAATCTAAATACAATGGGAAAAAGAGTCATAAACCTAATCTAGAAAACAAGTAAATAGGGTTTTATTTAGAAAAGGATTTAAGGAATCCTTTCTAAATACAACTAGTGTTTTCTCTTTAATTCTAAACAATTTAAAATAATGATGACCACAAATAATAAAGCTGATTTGGGCCTCAGATCTTGTGATTGGCCCAATTTGTAATCTTAATGGATCTTCATTATGTTGGGCCGCATCATCCTCCCCTTCTTGAAAAATTATTCGACCTCGAATCTTATAAACATTGTCTTCGATCCGTGACATCACTTGAAACGGGCCACTATAATACTTTCCTCTATCGAATGAAATTATTATTGGAATTCCTTGATTTTTCCACCAATGATGCTTTAAGGATGTACTTTTTGGCCTTGTGATGAGCCCACTATAGACCCTTAATGGATTCCATGTGTGCTGGTTCCTATTATTCTCCCATTCTTGAAAAGGATTCGTCCTCGAATCCAAATCTTCAATGAAAGACAAAGTAGCAAGCTCACTTTCTGTTTTATCACGCTCATGGAACTTTTTCTTGGGGTGCTTGACACGAGTCGCTCCAATCATCATCCTACAATCAACAAGGCAATTAAGTCTAATGACGCATCATGGAATTTAAACATTCTGGATAGTAATAGATCAGCAAAACGAGACATATTAAATTTAGCCATCTTGTTTGAATTTTCAACAAGCACAACATCTTTCATTCTAGAGCTTAAGACTAAACCAAACACAAAATCCATGGAAATATCAAGTAATGTTTTAGATGTATTGTGGTGGTAAGTAGCACAATTATGAACATAAGATTCTACATCTTTTTTCTTCTTTGGCCAATGAAAATATCCATGCAAAACATCATCACTCTTTGGAAAACCAAAGTGTCCTTTATGTGAATCAACAATTAAACCAATGCCCAAAACAAAGCAAAAAGTGCCAATCCCATTGACTTTGAACCAAAACCCCTTGAGCAAGTAGTGTTTCACATAAGAAGTTTTCAAATGTGCCTTATAACTTTCCAGTGATTCCTTATCTCTATCAAACAAAGTTTTAGTAAAATCAAAATTAAGGAATCTTGGATGTATGGAGGCAAACAAATTTCTAACACATCTAGCAAGAACGTCATTAATAGAAATATGGCAAAGAAATCTAGAGAATAATAATGCATGCTTTTGGAATAAAAGTGAGTATAAAGTGACTCCCCTTCCTTTCTCTTGCATACTATCCTTTTTAGTTACCAAGAGATGTTGCACTTTGACACCTTGGGCTGGTCCTTTCCACTGTATCACTGATTGTGGTCCCTTTGTTTGGCTACAAACTGAGTTAGAGGATTGGAGTGGTGATTGCAATTCCAAACATGGAGGTTCCACTTTTCTCTCTATGATTTCTTTCTTCTTTGAGGCTGGTTTGAGAGCTTGCATCAATGTCAATTGAATTTCTTCTACTTGTTTAGGATACAAACGAGACAAGAAATATGTAACTCCATTCATGTGAAACACATAAGTGTTCCTCATTCCATCAGAACTTATTTTTCTGTCAAATTGCAATGGTCTACCTAACAAGATATGAGCAGCCTGCATTGGGATATTATCACACAAGATTTCATCAGAGTAACTGTTAATAGATAAAGGAATAAGATCCTGTTTGGTTACTCTAGCTTCTCCTACATCAATTAACCATTGCAAACAATAAGGATTTGGATGATTAAGCAAAGGTAACTGGGAAAATTTAACCATAGCTGCACTAGCCACATTTGTGCAACTTCTAGAATCTATTACCATAGCACAAGCATTCTCTTAAATTGACCCTTTAGCACAAAATATATTTTCTCTTTGAGACTCATATTCTTTTAAAGGGTGAACATTCAAAACCTTCTTAACAACAACAGTATGACAAGACTCACTATCAACATATTGAGAATCAGAATCTAAAGGTATGAATGGTTCTCTCTCAACATGTTCATTGGGGGTTTCAAAATGGTCATAAACCTCATCCTCAGATTTATATTCAAGACAAGAAGTAAAATTTTCAGATTGTGTTGTTATCTTAACTACCCTCTTGTTAGGGCAATCACAAGCTATGTGGCCTCTCCCATTACATCTATAACAAATCAATTCTCTATCACGTTGAGGCTTCACTGCCTCACTTACCTTTTCTTTACCTTTGTCTCGTGAATCATCTCTTGGAAGAGGACGTTCATCACGCCTTTGAGAGGTGGAACAAGTGTTGTTCCATTTTGATGCACCATTGTTGGCCTTGTACATTTTCATCTCTTTGATTTTTGCCTCAAATTCACGTGCAGCATACAAGGCATCATAAAGGGTGTCATATCTCTGAATACTCATTCCACATCGAATTTCTAAGTTCAATCCATGTACGAAACGAGCAATAGTTTTTGCCTCTTCTTCATGTATGTTGCCCTGTTCAACCAAAATATTTATAGTTTGGTGGTACTCATCAACTGACATTGTTCCTTGCACGGTTCCCTGCAATTTTCTTTCAAGATCATAGAAACAAGATTTAGGACGAAAGGTTAGACGCATATCTTCCCTCACTTGAACCCAAGATTCATAGGGAATAAAATTAGCAACTCTCTCTCTATTTTTTTTTCGCCACCAAGATAATGCATACCCCTTAAAAGATGTAGAAACTAGCCTAATTTTTGTAAGATCAGAATATTGCTTTAAATAAAAAAGAGTTTCAACAGCATTCTCCCATTCTATGTATTCGGTAGGTCCTTTCTCACCGATGAAGTTAGGAATTTCATGTTTAATGTTTCCTAACTCCGTATTACGCTGTTGGGTTCTTTGACATCTAGGATCCACTCTTCCTACTGGTGGCAGGTGTCGCTCATCATTGTGTGGTAGTTGCACTTGCTGTGAGCGTTGCTCCAAATTATTCATTCGTTTGAATAACCTGTCTATTTTTTGTTCTAATTTCTGCGGCAAGTTTGGAACTTGTTGAGCCATCTGTAAACGAAAAAAAATATCTAAAAACAAGAAGATGTGTGAGTAGTCACGTTAGTGAAACCAAAAAGTTGGCTCGCTCCCTCACTATTCTCAGCTCGCAAGTAAGAGGTGGATTATATGGCTTTTGGGTGTGCACTACACACTCTTACAAACACACACTCCACTCATGTATCGCTCAAGGTGGCAGATACTCTCACAAGCCTTTTTCCAAAAAGGAAAATTCTAGTCCGGTACTCCAGTTGATATGGATTCAACCTCAAAGTTCAAGAAAATGTACCTTGGAAGACTTCACAAGCCTTTGAGAGTAAGGGTGTATCGCGAGGTAGGTAATAAAATTGAGAGCAAGAAGCAAAGAAAAAGGACAATACAAGCAAAGAAACTAAACAAGATTTGAAAGAAAAAGGAAACCAAGGAAGGAAGTATGGCAGAAAGATATGCAAGACCAATATTAAAAGATAGAGACAAATAGAATATAAAAGGGGATCACGTGTACCACAACCAATTAGGAATCTATCAAGAACTCCTTCCAACCTTATACTTTTCCCCTTCCTTGTCCCTCCAAAATTCTCCTACCAGCCAAATTCTTTCCCCAACCTTATTCTTCTTCTTTATTGCTTTCTCTTTTTTTGTTCTTTTTTTTTTTCAACTTTCTTAAATTTTTTTTAATGATTTTTTATAAGTAACCTCCAAATAACTACTGTAAATATCAACAAAAATTTCGGACCAAGAGGATCCACACAACCCCTTCAAAACAGAATCAAGAATTTCAAGAATCGCCTAGAAAAACAGAAACAATGCCCTGACTTTGAAGATCAATATCTCACTAACCAGAAGGAATTAGACAGTGTATAATATATCAAAAGAACGCCCCAGAAGAGATCTACAACATATCCAAATTTCAGATAAAACTAACCAGTGGATCTCGAGATATAGGTAATTCTTTGAAACTGGTCACAGCTCGCGGAAATCTGGTCAGGGTGTGATTGAGACGTAATTGCGCGTAAATGCGCTTTGGATATAGGTAAGGGTGAGATGGGGTTGTTTTCTTGACAGAATATGTGGTAATATGGTGCTTAGGAGGTGTGAGATCTCGTTGATATTGGACGTGAAAAAGGGAAAACACTTTCGGGATTGTTTTTCAAGAAACTGGAGAACATGTATCAAGATTCAAGAACACAATCAAGAATGCGAAAGAAAATTTTTTTGGGGTTTTTTTTAATGAAAAAGACACGAAAAAAGTAGTATGTAAGATAAGAACGAGATAAACCTAGGGAACCAAAGAAACCAAATTTCCAATGATAATGAGACAAACCTAGGCTCTGATACCAAATTGATATGAACCTAGTCCAAGGTTCAAATAAATATGGAATATTATCCCAAGAATGCTCTCAAAATAAAGATAGAGATGGATCAAAATACCTTAGACCCCACGAGAAACCCTTTGTCTCGAATCCTCAAAGACTTGGAAGAATCCCATGTAGCTTCAAGTACCTCAATGTTGCAATCTTCAATCAACTAGAGTCGGATCTAGTTTCCTTCGATTCAAGAACGAGTCCACGAACCTAAATCTAAGGTTGAAGAAAGTAAGATTGATGCTAGTCGAGTCCACGACTAGCCACTAATTGAGTCCACAATTAGCCATAAGGTTTCTTACACAAGTGTAAAGAAAAACTTAAGAATTTTATTGAATTGCCTCCTCAAAACTGATATGGATGTGCCCTATTTATAGGTATAGGGCAACATTGTAATCTAAATACAATGGGAAAAAGAGTCCATTAAAGGGGATACATACCCCGAATTGGTGAAAGAGTTCTATCATCACTTGGTGGCCGTCAAGCGAGGTGATAAACTGGAAATCATCGCTAAGGTCCGAGGCAAGGAAATCATACTTTCCGAAGGCCGCTTGGCCAAGCTCTTAAGACTGACCACCACGAGTGTGTCGGACTACGACCGGAAGGGGTGGATTGGTGCCCAAAACACGGGGTACAAGGACTACCTCGGGTACCTACTCGGAAAGGAATAAGGATTTACCTCGGCCACCCGGCCAAACCGGAAGTGGCTAACCGCTGAACAAAAGATATTAGTCATGATTGTGACTGATAGCTTGTTGCCCACAAACAACAAAAGCAAGGACGTGGGAAGTTTAGATTGCACTTTTGCCAACTTCCTAAAGCACAAGATCAAGTTTAACTTACCGGCCCTTATGTTGAAACATATGGAGTTTTGCAAGACTAGTAACCGGCTTAGTCTACCTTACGGGATGATCCTAAGTTGGATCATGGAGAAAAAGGGAATGGACTTGAGCCACACAGAAATCGAACCCGTAAGCGGCATGGTTTTCAATGCCCAGAACCTCCGTCGCAATGACTTCTACTACACCGAAGGGGGACAATACATCACCCTCGAGAAGATTTGCCTTAAACCCGAAGAGGAACGAAGGGAGTTGGTTGATCAACTGGATATCTCCAATAAAACTTTTAAACGGGCAATGCAAGAATGTGGGGAAACGGAAGGAAATGAGGAACAAGAGGAAGATAGTGAGCCTAACCCACCGGCGCCCACACAATCAAGGGGAAACCCAAGGAGCCAAAACGAAGAATCCACCAACGAGCGCAACCTCGCATAGCTCACCCGACAGAACCAAATTATGGACGAAGGGTTCTCGTCCCTAATCCATGCAACGCGCGCTTTAGATCAGAGGGTGGCAGCAATCGAGGCCATACTGGGCACTCGCGGGGCATCCAGCTCAAGAGCAAGAAACCAAGGTAGACCCGAACTTTCCAAACACCACTTCACCAGAAATCCAATCTACCCCAACAAAGACAACGCGCGGGGCCACATTTCCTAATCGGGAGGCCAAAATACGCGACGTCCAGGGGTGAAAGAATGGATCCACGCACCGGCTTCGGGGACGAAGCCTCTTGTAAGGGGGGAGAGTGTAACACCCCGTGTTACAACCCCTAAACCAAATTTATTAATTAATTACTCAGCCTAAAAAGGGAGTTAAAATCCATTAATTAGCTAAAAGGGGGTCCACCGTAGTCCATGGGCCCTTATCCCTAAAGCCAATCCCTTAGTCCTATAGGAAATAGAATTAACAAATCCATACCACTTAGACCCTAATTAGGACTCTTAGATATATAAATAGGGACATAGGAGGCACCTAGAACTCACACCACAATAACTTTCACCACACAAGAATTCCCATAGGATAAATCAAGGACGAATCATTTTCAAGAAGGGGAGGATAATGCAACCCAAACTACTGAAGATCCATTCAGAGTGCCAGTTGGGCCAATCACAAGGTCTAAGTCCAAACAATTAAGACAACTCTTTATTGGTTATGTTCAAAAATGGTGGAAATCCAATTCAAGCCCAATTGCAAATGATGGCGAAGAACTCTATGCTTTTTATAATTGTTTAAGTGCTGATTTTGGTGATTAAATTAGGCCCAAATCAGCCCTATTATTTTTGGTCATCATTAATTTAAATTGTTTGGCATAAAAGAGAAAACACTAGTTGTATTTAGAAAGGATTCCTTAAATCCTTTTCTAAATAAAACTCTATTTACTTGTTTTCTAGATTAGGTTTAGGACTCTTTTTCCCATTGTATTTAGATTACAATGCAGCCCTATACCTATAAATAGGGCACAATCCATATCAGTTTTGGGCAGACTTTAATTCAATAAAATTCTTAAGTTTTTCTTTACACTTGTGTAAGAAACCTTATAGCTAATTGTGGACTCAATTAGTGGCTAGTCGTGGACTCGACTAGCAAATTGATTCGTGGACTCGAATCAATCTTACTTTCTTCAACCTTAGATTTAGGTTCGTGGACTCGTTCTTGAATCGAAGGAAACTAGATCCGACTCTAGTTGATTGAAGATTGCATCATCGAGGTACTTGAAGCTACAATGTGATTCTTCCAAGTCTTTGAGGATTCGAGACAAAGGGTTTCTCGTGAGGTTTAAGGTATTTCGATACATCTCTATCTTTACATTGAGAGCAATTCTTGGGACAATACTCATCTTATTTGAATCTTGGACTAGGTTCATATCAGCCTCCATCAGCTGGCGCAGATCACCCAGATGCTAAGCAACGCCCTCCTCATCGACCACCCTCTTCGGAATGGGAATCGTGACGTAGTACGCCGAGTCGCAAGTCTCCGTCCCCCGATCTTCGCCAGTGAAGAAGATTCCGCAGTGCTGGACGAGTGGATCCGGATGTTTGACAAGATCTTTGAAGTTGTGGTATGCCCGGAGAATCGCAAGGTGGAGTTGGCTACATTCTACCTTCGGCAAGAAGCGGACTCGTAGTGGATGCTTGAAAGGCTTACCTGCAGCCAAGATCCGGAGTTCAGTTGGGAGGACCTAAAGGTTAAGTTACGTGCGCGGTTCTATCCTGCTCGTGTCAAGAAAGCCTACCTTTGTTTAGCCGACCCCTACCAAGTTTAGCAAGTTCAAAAAGGAATCCGGGAGAACCGTAAGAAGAAGCTTGACGAAAGCGTTTCACCTGTGGTTAGGAGTTGGACGACTACTAGTGTAGGAGCAACAAGAAGCCTGCAAAGGCGCTCTGCTTGCAAGAAGTGTGGAAGTGACCACCCCGACGTTGACTGTCATGAGAAACCGATAGAGTGCTTTGCTTGTGGCAAGAAAGGTCGCCGGTCATTGGAGTGCAGGACTAAGAGGAAGACTTCAACGGACTCAACAACAACCTCGGCAAGGCAAGATCAACAGTTGTGAGACAGATGCAAGTGGGAACTGTTGAAGTAAGCTCTTGTATCCTCTAGTTGCACCTCCCTTCGTCTTCGTGCCTTTCCTGTGTGTTAGCTTCGAGCGTTAGCTTGTTTGAGTGTGGCCTTGACCCTCGTAAATCTTTTCCTTCCTTTAGACAAACCCAATCACCCTTTTTCCCAAGTGCTCCTTTTCTTTCGAACTTTGTTCTTGTGTTCTTCCCAAATCATCTTGTGCAAGACGGCGGTGGCATCTGCTTTTGAAGGAATCTGGCAAGGTCTAAGAGTTAAACCGCGTCCGATTCGAAGTAGAGAGCCTTCAGTTCGTCAATAGTGCAGTGATCAAAGCTTTAAGTCGAAGAAGTAGCCTGAAGACGAGAATCCTTAACCCTCTTTAAGACATCTTTTTATCATCTTCTTGTCAAACCAATTGTCTCTTTCTGAGAAATCTTTCCTATCTCTTCGAGCGTCGTTCTCGTTTCCTTCTTAATTTGATTCTATACAAGATGACAACCTCGTTTTTGATGAGGACAACCAAAGGCTCAAAGATCAACATACAAATAAGAGAAGTCACAATTACAAGTTCAAAAGCTAAGAAATTGCGACGGGTTGTAAATGGATTAATCCATGCAATTTGCCAAAAATAAGTGAGGAATTAATCTAAATGGTCCAAATTTTCGTGGCTGCATTGGGACAATTCAAATGAAGCTAAACTCAATCCATTAAGGCAAATAAATTCTCATTTAGTATAGTTTTAATATTATTCATGTGCTATATTTAATTTATTTTAGGTTACATGTCTAGGATGAATGAATACCATTCATTTCCTTGTAATGGAGTCTTTTGATCTCCTTGAGAGTTATGTATTAGCCTATTTAAAGGCTAAGAACAATCAGAATTTTAAAGATAGAGATGAATGAAGTTGAATGAAAGAAATGCTTAGGCATTTTGTTGTCTCTCTTGTGTGTTGAGAGATGTTATTCTAGGCTTATCAAGATAATACCAATCTTGTGGTGCCATCCATTCCTTATCACCTAGGACCAAGGTGTGGCGGAAATATCTTTATAGAAAAACACAAAAATAATCCCCCAAACCAACCCCTACATCAACCAATTCCATCTCTAACACCCTCAAACCGTAATTGTTGTTCCTGCTGTTTTGGTGAGGAAAAGATCGGGCAACCGAAGGAATCTTTGGTGAATCGAATCTTGAGTTCATCCCCCAAAGATCCGTATCAGTTTTCCTAAGTTGTAATCTTGAAAATCTTGGTTTCCTTCTTAACCTACGCTATTCTTGAGTCTAAATCTAGTACCCTTCATTAGGAAATCCTTTCAATTCTTTCAAACCTCGTTCTTGTTCCTCTCTTGATTTGACTCTGTTCAAGGTTACGACCTCATCTTTCCTAAGTTGTGACTTTGAAAATCTTGATTCCCTTCCTAATTATCGCTATCCTTGAGCTCAAATCGGATACCCTCCGTGGGGAAATTCTTTCAATCCCTAAAACCCCGTTTTGATTCCTTACTCCTTGAGTTGTAGCCTTTTTTACAATCCTCTTCTTCTTAATCAACATGGTCCTCGAATTGTTGAATCTTAACTCTTACCTTGATCGTCCCTTTGAATCGAACCTCGTTCTTGTATTCCCCGCTTCTAACGATTCTATGCAAAGTGGCAACCTTATTTCCTAAGTTGCAACTTTTATGACTTTGATCCTACTCCTAAGTACCGTGGTCCTTGAGTTTCTGATCCTTAAAACCCTTCACTCTAATCTTTTCCTTTTAACCGAATCTCTTCATGTAAGCTTTCTTTCCCCTGAGTTACCTTTCTCCTTTGTTACCGTTCCTATTTTGAACCTTTCATCTGGATCGAAGTTTTGAAGTTTTCAAGTGCTACTTTATAGAGAGTTGTGGGCGGTGTGCTAATGCAAGTGTTAAGTCGGTAACCTGCATCAAGTTCACCCTAGAGCCGGAGAGAAGGACATCCAACTCGTGTTTTGGATCTAGCAGTTGAAGCTCTTGTCAGAAGTATCAGATCAAGTTCAAGCAGATGCCGAGCTCAAGTTAAGTAGTGGGGGTACCTTGTTTCCTTTGGTTGAAGAAGCCAGCAAAGATCAGTTTAAGATGCAACCCTGGTTCTTTGATCTTGAGTGATCTAGTGTAGGGTTCTTGTGGTGTCAGTTTCTGTTTTTGGCTTGTTCCTTAGTTGATCCGTCTCGTTTTGAGTAGATCGTTGGCTAGTTTTGAGCAGGAGTTAGGCTCGGTGTGAAGTTAGCTTTCCTTTCCGATAAATCTTTTATCTATCACCTTATCTTTCTTTCTCGTCTTACCTTTGTGAACCGTCAACCTATCTCTAAGTCTTGTCTCTCGTTTGTTAACTGACGGTTTTGGTGTTGAACTTCGTTGTGACCAAGCCTATCAATCGTACTACCTTACTTCAAACCCTTGTTTTCTCTAACTTTGGTTAGCGGCGAACACCTTTGTTGCTTAAAACCTCGTTTGCAACCCATCTCTTAAGCTTTGTCATCCGTTTTGCAAGCCGACCGTTTTCGTTGTGGAACCTTGTTGCGTCCCTTGCTTGTTTTGTTAGTAGGTTAGTTGGTAGTTGTTTCCTCAGTTCTGCGTTTAGTCATTCTCTCTTGTTTGCCGTGGTTGTTAGCTTGTAGTTTGAGTAGTTGGTTTAGTTGCTTTGCTTTTATGAAGACGCTTTCCGTCGCAGTTAACCAGAGGCTAGACCACATCGAAGCCAGTTCAAGCCGCAGAGGAGAAGATGAAGAAGAATCTGAGGAGTCCGAGGAGTCGGAGAGCGAGTCCTTCTAGAGCGGGGCTGTGGCCGTCTTGTTTGCTCTTCTTTAGTTGTTATCTTCCTAGCCGTTGTTACCGTTTAGTTGTTGCTTGCTTTTATGCTTGTTCTTGCTTGTTGTTTTGTTGGATAGTTAGTTTTGTAGTTGGTGTTTTGAGCTAGTTGTTAGTTCTTGGTTGTTGGTTAGAAGTTGGTAGTGGTGTTTGGTTTAGAGTTTGATATGCTCATCATATCCGTTGGTTTCATTCTTTCAATCTTGGTGTTGATATAGTTTCTTGCTTGCTTTGATATCTTGTGGAATCTTTTGGGGTTTCGACCAAAGGAAATTGTTCTTGACACTCTTGTCACATCGATGTTCCTTTCTATCGTTTGTTCTAATTCGTCGTACCCAAGCTTCGGGGACGAAGCTTCTTTGAAGCAGGGGAGAATGTGACACCCTGAAATCCAAATTCGATTAAGGGATTAATTAAGTAATTAATCCTATTTCAATTTGTAATTTAATTCCTTAAATTCCTGAAATTCAATAGTCGGGGACTAGTAATTGACTAGTCAGCCCCAAAGTCAAAGTTCTACCTTGAGCTTTGTAAGCAGTTCCCTTGTTCCCTTACACCTTTCCATGTTAGTAAGGGAATTCTTGACCTTTCACCTTGTGTTAGTATTGTAACCTAACCTAGTAAGAACACCCTCATTTCTTTCCTTACACTTTCCAAATTCTAGCTCCACCTTCTGTCTAAAAAGGTAGATAGCTTTTCTTCCAAGCCAAGTTGAAGCTTTGCCAAGACTTCAAGAGTTGTCTCCAAGATTCTACCTTTAATACATTTGGGCATCTAGGAGGGTAAGATCCATGTTCATCTTGTGTTTTTAGTGTTTTCTTAGGTGTCTTTTCTTAAACATAGAATCTTTATGATCTTTTGGTGTGTTCTTGAAGTGGGTTTGGGAAGGTGAGCTTTGTTAGGAGCTTGGTGAAGTGTTAAGTGAAGGTTTTTGTCTACAAGAGGTAACCCATGCTCTACAAAACCTATTTTGCTTACCTATATGAATATTTCTTGGATTCTACGTGTGTTTTGCCATGAAATGTGAGTGTTTATGCATTGTCTTGTGAAAATGCATATCTAGAGCTTGTGTTTTGGGTTCATGTGTGCCATTGCTTGGCTATTCCTTTGATTCAAGTCATTTTGTTGTATTTGGTGAGATTTGGCATGTTTTGGACTTGAATTTGAGTTTGGAGATAAAAATCCCTGAAGGGATTTATTTTGGTACAGGTGTGTACCCGCTGGCTGAACGGCGGGTAGGAGGTCCACCCGCGGGAACGTGTTGCTTGTGGGTGTATGTACCTGCGGGCAGAACCACGGGTAGGGGTCTACCCGTGGGTCCACCCGCGGGTTATACTTTGGTGTTTGGCGGGGATTTGTTCCCCGTGATTCTTTTGACTCAGTATGTGGTCTTTTGACTTCCCGTTGTTCTTTTGTGGAACTATTTGAGTGTCTGCTTGATGTTTTGTATGTCTAGAACTATATGGTAGGAATCCATGTAGGTTTTGGTGTCTTAAATCGTGCTAAGGGTTCAACATCGTGTTTCGTTGAAGCGTGATGAGTCTTGTGTGTTCTTCGGAACTACGTTTGGTTTACCCGTTTGATAAGAATGCTAGTTCGGTGTTTAAATGCTAGCATGTGTGTTGTTTGTACCTTCCAATTGGTTGATGATAACTTGTGTTATTCATCGTTGTTGTTGTTGGACTGTGATCCATTCCTTGATTGAGTATGGTTTCATATCTTCGTTGTGATCCGTTGATTGATTCCTGTTGAGGTGTGATGTGTGTGTGGCTTTACCTGGATTGCACGATTAGTGGTATGGGACACTAGTCACCAAGGTATTGCAGTGGTCCTCGTGGTGGCCATGCCGTTATTATGGAGTTGTGACCTTTGTGTAAGGTTTACGTGTTTATGGGAGAGGCATGTGTTGCCGTGTGTGTGATCGGTACCCTCGTGTACTATGAAATCGGTGGTTCTGTTGGAGATCTGTTGGAGAGGAGACGACGGTCCTCGGTGGGAAAAGGTTGGACTTGGTGTACAGGGGTCCTGGAGGTAAAGGTTGGAACTAGACATAAGGTTGGGGGTAGCCATAAGGTTGGAACCGGGCATAAGGAAGGCATATCAACTCGTGATGTGTGATCTCACAAGGGCTTGTGTAGCCGTTGTTGTGAGTTCTCTTCTTGTGACGTGTGTAGTCACAAAGGCATGTGTTGTCGTTTGTTGTGTATTTATTCCTTTGAGTTATGCATGTCGGGTATTAATCTATTGTGTGATGATAGATTATGCCTTGAGACTTCTTGTGAGTCGTTGTTGTTCTTAGTAGTCTTGGGATGTGTTCCCGTGTTCTTGTTGATCGTGTTGAGTCTTGTGTTGACTATTACTCTTGGTTTTGGACTTATATATTTGTATTCTGTTTCGAAAATGGCTTTACAAACTTATACCTTATCTATGTATGATATTTCACATGTATTGGTGGGTTACCAGCATTATTCGCTGACCGGGCGTCGTCCCATGTTTTATATGCTTCTTTCGGGTGATGCTTAGACGAGTGCGCGGTCTAGTGCCAGCTAGTATAGCTCCCCTATTTATGTTTTGTGGCCTGTGAGCCAATCTAGACTTAGTACTCTGTTGGATGGTTGTAGATTTTAAACAATGCAGATTTAGCCTGTGCGTTCACCCTTGGGTGAGCGTGGCATAGCACCCCGTTTCCTTTGTTTTATGTATTACCTTTTTCAGTCTTCCGCTGTGTTTGGTGTTTTGGTTTAAGATATCTGCATGTTTTAAGGCATTGAATAGCATGCTTTTAGGGGGTGTTACACTTATACTAAAGACCTAAATTCTAAGGGGATCTAAAGTACATTTGGCTCATCAAAACTTTATTACAAAAATATTCCTATCACACTTAATCTCAAATACTTTGCAATCACTTATAAAACAATCTCATAATTTGCTCATAAACAACTCTATATGCTTGTAACTCATGCTTAAACATATAACTCATGCTTTAAACAGACATCTCTAATAATAACTTATCATTCAATACTCATACTCAAACTGATAGAATAAGAGTCAATCAAAACTCAACAAATAGAATCATATTATCCTGACAACTCATAAACATCAACAAAGTACTATACTTCTCATCATACTTTATATGCAAAACATGCATATCATGCAATAAGATTGTCATGATGGTTTATATATAAATAGATACATATACCCTTTCTCTCTTGTAAAAAGGAACACTTTTTCTGTGGAGGTTTCTGTTGATTCACATTGACTCGCTTTCTTTCTTCTTTCACTTTCTTTCTTTCTTACTTTCTGTTGATTCACATTGACTCGCTTTTCTCTTCTTTCTTTCTTTCATTCTTACATTATATTGAGTCACATTGACTCGTTTTTCTCTTCTTTCTTTCTTTCTCATGAATCTCTTTACTCTTCTTTCTCAATCTTTCTCTTTGCGAGGCAGGTACTCCGTCGTAGCGAAGCCCTAGCGAACGGTGCAATTCTTGCAACCGCCACACCCGTATCAACGGAACCTCAAACTCATGGGGGATGTAGGGGCTTCACGAATCGTGAATGGACCTATCTGGGCTCCGCAATCTAGGTGGCTTAATACTCAACTCACCCACAGAACCGGTACTGGTGGTTCTTTAATCTTTCTTTCTTTCTATCTATCTTTCTTTATGGAATCAGGTATCGTACTTTCAGTTTGCACACCCCCCTAACCAAGATTCCAAGCCCCGCGGGTAGTATCCAACCTAGTATGTAACACCCTGTATTTTCCTAAATATTTATAGTAAATATAAATATTTTCCAAATAAAACTATCTATCTATGAGTTAAATATTTTACAAAAAATATTTATATGTACCTAATTATTTGTAAAATGTGCTCGGGTCTATTTATTATAATTATGAACCAGTATTTGTGTACCCAAATGCCTTAAGCCCAAAATGGATTTTAATTACCTAAAGCCTACCTAGTATTATAAGCCCATAAAATATATATATGTGTGATTTATTGTGAGTCCAAAATGTCATGCCCGGCAAATTATATCATGCACCATGGTGCATGATCAATCATGCACCGCGCGTCTTTTTTTTAAATGAAAATAAACAGTGTTTGTTTTCCGTCGTTTCGCACCCTTTTGCAAAAAGTAACCCTGTTCTTCAGTGTCATTTTGTATACACTGCAGTGTCAGTTCAACACAACTACAGTTTCATTTCGATAAAACTATAGTTTCATTCGATATTTATAGACTCAGATATGTGAAAATGTTATTTTATTTTATTTTATATACACTATAATTTCATTAAAACACAACTACATGATCATTTTGATATAATTACACCTTCATTGAACAATATACACTCAAATATGTGAAATGTTATTCAGTTTCATTTTATATACACTGCAGTTTCATTTCACTATAACTACAGTATCATTTTGATATAACTGTAGTATCGGTTTAGATATACTGTAGTGTCAGTTGGTGTTTAATACACCAAACAAGCGGACTCCGTTAACTATAACGGCGGGCCGTTTCTTTACTTAAAGAAACAGCGTCGTTTTTTTACCGCGGTGCGCATGCACCGCGGTCTATGATATAACGACTGGTCATGCCCAATGTATAAACCATCTCCCTAAATATACAATCGTTATACCCTGCACGGCGCACAGTGCACTGTGCGCCCCGCGCCTCCCAAAACGACGTCGTTTTGGGAGGCGCATTAGGAAGTTGACATGATTATGTATATTTGTTTATACAATTATGTACATTTTTTTATACAATTATGTACATCCGAATCAGGAAATTTTTGTGTATTATGTTAAGAGTTGATGTATATTATGTTAAAAGTTTATGTTTATTATGTATTATGTTAGATTTTATGTATTATCTTTTAAAAAAGAGTATGTGTATTTTGTTATACAATTATGTACATTCATGTATACAATTATGTGTATTCTAGTATAACATTATGTACATTTTTTACATGAGATTTTTTTTAAGGAAAATTAACTGCCAAACACTGGGTAGAGAAATTTTAAAAAAAAATTGAAAAATAAAATGACGTCGTTTTGCATCTCGGCGCATAATGCAACGCGCGTCGTGGTGCAGGATATAAATTGCCCTATATATATATATATATATATATATATATATATATATATATATATATATATATATATATATATATATATATATATATATATATATATATGTATATGTGTGTGTGTGTGTGTGTGTAGCCCAACCCAACATTCTAAATAGGACCCCAATCCATTTATAGTAACCCTATCATTTTATACCCTATCTACATATGGATGTTTATAGGTATTATATGTATATACAATAGCTATGTCCTTATCCTTCCCTTCAGCCGTAAGAATGGCACCCGCACCCACCACCTTCATCTCCTTCGTCCTTCCTCTCAACCAAAGCAGCGGGCATCTCCATGTTTTTCTCCAACCTCCTCCCTTCGTCCATCTTCTCCCTTCTTGTTCTGGTAGCATGAGCGGTCAGCGGTTGATGGCGGAGTGACGGCATCGGATCAGTGAGAAGTTTCACGCAAAACAGCAAGCCGGCAGTGGTGTGGAGCAGGCAGGACCCCATCTTCCCGGCGTAGCAGTTCGACCAGTGAAGCAGTTGGGCAGCGGTGCCTCTTCTCTGTTCTCAGCAAAGTGGAGCGTGAAGCAGAGGTGGACTAGGCCTCCACTTTCCCGGCATCAACGAACAACAGTGGAGGGGCTGTGGTGAACTTCCGGCAGTACGCGGCGGTCGACGGCGAAGGTTGTCGGTGGCCTGTCCTCCGGTGAAGGGGCTGTGGTAGCAGGCAGTGGGTTGAGATGCTTCCCAGGTTCCACCCGCGGTTTCATGCAGAACGAATAAGAAATTGGTGAGCTTCTGGTTTCTTTTTGGGTGTTGTTGCTTAGTTGTGTTTATTAGTTTATGTTAAGTAGAGGTTAACAGGAAATACTTTAACTTAATGGTAATGAGAATGTTTGGTGATGGGAAAAGCTAGGGTTCAAATCCCACCTCTGTTTTCATTAATAGTGTTATTGGGTAAGCTTGGTTATTAGCATAATTACTAGTGTTTTAATATTTTTATTAGTTTAACTAGAGAAGCTTGGTTATTAGCATAATTACTAGTGTTTTAATATTGTTATTAGTTTAACTAGAGAAGCTTAGCATAGTTGTAAGGTTGTGGTTAGTCTTAAGATAAGCTAGGGTTCAATGAATCCCTTTTTGATTTTTAATGTTTTAATTAGCTTATTTGTTAATTAGTGAAGATCTGGTTTAATCCACAGGTTCCCGGTAGATTGGCTTATGAGTTGAGCCTAGCCTAAGGTTGGCATTGTTTTTGGATGGTTAAGCGAATGAGGAAACCCATGCTTTACAAAACCTATTTTATGCTTGCTATTGGTATTTCTTGGTTTCTATTTGATGATTCTTGATGTTGTGAGTGATTTGATGCATGATCTTGTGCTAATGCATGTTAAGAGCTTGTAATTAGGGTTCTTGAATACCTTTCTTTGAGCTATTCTTGGGTTCAAGTCATATCTTTGTTGTGTGTGAGGTTTTGGACTTAAACTTGGCATTGTTGATGATTTTCCCCGAAGAGAATTTTTGGAGTACAGGTAGTTCCCCGCGGGCGGAACGGCGGACAGTGACCTACCCGCCGCCCCACCCGCGGGGAACAAGGTGGCTTATGGGGTGTACCCCGCGGGCAGGCCCACGGGTGGGGGCCTACCCGTGGCCCCACCCACGGGGAACATATGTGGAGATTGCGGGGATTTGTTCCCCGTGATCCTTTCATTTTGGTATGTGATGTTTTGACCTCCCGTTGTTGGATTATTGCGCCTTTGTGACTCTTCTTGATGTTTCGTATGTCTAGAACGATTTGTTAGGAATCCATGTTAGGATTTGGTGTCTTGAATCGTGCTAAGGGTCCAACCTTGTGAATCGTTGGGCTAATATGAGTCTTGAAGGTTCGTTGGAACCATTTTGGTTTACCCGCTTCTTCATGACGATGGCTGTGTGTGAATGTGAATGAGATTGGTGGTTTTGTTACTCGAGCTTTGGTCATGAGATCGGTGGTATGTTACTATGAATTTATGAGATCGGTGGTATACTGATTGGTGGTGTAGGTTGGTGGGGAACGACGGTCCTAGACCGGGAAAAGGTTGGACTCAGAAGTACATGGTGGCACTCGGAGGTACATGTTGGAATTGTGATAAGTCCGGGGGTAGCCATAAGGGTGGTACTAAGGTATAAGGTTGGAACGTGAACTTGTCATTATGTGATTGTGTATTTCCTTGCTTATGAGCCTGTCTATGATGAACTCTACCTTGTGAATGGTAGGTTGCATCTAGAGTTGTGGTTTCTATTACTTTGATTGAAGTTGTTGGTCTTGATCCTTGTTGAGAATGTGTTATGATTGATTGTTGTCTCACCTCTTGATTTTCAAATGTTGTATACACTATTCCTCAGTTCCAAATGGTTTTGTCTATAACTATGTAATTATGTTGATCCTTAACGCCTATTGGTGAGTTACCAGTTTTATTCGATGACCGGGTGTTATCCCTTTTCTTTTCAAGTTTTGATTAGATCGGAGAGCGCTAGTGGATCTAGTTAGCGTAGCTTGCTTCCTTTTGTTTAGACGTTGGCTTGTGAGCCTTAGATATATGTGGCCTGTGTGCCTAGTTTGCGGCTTGTGTGCCTTAGACAATTGCTTTGTTTGTTATGATGGATTTTGTAGACTTAGCCTGTGCACCCGTAGTTTTACAGGTGTGGCATAACACCTTTTCCCGAATTATGATAGCTTCCGCTTTCCTGATGTTTGACATTTAGACTGTTATTCTTTGAATTTATGTTTTAAATTGTTGGTAAAATTCGGGGGTGTTACATAGTAACTCGGGAATATCGACCTCGTTACTTCTAAATATCTGTCGGTACTCAATGTCCGATTCTTTCATTTCTCAAACTTTCTTTATTTCTCTTTTCTTCCGAAAGGAAATAGTCCTAACGGTCCTCCAAAATACTATTTTCCTCACAATATATATATATATATATATATATATATATATATATATATATATATATATATATATATATATATATATATATATATATATATATATATATAGGGTTGAGTTCAAATGAAGACAACAATATATAGAGGACTGTGATGACAAATAATGGGCACACAACAAATTAATACTAGGCACACAACGTAATACATAATGGCACACAAGAATAAATGTAAACATTGGGTTTCGAACCCAGACTCTATAAATTAACAAATCTAGCACGCGACATACAAATTGTGGCACACGACTACATTCGGCCATGCACACGATATACCGACAAATGGCACACACAACATCTGTCCTCACAGTCCTCTATAATATACTTGTCCTCATTTGAATACACACACACACACACACACACACACACACACACACACACACACACACACACACACACACACACACACACACACACACACACACATATATATATATATATATATATATATATATATATATATATATATATATATATATATATATATATATATATATATATATCATGCAACTTCTTTCTCATGCAATCTCATGCACATAAATCTCAACTTCTCTTTCTCACATTTTGGAAATCAAATATCATGCAATCTTCTCAGTGCAAATAGATGGAGATTTTCCAAAGTAGATATAAGTTTTGAAAATAGCTTAAGGCTTCACTTTGAGCCTTTACTGTGCTTAATCTTTAAAATTGACAAAATGCCCTTTTTATGCAAGTTTGTAAAACAGTGACTTATCCAAGAAATCTCAATAATCTCAATAATTCTACTAACCATGAGCTAAGAAATGCAATTAGCACATTTTGACAACTAATTCTTGTAAGCAAATGCTACTCTATTAATCCATAACTTGAACTCAAAAGCTAAACAAATACTCAACGATCTATTTCATGCTTTGTCTACTAACATGCTATTCACTGTGAAATAGAAATAAGCATTGCTTGATACTAAAATCTCAATAATCTGCATATCTTCTCAATAAATGCTTAACAGGTATTGATCATGCTTTTCAACTCAAAACATACTCAAATTCTAGCAAAACCTTTTACTGTGAAATAGGGAATTCATACACCAATCATGCCAAATTCTCCAATACTTAGAAAAACGTCTCAATAACTACTATCAAGTATTTAGACATGCTTCTCAATCAAATATAAATACTCAGATACTTCACTTTCTTTTACTGATATACTTCACATACAGCAACAACAACAAATTAAAGAACTCAATTCAACATTTCTAACTGTAACACATCCGTTCTAACTCCAAATCCAACGAAACTAACTTCTACTAGTGTGTCATAATGAGCCCGAGTGTCCGAGCATCAAGGGACCACGAGTCTCAGTCTGAACAACGCGTCGCTGAGCCACAGAGGGCCCGACCAGAAATTCTTTTGGCCTAGCGAAGCATGGTGACGGGGCTTGAGAAGCCTTGCCACTGGGCTCCGCCAAACCACGGTGCCAGGCAACAGACCGTGCCAAGGTCCGTTGCCCTGGTCCGCTGCTCAACAGAGCTGCCCAACGGACCCTGCCAGGGTCCATTGGCTAGCTCCGTTGGGTGATCTGGTGCACCTTCTGTGTGCACCAGACACCTCCTTCTTCACCTGTACACCAAAACCAGTGCAATCCAACACTCCCACACCTCGATAAATCAATCATAGCTCATCAACAACACACAAATAACTCAACTACAACATTTTTCTAGCATTTCTAAACATCAAAATCTCAATCTAGCATTCAACAGAGATAAAAAATGTAGTTTGGGATGTATTACCCCGTGTTACGATCTTCAAACTCGGATTAATTATGTAATTAATCCAGTTAAAGAATAATTAAAAAAAAAGGATTTAATCTGGTCGGGATCCCTTAATAATTAATGTGGCCCATGGAGGACCGTGGAACCTTGCCTATATTAAAGACCCTAAGCCTGTTAGAAGTAAAGAAGGTACACCTTTTACTCGTCAGATTCTAATTAGGAATCCTATACCTATATATCTGTTAGGAATAAAGAAAGTATGCCTTTACTATTCAGACTCTAATTAGGATTCCTAACTCTATAAATAGGGGATTAGAAAACAATTAGAACTCTTCCCATCCATAACTATATCACACGAAAATCTCCCCTAGAAACCTAGCCAGGGAATTCCCCATCACCAAGCCTAAGAAGATCAATTGGAGGAAAATCTTGGAAAGGGACCGTGGGAGCTAAGGAAGATTTAATTAAGGCTAAGAGGTAACCCATGTCTTACAAAACCTATTTTCCTTGCGATCTTTTATTAATTGGCTCCGTTGGATGATTGAATGTATGATTTCGTATTTGTGCTTTGTTAGAGCTTTTCTTTAGGAATCTTTGGTATGGATTATTGTTATTCTTGATGGCCCTGTGTGATCTTGGTATGTTCTTGTATTTAATTATGTTTAGAGCTTGTCCTTAGGGTTTATATTGCAAATCTTGTTGTTGTGATGTTCTTGGTGTTCTTGGGTGGGTTTATGCATGCTCTGGTATTGATTCAAGGTTAGGGCTTGTTTTTAGGGCCTTACATATAGGCTTCTTGATGATATTGAGGTTCTTGATGCTCTTGGACCGTTATGTGTTTAATCTCGAGTCTTGGCATGTTTAGGGATTGCGTTAAGGGTATAATTGTGGCGTTTCTTGGTTTAATTCTTGTTGTTCGAGTTCATGTTGTTGTTGATATATGTTGGGATGTGTCTGGACATGGTGCCGGATTACCATCGTACCAGCAGGGGGTCGGTGGGGAGACGGACCCCCACCTGATCACCCGTCAGGTACCGTCCCCCGTACCAGCGGGTGGACGGCTGGTGGACAACCACCCGCTGGTACGGGCGGTGCATTGTGTTGTCTTACCCCGTTTGTCATTCCCCCATGCCCCGTTGTGCCCCGTTTGGTGTTTATGATGTCTCGTGTGATGTTTCGGGCATTGTTTGTAGAGTTGTGTGATATGGTTATTGTTGTTGTTAAGCTTTGATTGTTGTATTGCTGTGAATTAATTATCGTTGTTAATTGAGTGTTGTTGGTTGTTGTTATCGTTGTGCATTGATTGTTGTGATTGATTTGTCCATGAAGAGGAAAGAGATGTGATTGGTGGAACAGATTTGTTGGCGGTTAGCACAACGAGTGCTCGGTCATTGTGCTATAGGTACAGACTACCCTTGATTTGCTTGCTAAAGGCATAGATCAAGTTATAAGCGCTGCGGTGCCATGTCAATGCTATAGGCACCGACCCCTTGATTATAGTGCTATAGGCACGGGTCATGCGAATGGTACTGTGGTGCTACCATGTTGGTGGTTTTGTTGGTGGTATGTCGGTGGGGAGTACGCGTGCTCCGGAGGGATAAGGGAGGCGTTATAAGGGTGGCCTAGAGCTACAGGTTGGAACTAATATAAGGATGGAGAGGAGTAAAGGTTGGAACTTGGTATAAGATTGGATCATGAACGTGTTCTCTGTTAACAGCTTGAATCATGAACTTGTTGCTGAGTCCTATTGTTGACATTGTTTGCAATTGTTGAGCCTTGTTATTATCTTGTCTTATAATCTTAGGATGCATGCTAGTATCTTTATGTTGTTTTATAGTGTCCAGTCTGTTGTTGTTGTAACACCCCGTGTTACGGCCTTCAATCCCGGATTAATTATTTAATTAATCCCGTTAAATAATAATTAAAACGGATTTAATTTGGTT